>NW_028146738.1:26061172-26448672 GCF_055883805.1 Amblyomma maculatum
CACACACACACACACACACACACACACACACACACACACACACACACACACACACACACACACACACACAACGGGACCATTCGCAGGCAGCATAGCCTGACGATCAAAGCGCTAGAGAAAGGGTGCGGTGGCTGTTTCCTGGCACATATTCATGGATGTTGGGCTGCTTTGAGGCAACAAACCTTGGGAACCCCTGAAATAGAAGCATCATGCCTAGCCAAAGTTTAACTCCTCGCGCTACTCCGCGCCACCCTACTACAATTACGCTGGTAGCATCCCTGCTATTGTGATCGGCTTCAGCTTCGTTGGGTCATCTTCGTCTGCTGTAGTTATCACCTTAATAACAATAAAGGACAAGTCAAACTACCGCAAATCTCACCGCTGCGCAGAATGTTGGTAGGTAACAAGGATACACTCGACGTTTCATTCAACAGGTTGGCGTAAATGTAGAAACCCTGAATTTCTCAACCATGGCCGCCGAATTTAAAGGGCCGTTCCTTATTTTAAGTGAATGGACACTTATTCTTTTATCTGCATACTAGCGATTTCAAATGTTCTTCTTATGATTATGCATTGAGCAAGGCGCTGCTGGCGGGTAGCAACGAATGCATAGACATGTATAGAACAAGTGACAGTAAAGTAAATTTTTTTGCTTAGCTTTGTTGCTTTATATATTTACATTGTATCTGTAATAGGTGTGCACGAAAAGGCTCCGAGATAATGACAGTCGATCATTAATAGCCTGTAGGTTCTTTTGGGTAATTAAGTGAGGTTCGGGAAGTGAAGGGTGCTGTGCTGAAAACTGCTTAATAATTTATTTATTAGTTTGTTTGTTTATTTATTGCAAGTGCCTATAGCGCCCATGGAGCAGTATTGTAGGGAGATTAACACGTACTGTGTTACAAGCAAATCAAGTATTGGGAACACGTCAGCTAGGTAACACATGTCAATGATTTTTGTTTGTACAATAATAGGATGAGATACATTGGTAGAACACTGATGATTGATAAATTGATTAATTAATGAATTTTTTAACGTTCGCAGGAACAATCACGTGGCCTTGGCACTGCAGCACAAACAAGAATAAAAACTGCACAGAAGAACTTCACATACATGGAATACAGGGATAGAAGACAAAAAAGAACGAAAGAACACAAAATGGGGAATTTAGATTGAAAGTAGTCCGGATGTAATCGATGAGAATTATGGCCTGCAGAACACATCACAAAAGCAGTAAAAAGAGGAAAAGAACAAAGAACAGTCGTTGACAATATTAGCACAGTAATATATATGCAATATTCCACCATGCCAAGTGCCAATGAATATGTAGTCCCGAAATACAACTTACAAATAGTCTAATACAATAAAGAAATACAGAACGCAGTACAAGCAATCAGAACAGATATACAGTTTAAAGTTAATAATAACAATAATAAAAGAAGTTTCACCTCGAAAAAGAACGTACCTCACACTGTCGTGTCAACAGCTGTTTTAAAAATCGTGTGCACAAACCACATCATGCAGAAGATTTTTCTAGTCAAGAATTGTTTGAGAGAAAAGAATGCCTGAATACATTAGGGCGCCAATGGTGACGACGGATTTTTTTTATGTTTTCTAGTCTCTCCGATATTTAACGCGCGGTTGCTTTAAATACACAACTTTATTAATACCGGTTCAGTTCAGTTCAGTCGTTCAGTCGTGTCCGACTCTTCGTGACCCTAAAGACCATGTCACGCCACGCTTTCCGGTCTCTCACTATCTTCCCAACATCACATAACTTCATCTGCAGCGCCTCGAGGATACCATCTAACCATCGAGTTCGCTGCCTACCCCTTCTCCGGCGACCCTCTACCTTTCCCAACATCAAATCTTTCTCCAGCGACTCCTCTCTTCTCATCAGATGACCAAAGTATCTGAGCTTTAACTTTAGAATTTCACCCTCCAATGAGCAGTCAGGGTTTATGGTCGACAAATCTATAATTACTGTATGAGAACTTCAGCCTGCAGAGTTTTCTCTGAGTGATTAGAGTCTTCCGCCCTGAACTTTCTCGAATTTCTGATCTCTTTATCTAAGAATTATAGTTTCCAGTAACAAACCTTGGAGCGCATTTTTGTATTATTTTCATCTCTTTTTTGAAGGTTTGCGTGACAGGGTTCCACGCTGCACAAGCATATTCTAGCACTGGAATGATATTAGTGAAATGCAGTGTTTCCTTCAGTGCTTCGGAAGCAGTTTTGAAATTCCTTTGAAAAAGAATACAAAAGACGACAAACTGCGGCAATTATCGTAGCGATGTGAGCTGTCTAGTCTAAGGATGATATAAGCATGATGCCAAGATATTTTATCTCACGAACAGTTTGGATGCTTCTATGATTTAGCAGATGTTACCGAACTGAATTATTTTTCTTCTTATTAGTAAATTGCACCGTGGTAACACTTCGATATATTTAAAGTGATGCCCCACCTCAAGCACTGGTCAGCAACTTTGTCTAGGACAGTTTGTATACATTCAAGTCATCTAGGCACGTGACAGGGGCATGCAAAACACAATCGTCAGCATACACTCTGACAATGAATGTAATGCCGGCAAGTAAAACATTTATAAATATGGTGAACGACAATGTTTTGGTTTGAAAGAGCACTGAACTATAGGGTACATGGGGGAAGCCTCATTTCGCAGGTCGAGCCACCGTTTCGACAAGTGAATTGTCTTCTGGGCTCACCCTTCAAACTGAGACTCCTCCCCCTCCCCCCGCCACTTTACCCTTGTTCAGAGATCTTTCATACCCTGCCGACAACTTGATCCTCTTGTTAGAATGATTTGGTTTGCTTTTTGGGCTTAACGTCCTAAAACGATTGAGGCTATGAGAGACGCTGTAGTGAAGGGCTCGGAAATGTCTACCACCTGCAGTTCTTTAACTTGCACTGACATCGCACAGCCCACGGACAACGCTCCGTTTTGCCTCCACGAAATGCAGCCGCCGCATAGAACTCTGTGGCACTCTAGCAAAACCATCAACTGGAGATTAAGTGCACCCTTTATGACCGCCGGCTGCTGGTTTGGGCTTAAATAATATTTTAATTCATGGAATAATTAGTCTGGAATATCAAGTCGTGATAGTTTGTGCAAGAGAAGGTGGTGTGGCCCAATGTCAGAGGCATTCCTAAACTCTAGAAAAAGGGCGTCTATTTGAAAGCAGTTAATACTGGATGCAATCTCATGAATAAAATCGGTTAGTTGCGTTGTATGAGACAGCCCTTATCGAAAGCCGTGCTGCGCTGATAAAAAAAAAAAAAAAAAAAAAAAAAAAAAAAAAAAAAAAAAAAAAAAAAAAAACGTCTTGAAGTCGCTTGATAAGTCCAGAATAGTTTATGTGCTCGAGTGTTGCATAATTAAAGACCTGGTTGAGATCACCGTTTTTATGAACGGGTGTGACGTTGGCTCTTTTGCAATCTATAGGTAGCTTACCGGACAGAATTGATTTGTTAAATGTTACAACCAAGAAAGGACTAAAATGGTTTGTGTATTGCTTTAAAATATTGTAAGGTAACGCGAAGGTCGGACTTGGGGAATCAGGCTTTATTACAGACCTGAAGCCTTGGTCGCACACTGCAGCCAAACACACTCCGCGATGACGATGGGTATCCACAAGAGGGAGCAGGATGAAGATGAAGCAGCACGTTCAGCAGTGTGGAAGATGAAGCGCCACACAGTGCTCACACTATTTCGCCCGCGCAGTTCAAGCGGCCAGCCTGGCCGCAATTAGTCCGCAGGAATGCGCCGAACAAAAGGTTTCATACGTGAAACGTGGACAACTTCAGTGCCACGGTAACGACAGTCCGGAGGAGGGTAAACAGGGGAGACGCGATAGTTGACCGGGGAGGTTTTTGCAAGAACTGTGTAAGGACCAATGTAACGGTGCTGTAACTTGTCACAAAGGCCAGGAGTGCGTAATGGGGTCCAAAGTAACACCTCGTCGCCGGGAAGGAACGAAACTTGGCGATGGGTTGCATCATAGCGGTACTTGCGGTCTTCCTGGCTAGCTTCCGTGTTGACGCGAGCAAGCCGGCGTGATTTGGCCACTCGGGAAAGGAACTGGTCAGGAAGAGAGGATGAGGAACTGGCATGTGTAGAAAGAAAAGAGGCGTCAAGAAAGGTAGCGGGAGAACGGCCGTAAACGAGGAAAAACGGGGTGTAACCTGTGGTCCGCTGTACAGCCGTATTGTAGGCGAACGTAACAAAAGGAAGTATTACGTCCCAGTTTCGGTGGTCCTGGTCGACATACATAGACAACATGTGAGAAAGCGTGCGGTGGAACCGCTCAGTCAACCCATTGGTCTGCGGGTGATAGCTGGAGGTCAATTTGTGATGTGTGGTTGAGGCTTCAATAACTTCGGCTACAATCTTCGACAGAAATGTCCGACCACGATCGCTGAGAAGCACTTGAGGGGCCCCATGGCGCAGTACGAGCGATTCCAAAAAGAAGGTCGCGACCTCATGTGCTGAGCCATTAGGCAGGGAAGCGGTCTCAGCGTAGCGTGTTAGGTGGTCGACGGCGGTGACGATCCAGCGATTACCTCGTGCGGACAATGGAAGTGGCCCGTATAAGTCTATGCCAACAACGGCAAAAGGAGTAGCAGGGCAAGGTAGCGGCTGTAGTAGGCCAGCAGGAGGAGAAGTGGGCCGTTTGCGGCGCTGACATGGCAGACAAGAGGCGACGTATTTTGCCACACTTGAGGCGAGGCCTGGCCAGAAGAAACGGGCTTTCACGCGGTGGTAAGTTTTATGAAAGCCTAAGTGACCGGCTGTAGCATCATCGTGGAAAGCCGCCAGGATACGGGTGCGAAGCGCTCTCGGAATAACGGGGACCCAACGGGTGCCTTCGGAGCAATAAATATAACGGGAGAGCACGCCGTTGTCAAGTTTGAACTTTTGGAGTTGCCTGCGCATCCTAGCGGTAGGAGGGTGAGAAGCACCGGTGAGAAGGTTGATTAGGGAAATACAGTAGGGATCTGCTCGCTGGTTTGAAATAATGGCGTAGCGATCTGGAGCAGCGGCAAGAGTAGCACAGGTTAAGGTTGGGGCTCTGGACGACATTGGGACGTCGAGGGTGCACGCAGGAAGGCTCGAGGAAGCACTAGGTGGCGATTCTGATAGCGGGCAGCGGGAAAGAGCATCGGCATCTCGATGTTTGCGTCCCGATTTGAATATGACATCAAAGTGGTACTCCTGCAAACGCAGAATCCAACGGCCCAGCGTCCAGTCAAATTTTTGAGGGTTGATAACCAGCACAGAGCGTGGTGATCGGTAACGATCGTGAAATGGCGGCCGTAGAGGTAGGGGCGGAATTTCTGAACTGCCCAAACGACGGCTAGGCACTCTTGCTCAGTGATGGTGTAGTTGCGTTCCGCTAGTGTTAGAGTTCGACTGGCAAACGCAATTACCTTTTCCCGAGAAGCGGTATCACGTTGCAGAAGTATGGCGCCGATACCGAGGCTGCTGGCATCGGTGTGAAGAATGGTGGCAGCAGTGTCGTCGAAGTGAGCGAGAACAGGGTCCGAAGTGAGGGCATTCTTTAGGGTTTGGAAAGCTTTTTCGCATTCTTCGGACCAATTGAAAGTAGTACGGTCTGTAAGGAGGCGGTGGAGCGGTGCAGCAATGGTAGCGAAATTTCGAATGAAACGGCGAAAGTACGAAGACAGGCCAAGGAAACTGCGTAGTTCCTTAGTCCGCTGAGGGCGTGCAAAGTTCAAAACTGCAGCAAGCTTGTCAGGGTCGGGTAGAATGCCATCGCGGCTGACGAGGTGGCCCAGGATCTTGATTTCTTTCTTGGCGAAATTACACTTTTTTGTGTTCAGCTGGAGACCGGCGGATGCCAGGCACGTTAATACTTGATCAAGGCGGCATAAATGATCAGAAAAAGTCGCAGAGAAAATAACTATGTCGTCCAGGTAGCACAAGCATGTTTTCCACTTAAGTCCTCTAAGAACAGTGTCAATCATGCGCTCAAACGTAGCGGGGGCATTACAAAGTCCAAAAGGCATGACATTGAATTCGTAAAGCCCATCGGGAGTAGCGAATGCTGTTTTTTCTTTGTCGGCTTCGTGCATCGGTATCTGCCAGTAACCGGAACGCAAATCCAAAGTGGAGAAATATTCGGCGCCCTGAAGACAGTCGAGGGAGTCGTCAGTTCGTGGCATAGGGTAAACATCTTTTCGAGTGACTTTGTTAAGTGCGCGGTAATCAACGCAAAAACGCACGGACCCATCCTTTTTTTTGACCAAGACGACCGGAGATGACCAGGGGCTAGCTGATGGCCGAATAATGTCTCGCCGGAGCATATCATTCACATTATCTTCTATGATTTTACGTTCTGATAAGGAAACACGGTAAGGGCGGCGGCTAACAATAGAAGTACCTTCTGTAATAATGCGGTGCTGTGCAGAAGACGTTCGGCCCAAGGTCGGAGAAGTGACATCAAAGGAGGCTTGGTGTTTTCGAAGTAATTCCTGCAAAGCTTGGCGGTGAGTCGCAGGAAGGTCAGGATTGATGGTGCCAAAGAGAACACAGAGAGAAGCATCGGAAGAAGCTGCTGGTGAGGAAGAGGGGGCGGTAAGGGTGGTGAGGGACACCGGGTGAATGTCCAGGACACAAGGAAAACATGTCCCTTTAGTCAGCACAATGGGCTCTGGGGAAGTGTTCGAAGCAGCGACAAGCGCTGTGCCATGCTCAAACCGAACAAGACTTGGTGGTAGCGCGATTCCGCGGGTCAGATGGCGATCAGAAGGCACGATTAGCACATCTCCGTTATCAATGTCAGCAGAAGTAAGCGCGACAAGTTGTTCGCATCCAGGGGGCAACACTGAGTTAGTAGCGGCAAGCAGGCGATAACGGGGCTCGGGATGTTCAGAAGACGGATCGCTCTCGTTCATGTAAATGATCCTGTCGCGACACGAAACGCTGGCTGATGCGGCAGACAGAAAATCCCAGCCTAAAATAATTGGGTGAGCGCACGGTGACATCACGGCAAATTGTACATGGTGGCGGACACCGTCAACAAAAACTCGCACAGTACACTTAGCAGAAGGCCGAATTATTGCACCATTAGCTCCACGGAGTTCAGGTCCATCATAAGGCGTTTTCACTTTTCGCAAGCGGGAGCACAAGTCAGTGTGTATCACAGAAACAGCGGCGCCCGTGTCAACCAAAGCTTCAACAGATAATCCTTCAACCCGCACTAAAATAATATTCCAGGGACGTTCCGGAGGATTTTTGGGATGGCCGAAGAGTGCAGTTTTCCCTCCTAAAACTGCAGTGGTCAGTTTTCCGACAGGCGGGGGGTCGTCAGAGAAGCTTGACGGAGAGGCGAGGCTGAGCGGCGAAAAGGCGAAAGAGAACGGCGTCTTGAAGGCCTGTAACCAGCAGGCGGAGCGGGGCTTTCTGGCGGGGGTGATGAACGTCGGGGATAATCGGGGAATGAACGGTGGTTAGAGCCGGAAAAGCGAGGAGGGTAGTCTGCTTCAAATGATTCGTAGCCGCGGCGTTCATTCTGGAGCCTGCGACGACAGAAGCGGGAAATATGGCCTCGGTACCCGCAGTAATAACACACAGGGCGGGCTGGGCGCCAGTTGGGGTAGTATGTCGGCGCTGCGGCAGGTGGTGCCAATGCAGCGACATGAGCAGTGGTAGGCGCCGGTGGCGTAGGCGCTCCAACTGCGGGCGGCAAGGACGTGATCTGGGCGTACGTTGGCACCTGACAAATGGTAGGAGCGACCGATGTTGGCGGGGAATAGGTCATTGAGGCCAGCTCTTCTTTAACAATGCTACGCAGGCCGGCACTTGAATTATGTGGCTCAGATGCAGGGCGGCACAAATTACCTTGAGCCGAGAGCTCTTCACGAATTAATTCGCGAATAAGCACACGGAGGTCAGCTTCGGCAGTGAAACCAAATGAAGTGGGATCAGGCTGCAGGCGTATTGACTGTAGTTCGTCAAGGCGTTGACAAGTGGATATGATGGCATCGATTGTGGTAGGGTTCTGCACGGCCAGGGCGTTGTAGGCGAGTGGCCCAATACCTTTAAGGACGTGCCGAACCCGCTCGGCCTCTGGCATTGTGTCATTGATGCGCCGACAAAGTGAAAGTACATCTTCTATATAAGAGGTGTAGGTCTCATTAGGCCGCTGAAGTCGGGCTTCTAGCTTCTTCTTGGCGGACTCCGTGCGAACAGTAGGAGCGCAGAAAATCTGGCGTAACTTTTGTTTAAAGGTAGCCCAGTCCGGAATCGTCGACTCATGATTTAGAAACCACGTTTTGGCCACATCCGTCAAATAAAAGGACACATTAATTAATTTAAGAGAATCGTCCCATCGGTTGAAAGCACTGACCCGGTCGTAGCTGTCGAGCCAGTCATCAGCGTCGTCGCCGCGGAGACCGGCGAACATCAGCGGGTCGCGCTGACGGCTACTGACAGTCCAAGTGGCAAGGGGAGCTGGAGTCGAGTTGGTAGCAGCCGGAATAGCGGAGTGGCCCTCTTGTGTCATGACGATGGTGGTCGGGGTCAAACGGCGGCCAGAACGAAGCTCCAGGTGGATGCAGGTGACGAAGCAGCGGGGAAATCAAGGCGCACCTCCACCACGTGTAAGGTAACGCGAAGGTCGGACTTGGGGAATCAGGCTTTATTACAGACCTGAAGCCTTGGTCGCACACTGCAGCCAAACACACTCCGCGATGACGATGGGTATCCACAAGAGGGAGCAGGATGAAGATGAAGCAGCACGTTCAGCAGTGTGGAAGATGAAGCGCCACACAGTGCTCACACTATGATTAGGAATGTAGTCTGTTCCCAGTGAGGAATGGGCCTTTAGATTGCGCAGGAGTGTTTTGACACCTTGTTCGGTTACACCTATATATATGGTATTGCAGGTCGTAGCTGCTGCCGCTGCTGCTGTGTCGTTGTGTCCGAGCGTCTTGCAGAGAGAGTGAAATGGAAATAGACATTAAAGTGTTTTGTTCGAGTTTTGTGGTCTTTCAAGAAAATTCCGCCATACTTTATGACTAGAGTCTGACTATTAGAATCTTTCTTATTGCTTTTGATAAAGCGGCACATTTTATTAGGGTTGGTTTTTATTTTATTTCCAGTGATGGTAGATACGAGCGGGCTGCTCCCGTCCAGTGCTATATAATGATTTACAACTCACTGTGTCGGCTGCTATTAACTGCACAGCTATGCCTGCGGGTGCCTTCAATTATACCCTTCTACTGCATGGTCGCAACAAGAATAGGTTGACGCGTGCTTCGTCTTGGAAAGAAGCGACTGAGATTTCCGGAGCCACGCGCGTGCTATTAGTGATCGCATGCCATTTTGAGGCTATGATGAGATTAAGTTCTTCGTTGAAACGGAGACACGAATTCTCTGTTCGCACCTGCAAGCGTACAGGGCGAGGAAGCCAGTAAGTGCTGAGCGCAATGTGCTACGTCCTTTCATGCTCATAGCTACTCTCCATTAGAAAAAGAGGCAAACATTTTTGTTGTATATTTTATTCATTATTTCTATTAGAAAGATGACCTGTGTTAAAATAGCATTTCATTGAGTGCGACCATTCTTATTTTATGTTTAGCTCATTTTCACGATAAAAGTTTGTTTTACTGCTAGAAGCACAGTTGAAAACTTTTTACGCCTCAGTAGTTTCTGTTTAAGTTTTGTTGGGCTTTTCTGATGCGACCTTGCAAATCATGCTTTTTTTTTAACCATTGCTCAGATACTGTGTAGTTGTATAATGTGTACTCCTGGATGCCATAACAACAGTGACTCATTCTGATCTCTGCTTAGGTTAGGTTTATGAGGGTTCACGTCCTAAAGCGATTGCGGCTATGAGAAGAAGTCGTAGTGGAGGGAACCGGAAATTTAGACCACTTGGGGTTCCTTAGCGTGCACTCACATCGCACAGCAAACGGGAGCCTTGCTTTCGCCTCCACCGAAAATTGGCCTCCAGGGCCGGGATTCGATCCCGCATCCTAAGGCACAGCAGTCGAGCGCCCAAACAACTGCAACGGGTACACAATGATTGGAGCCAGGTTTTGCGTTAGCTTTTTAATGAGCCCCACTGCGGCGGGGCTCATCTATGTTTGATTCCCTGCCCAAAATCACTGTGCCAAATATCGTGCTGTAAAGACAGTTCGTTAGGAGATTTTCTGTCTCAGCTTGAAGTATTTTTGAATACAGCGCACACGCATTGGAGGTTTAACCAATGATGACATGCAAAGCTGCTCTGTGTTTTGTCCTTTTTTCCTTTGTGTTTTGCGTCTCTCCAGAATCTTTCCTTCATTAGCCTTAACGCGAGAAGTTGGGCGAGTTGGTAGGTCCGTGGACATCAAGGACCTCTTCTATTCAGTCCCTCAACAAAATCTGCTATTAACTGTACGTGACCTCATCGATAGGCGAGGTGTGGTTGCTTTCCAGAACAGTTCGGGTCCATCTGCATATTCCTTTCTAGAACTTTTAAACTGCTATTTAACACCCACTGCCGTAGAGCATGAAAGCCGCAGGTATTTACAAAAAACAGACTGTTCCCATTGGCTCGTGTGTGGCTCCTATTTCGTGCCATATATATTTATCCCATTCTGACAGTCTGTTGTATATGACAAGCTTACTGACGCTAGTGTGTTAAAGGTTTTTAGATATGTGGACGATTTCTTAATCCTTTGGAAACTACCTTCTCGTGACAGCGTCGAATCGGCTGTAATTGACATTTTATCCGTCTCTAACGAAACTTCCGCATACTTGAGGTTCACCTACGAGGTATAACTTGACGACTTAATCAGATTTTTAGATTTGCTTCTAACCTTTTCAGACGAGAGCCGCGTTTGCTGGAGTTGCACTCATCGCACTAAGAGAAGCCTGCTGCCCTAGACTTCGTCGCATTTCAAACTTGTGAAGAGAGGCATGACCAACCTTTGCCTTGGTTGGTGATGGGCAAAAAATGCGCAAACTTGCGCAAAACCTGTCCCCACAATTCACAGAAAGGCTTTTTTAGAGCAGCTCGTGGACTTGCGGTCAGCGGGATACCCTGAACAGGTCTTGGTTTCTGTTGCTGAGACATTGGCAAGCAAGCTAAAGACAGAGTACCGTCATCATAATCAACATATGTCATGCAAGGAAATGAGACTTGCGGTAATGCCATACTTGCACAAAGTTTCGCATAATGTTAAGAAGGTTGCCACGAAATACGGTGTTGAGGTTGCTTTTTCAGTGCCCACACAACTATCCTCTCTTTGTTCCCGTATCGCTACAAGTAAGAGCACAAAAGAGGAATGCAACGTCAAGCAACAGAGTATGTTTACCAGATGTACACCCGATGTTGTATTCTCACTCCCTCTGTCATGCGGTAAAGCCTACATAGGCCAAACTGGCCAGTGCATTAATAAGCGTTTACGACAGCACCGCGATTCGCTCCAGCTAGACAACCCAGCCAATCTGCCTAAAATCTGCAACCGTTGTTGCAGAGTTTAGGCTTACAGAGTTTGCTGCACCCCCTCTGTAATGATGTGAAATCATTGGCCACAGAAAAACGCAGTTGGAACGAGAAGTCATTGAGGCTTACAAGATCAAGAACTTGGCACAGAACGCGTCAGCGACACCTCTGTTAAGTTCACAGGAAAAGAGTACCTCTTCATAAACGGGACATAGTTTATCATCTCCTGCACTATTATAGATTTTGTTGTTATTGTATTATTAGCACTGTAGGAGATTATGCGCATGTGCGCATGGTTCTGCTTTTTGGCGATTCACGAGTAAAATTCTGTTTTGTTTCTAGCCTCGTCCTGTGTACTTCACTCGTGAACGCGCCTTTTCCGCTGGTGTATTCTCCGTATTGTGAAAGGTTGCACCTTGCGATGACTCGCGAAGCAGTGCTCTAAGGGCGCGAATTCATTACTGTGGGGCTGAGAACGTTTTCAACGGGTTCACTGGTGCTTAGGACTGCGAGTGGATGACATACGGAGAACTGGGGAATTACATACTGGTACCATCTTGCATTGGTGATGATGGTGGCGTAACCAACCACGCTACACTTTTCCTAAATGGGTTGCTCAGAACGAAGCACACTTGACGTCGCTCGCGAATTATAATGTCAGAAAATTGGCGCGGGAAGCCCAAATAATAGCTTAAAAATAGCACAACTGCGACCTACTCGCAACCTTCATCCGTAAAAAAATAAAAGAAAAGAGTCGACGACAGCCACTATAATGCCGGCCTCAGCAGATGTCTATGCAGCAGTAATTTCCACGACAATGTTTTATATTGCAGTCCATAATTTTCAAAGCTCGTGTTTCAGCATAGGCGCAATAAGTGGTGTCGTAAGTGATCACGGATACGTTGGGAGAGAGTGCCTATACATGAGGCTGTGTCACATCAATGCTAAACGTCATCACATCAAAGAGCGCTTTGCGTCGGACTCTCGACAAGGAGAGTGAAATTTAACCACTGTAGGAACCTCAGGCGATGAGTTCTTCCGGCGCAGCTATATTCAGTTGCACCCCACAACCTTGCAGTTACAACACGTGGCATTGCCTTTCCTTCATCAGGTTAGCTTTATAACCCTCCTACTTCAATGGCGGTGACACACTCTACCAGAAAACATACTTTTAGAGAAACTTAACCTGTGCTTTATTCATCACTTGTGGGGTCTTGTTAGGGGGAGTAAACGCATTTCCCCCGGTTATTTTTCGCTGGCTGTCCAAAACCTCCGATCCCACCCTGTGGGCGTGCGTGCTAGCGACTGTACGCCGACCACAGTGGGCCGTGCTCTTGAGAACAAAGGAACAACACGTGTTGACAAGAAACAGCCATTTATTATTGCTGCATAGCAACAATGTCAGCTAGCAATAAATCTCGCTAACGAATCTAGGTCATCCGACTCACCAGCAAGGTTACGGGCGAATGTTCGACCACGCTAGGGCATGCCCATAAGTTCCGAGGCTTGACAGGACGAGCAGGCGGAAACAGTCCCGCTAGGCTCCGCCTCGCCGGCTACTGCAGAGTCCCTGGAGGATGCGTCCGCTCGCGTCGAGTTCCCGATGCCGAAGAGCCTTGGCTTTCCTCGCGAGCGCAGGAACAAGGCCTTCCTTGGGGCTCATGTATACCGCTACGCTGGCACCAACTCTCGATAGTTAATTTAAACTATCCACACTGGCACCATCTCATGATAATTAGGGTAAAAAGCGACTTTAAAGGAAACGATGGGAGATCGTTCCCCACACACTTCACCCATAAATTCTGGAAAGAAAAATTTTCTTTTCCTATTTCAAGTTATGCATGAATGCATTTTTACGCCCATTGTGAAGTCATACCATAACAATCAATATATCTGCAGATCTTCCTTCGCAACGATTCTACTTTTCCGCTATTTAATTGGTTGTCCATGGCAGTCTTAAATACTCAGTTTGAGCATAGAACAAGGTTTCCCCGCAGGAGGCACCTGTTAAAGCAGGTATTTATGTGTAATGTGCGACACCACGGACCCCGAGCACTAACGCTTAGCCGTGCGTGGGTGGCATCGCCGTGTCTGGGGAAAAGGGGATCCTGGTGTTTGTGCCAATGCCGAGTGTTTGGACCTCTAAGGCCCATCGGCGGAGGCAAACACCACTTAGGCCCACGATTCCCATAGACGGCACCTCGGGGGCTAACCCACCCGGGGGAAATCAGCAGTCGCCTTTTCCTGTCCTCCGCTCCTTTCACTTTCCTATATCCTTTCTTAGAACTGTCCTGTCCTCTCCATCTCGTCTTGGTTTTCCTTCTTCCAGGCGGCTAGGGTTGACCTTGTGTGGCGAACCACCCTGAGTTCGGCCCTATTTGGTTATAGCTGGGGTGTACAGCTGGCATGGACTGGACTTGGTTCCAAGTTCCTGTCCTGCTCCCTTGTTGGGCTCCATGGTGGGTGGCTGGCACCTTGGCCGAACAACACACACATTACATGGCTTCCGCTGCTGTAAAATATTAATCGCCTAAACAAAACAAAAAACAAAAAAAAAAGGCGCACCGAAGCCATAGCATAATTCCTGCAAAAACCAAAGAAAAGCTTCCCCAAATACCACGTCGTGCACTCCGAAGTTGAAGGAAAGCCAGCCCGAACGTTGTCCCCATTTCTAGCGTCAAAATATTGGTCCCTTGGTCCAAAACACAAAGTCACAAAAATAGCAAATGGAGACCTACTGCTTTAACTAAGCGACGAAACACAGTACGCAAAGCTTTCAAACCTCCACTGCATTGGGGACGTCGCTGTGACAATCACCGCCCATAGATCTTTCAACACCGTGCGTGGTGTATTCTCCGATAATGACTTCCTTCACATAAGCGAGCAAGAAATGCTGCAGAACAAAATGTCATAGATGTTCACAGAATAACGATCCGAAGAGACGACAAAGAAATACCAACAAAACACCTTATTCTCACATTCAGCTCAAGCATACTACCAGAAAAGATCGAAGTAGGATACATGAAAGTTGAACTCCGACATTATATACCCCCGAAGATGTTTCAACTGCCAACGATACGGCCACGGACCACAAAGTTGCCGCAGCCGTAAAACGTGTGCAAAATGTGCTTCCAGAGACCACCAGTCTGAAAACTGTGATGCCCCAGCACCACACTGTGTGAACTGCGAGGGGGATCATCCTGCCTATTCTAGATCATGTCCAAATTAGAAGAAATACAAAGGAATCATAACTAAAAAAATAAAAGAGAATATTTAATTTACAGAGGCCACAAAAAGTCTAGCAGATACAAATCGTTTTGTATTCACTGCAAAATCAGACTACGCGGTTGTAGCGTGCAAAGGCGAGGCACTACACGGCAATCAGGCATCTGCGAAGGTGACTTCGGAACCTGTGGCAGGGCCATCCTGCTCGCCCCAGACAGAAGCAGCAAAAGCTTCCCTACCAGTTTTAAAAGAGGGCTTGCCGACCACGGAGTCGGGAGACCGCAAGGTTTCTCCTATCAGGGGGAGACCTAAGTGCCGGTCGTCCGTGCCTTCACCACTGACCTCCAGCGCCTCGGGTGAGGCGATGGACTTCTCCTTCAGCACTCCTGGGCTGCAGGTGAGGAGGCACTCACTCGAAAAAAGAGAAACACCACGTATAACACTTCCTGAAATAAAGTAACTTTTCTTAATCCTCAACATATTATAATGGCTTACATAGTACAGTGGACCTGTAGAGGTTTACTGATAAATTACAGAGACATTACAGATATACTCACAACTGTGATACCCATAGCTATGTGCCTTCAAGAAACGAACCTTGGGACTCAGCACACAAATATCTTGAAAAAGTCCAACACTTTCCGAAAAGATTGAGCGCATGCTGGTAGACTTTCAGGAGGTGTCGCCCTAAAAATACAGTCGGACGTCCCTGCCACAGGAATACTACTCAAGACAAACCTCGAAGCAATAGCCGTAATTATCATAAGCCGCAAAACGATAACAGTATATGTTCTCTGTACATACCACTACAACTCTCAATTACAATACATGACTTGAAAAACTTGACTGAGCAGTTGTCAGAGCCATTAGTGAGTGTAGGGCATCTGAATGGGCCCTCCCTCTTCTGAGGGAGTGAACATACTGATACCAGGGAACAGATAATGAAAGATTATATACTTTCAAATAATATATGCCTTTTAAACACTGGGAAACCCACGTATTGCTGCCCCGGCTCTGGCACAATGAGCTGCCTTGATTTAGCCTTCACATTTCCATCGGTTTTTAATTATTTTAATTGTGATGTTTTAGATGACCACAGGGGAAGAGACAATTTACCGACAGTTTTAAAGTTAACATCATCGGCATCCGTCATCCCCACGAGGCCACGGCGCTGGGAAACTAATCTTGCCGACTGGTCATTTTTTTCTCAACAAAGGCTGCACTGGAAAGAGAATATTCGGAAGACCTAACAATAGATGAACTAAATGAAAAATTTCTTACATGCATATTATCAGCAGCAATGGTATCCATCCCAAAAATGCCCAAAATCGCAAGAAAAACACATAAGGTTTGGTGGTCTAATGTCTGCAAATTGGCTAAAAAACAGCAAAACAAAGCTTGGTACCCCACCACAAAGGTACAAAGGGGTACAAAGGTACCCCACCACAGAAAACCTGCTCACCTTTAGAAATGCTAGAGCGAGAGCACGATATATCCGATGCAATGCTGAGAAAACGTCTTGGCAGCAGCACGTGTCCTCAATGAACAGTTCAATAACATCCAAGAAAATGTGGGAAAAGGTTCGCAAATTCACTGGGGCATGGCTTTCACACTTCCAGTGCTAACGAAACCCGGTATTCAAACAACATTAGAAGATCAAGCCAACCTATCAGGTGAGCATTTTTCCACAGTTTAAAGCTCGTACAACTACACACACACACAACACACATTCCAAAAACACAAATCAATAACAGAAAAAAAAACTTCCCTTCGGAGCAGGCATAAATGAAGACTACAATCAGCTTATTACACTGCAATAATTAAATACAGTACTAACAACCGATAAAAAAGACAGCGCCAGGCCCTGACAATGTACATTATACCATCCTTGCCCAACTCTCTCAGACTGCCATAGACGCTCTGCTGAATTTTTTCAGTAAAATATGGATCACTGGAAAGATGCCTGAGGCATGGAAAGAAGTGTTATATAGTACCCCTTTTTAAACCCGGCAATCCCTCAACGAATCCAGTTAGTTATAGTCCAATAGCACTTACCAGCTGTACAGCGAAATCATTTGAAAGCATCGTAAACACTAGACTTACCTTCATACTTCACTCACGGCGACTTTTAGACATACATAAATGCGGGTTTAAAAAGCATGTCCACTACAGATCACCTCGTCTGCCTTGAGAACACAGTCCGGGAAGCGTTCATCCACAACCAACACAGTATCGGGTTCTTCTTTGACCTGGAGGTCTTACGATACCACTTGGAGGTTCGGTATCTTCCGTGACCTAGCAGAAATAGGTAGCCGCGGCAGAATGCTGAACTGCTTGCGCGACTTCCTGGCCAAACGCACATTCAGAGTCCGCCTAGGTGCATATTTCTCCGACACATTTATCCAGGAGAACGGTGTGCCCCAGGGATGCATCCTTAGCACGGTCCTATTCATAGGTAAAATGAATTCCGTGGCAAAAGTAATTCCAAAATCTACAATGTACTCGGTTTATGTAGACGACCTGCAAATAGCATGCACTTCTTCCAGCATATCTGCCTCTGAGAGGCAGATACAAATTACATTAAATAAGCTTGCTGCCTGGGCAGATAAAAACGGATTTAGGTTTTCTCCCCCCAAAACGGCAGCAGTTCTGTTCACTTTGAAGTTGACCACCAATCCTACTCTACATCTTAACCAAACCCTACTGCCAGTTAAACAAGAGCAAAAGTTAGTAGGAGCAACTTTCGATAACAAACTCAATTTTTTACTACATATAAACAACATAAAGAAAAGCGCTTCCCAAGTCCTCAATGTGCTGACAATACTGTGAAGAAAACGCTGGGGGTTTAATAGGGGATGCATGTTACACATATATCGTTCCATGATTCGCTCCAAGTTAGACTGTGGGTCCATAGTATATGGCTCAGCAAGACAATCCTACTTAAAACGATTAGACCCGATTCACATCTTGGTTTATGCTTATCATCTGGTGCTTATAGAACATCGCCAATAGCAAGCCCTTATGTAAAGACAAACCAACTTTCATTAGAAGGTCGAAGAACGCCACTAACTTGTACATACGCCCTTAAAATCCACTCTCAGCCTAAACACCTCTGTCGCTCTATAGTCGCAAAATACCCATCAGAACAATATTCAACGACAAGCCTCAGGCGATCAAGCCGTTGCTCAAAAATGCCAAGATCTGAACATTCTCAATGAAATAAAAAATATAACCCCAAGGCACGAATCACTACCACCGTGGTACACTCTCCTTACAGTGTGTGACCTAACCCTAACACGCTTTCAGAAAACGTGTACACCACATGAGCATATGTACAAGACTATCTCAAGTTACAAGAAAACATACAGAAATTCTACTGCATTTTACACTGACGGGTCAAAAACTGACGCTCATGTTGGAAGTGCCGCAATACAATGAAAAAATAAAATGCAATAGGGCTGCCTTCGTTTGCAACAGTTTTCACAGCGGAGTCTTATGCCATTTGCGTTGCCGTACAGAAAATATTAAATGAAAACATCAAAAACAGCATCATTTATACAGATTCCCTGAGTGTCCTTAATGCATTAAACTCCAAACGTGCCGTTGAGCCATAGGCAGGAAGCATCATACACCATATAGTGATGGTCACGACACAGAAACATATAAAATTCTGCTGGGCTCCCAGTCATGCGGGTATTAGGGACAATGAGAGAGCAGACGTGTGCGCTGAGCAAGCCAGAACCATGAAAATAAAACAGGTGAACATGCCACATAAAGATTACATTAAATTAGTGCACAGCAAACTAAAAGCTAAGTGGCAGGCTGCTTGGAGAAATGAAACAAACCATAAGTTGCGCTCTATTAAGCCAATATTAGGAGAATGAAATCATGACAGCGTCAAGAACTCTTCATCTTATGTCGTCTACGAATAAGGGACACACATCTAAAGCACAATTCTTGACCAGCAAAGAAAGATAAACTATTATTTGAATTCTGTGGTGAGGAGCTCACTGGAAATCACATTTTAATTGCATGCACACAACTCGAAGATGTGAGAAAAAAATATTTACCTTATTTTATAGGCAACACATCCCATTTCATCTAGCACTACTTTTAGGAGAACATGCACTTTCACACGTTTTAGAATTTCTCAAGAAATTCACCTCTTTACGCCAACTATAGTAATCTAGACTTCTAATCCTGTGTTTTACAGTCATTACATCCCATTTCACCTAGCACTGATTTTAGAACATACACTTATTCATTTCTCACGAAGTTTAACATTTCTCAAGAAATCCTTTTTTGTTTATGGCAACTATAGTTATCCAGACATCTAACCCTGTGTTTGACGCATGATAGCCGTAGTTGCTTATGCGCCATAAAACCCCACATAATTAATTAATTAATTAAGAACAAGCTTTAAAAGTAGGACTTTGTCACGAGTCGGTAGGTTAGACTATTCCACATCAATCTTATGATTCATCTTACAGTTACATCTTGCAAAGTTCCCTCATAGGTGATATTGACGCACCGGGAGCTTTACATGTGCGCTGGCTGCTGTGGAAAAATGCCTGATTTGAGGCATCGGTTTGGCAGAGACATAGCAGTAAACATAACTGCAACGGAGAACTATATCTACAATTGCACTGATTTATGTATAAGTTAGCGATGTCATCTGCGCGTGTAACACAATACTGAAGTGCCAAACGAGCTTTAATAAAATTCAAAACTTGGAGGGCACTTCCTTCCTTGATATTGGACGGTGGCGAAGGCATGGTGCCGCGCGATACAATAAGCGATGGTGCATTTTATGCATCAACGCCCTGGAGGAAAGCGCATAGGACAAAAGCACTCAGACAGGGCAAATAAGTGCTTTGTTAGTCAGTCCCGCTGCCTGGCTCGAGCTAAGCGTGCGCGCAGTCCGGCTGCTAAAGATAATTATAGAATCGTGATGTGCCAGTGGTGGCGGCGGTAAAATTTTATGAACCAACAGGTGCAGGATAGCCGTCAGCCTATCCGCCTAGCCGGCAGCCTGGAGTCCTCGAACCTGGGTGGCGTGTTCGGCCAGTCAGATTATACCTAACTCAATATCATGGTGTGAGCTTAACAGTAGAGTCTTCTGTTTTTCTTGTTTTTATATCTTCATCTGTATCTTAGATTTCTGGAAACGTACGTACCATACGTAGCAGATCCGCACTATCCCGACATAGTTTACATTTACCCAATCGAAATCAACCTCGCTCACAAATGGTCAACCCAAGAGCACACAGGAAGTCAACGCTTCCACCACTCCACCATCGATTATGGAGCACCCGACACCTAACCGGGTTCTTGCGCCGCTACGGCAGCAAACCTCGCCCAATAACGAGCCCACAACCTCCAAGCCATCTCCTTCCCTTGCCACTGTCTTACCTTTTCCTGAGCTAGCAAAACAAGTAGCTTAGCTGCTGCAGAAAGTCGAACCCCTCTTCGCCAAAATAGATGCCATGGAAACCCGCGCAAACATGTACACCAGGCTCCCTTTTGATGCCCGCTCCTCTATTCCCATCTTAGCATCCTCTTTAAGGAAAAGTACACGTGCCCTCATTCCTCCGTGTACGTTCCCCCTCCCTCATAACTTAACGAGATTGGAGGAGGTTTCCCTTAAAAGGATAAGAGCTGGGGCGGCGTTTACCTCGTCGGTAACATGCTGATGGGAATCTCAAGAAGACATCGGACCCACCACATGCCCGAAGTGTTCCGCACCAGCTGCAGAAGTGGATGTTCGCCACTTGCTGTGGAATTGTGCAGTGACAAGGGCATCAAGGACACAGATTCGGCGCGAAGTGTGACTAACTACAACAAGGGAAGAGGACTTTTCTAAATGGCTTACCGACAACGCTAAGAGCGGAAGCCTGCTCCGGTTCCTCACGGAAAATAATTTTCATGAGTTTCTATAATACGCTTTATGGCAAGCTTGCGTAACAAAAAAAAAAACAACAAAAAAACTGCAAAACCTCAACACACGACTCACAGGTTTTGAATCCTTAGTCACCAACCTCATCTCCGTCGTTCAGCCTCTCGTCGCCAAGATTGAAACCATGCATAGTACACTTTCCAGTTTCCACTATAGAAAAAGTACAAGCCCAACTACTGGAAGTCAGCACACCGCCCGTAAAGCGCATCTGCAAATCCACCCCCGCAGAAAAATCTGCGGTAGCCATGTCCGAGCATGGCAGTACGCACTAAAGAAAATCTCAAAATATTGCAATGGAATTGCCGCAGTCTCAAGACCAATAAAACTCCCCTTCATCAGCATCTCCTTAAACTAGCATATCTTCCTCACTTTCTTCTGCAAGAGACGCGACACTCCCTGAACATCCCTGGCTACACAGTAATCCATTCACGCACATCGACTTTTCTTATATTCACCTTTGTTCAACATGATCTCAGATTTGAACAGCTTGAGGTCCCAACGGTTTTGCAATTCCACTTTGTCGCTGTCACTTATTACACAACATCGTCTGCCACTCCCCTTTACCTTCTTAAGTTTTACAACCCGCCTACACATCACCAGCATTTTTCTGGTCTCTTCCGTTTCGCGACCTCTCTGACCCGCAATCACACTATTCTTATAGGCGGCGACTTCAACTCTCCCAATACCTACTGGGGATACTCACGCACACGCAACAAAACCACTTTTCCCTCCTCAATACCCCCGATGCGCCGACACGGGCGGGCACCAGGACCCAACTCCCTTCCACCTCTGATTTTTACTCTGATTCGGCAAACTGCACACCACTTGGCAAGTCACTGACAATACATTACTCAGTGATCACTTCGTAATTCTTCTTACTTTTGATCTTCTGAGTCCCAAAAGACGTAATCTCACTTCTCAAACCAATTGGAACGACTTCCGACTCAACCTCAAATCCAGCACCCACGACCAGCTTACTTACACCGACGGGATCCACGCTCTTAGAAACGCGCAAAAGAAAGCTACAAAAACAGAATATTCCACCGCCCCTATAGCTCACCCTGATCTGTTCCTTCTCAAGCTGTGGAAGAAACGGAAGCGAATACTTCGTTCCGCCCGGCATCAACCACAGAACGCACAACTTCAACTGCGCCTCAAATCTCTTTGACAAGATATTATTACGCACTGCTCCTCCGTTGACATTATCCACTGGGACCAAATTTGCAGGGAGATTGACAGCTCATTACATCAAAAGCCAACGTGGCATCTTCTTCGCTCTCTCTCGTGTCCTCAGCCTCCCCCTGCCTCCACAGTTGACAAAGCCTTAGCTCTGCGTAGCCCTCAAGAGGTCACCAAGCAACTGACTGATATCAACGTACCACCTCCCCTATACGACGCATACCCTACATAACCTGGTACTTCCAACTCCGAAATAGATGCCCCTTTCACCCTTCCAGAACTTGACGCCGCTCTTGCCTAGAGCAAAACGAACACATCCCCTGGCGAGGACACAATAACATACAGACTTCTCAGAAACTTTCCTGACTCTGCTAAACAATTCTTGCTCGATACCATGAACAAGCATTACACTGAAGGAACCCTTCCTTCGGAGTGGAAATCTTCCTTGATCACTCTCATACACAAACCAGGCAAACACCCCTCACTTTTTAACCTACGCCCCATGTCGCTCAGTTCATGTGTGGGCAAAACGTTCGAATGTATGGCTCTCACACGGTTCCTCGATTTTCTTGATCATACAAAGTTTTTCCCTCCTTCCCTAATTGGTTTCCGTTCTCGTATATCTGCCCAGGATCTCTTTCTTATATTGCAACACACCTTTTTTGACCCATCTTCCTTCCAGATACATGCTCTGGTTACTGTCGATGTCCGCAAGGCTTTTGATTGCATCTCTCATGACCATACTCTCGAAGCCATGGCCCAAACTGGCTGCGGCTCCAACCTCTACACGCATCTGCGTAACTTCCTCCGTCAACGCAAAGGTTCATTTCGGCTAGGCTCTACTTCCACCCCTTCCACACCTTTCAATCTGACCCGGGGAACTCCTCAAGGAGCTGTCATTTCTCCGACTCTATTCAACCTTGGCATGTGAGCCCTCGCGCAGCAACTTGCGAACATACCCAATCTGCACCATATTTTTTATGCGGACGACATCACTCTCTGGTGCACTTCAGGTTTGCTTGGAGAGATAGAGACCACACTTCAGCAAGGTCTCGACGTTATTTGGAATTGGTTTATTGATTCCTCGTACAAGCGATAGGAGGCAGGGACTAAAGGCTATGTGAAAGCCTGACAGAGGTGCCTGCCCCTCACCCAGATTCTGGCATTAAAAATTAAAAACACGTATCAGTAACAGTTTGTCATTTCACACACTGTTAGGATAAAAACGCACATAATACCGAAAGTTAAAAATGGTTACAATTACTTCTACCATATACTAATTACACAAGGAAACTTTTCATCTCAAAATCATACATTTCGCACAAAACATTTTCATCTACATGGAACAATTGAAGTAAATAAAACTGATATGAATACACATGAACCGTTTCTATAACTTATGGAAAACAACCTACTGAGATGGCTGTACAAATGTTTTCTTCTCAAAATCATACATTTCGCACAAAACATTTTCATCTACATTGAACAATTTAAGAAAATAAAACTGATATGAATACATATGAACAGTTCCTATAACTTATGAAAAACAACCTACTGAGATGGCTGTACACACTAAGAAAAGTAAGTGCTAAAGACAACACGATATGCGGATTGTATTCTGAAAGCCACGTTCTGCATTGCCTGAAAGCGCACATAAGATGGATCACATAAGAGATTGTGAAATCTGAGCAGTTATTCAGTTCCGAAGTACACATTTTGCCGTATTAACATTTCCTTGACATGCTTTTTAAATTTGCGTTTTGAGCAGTTGAAATCTACTAATTCTTCCACTTGATTCATTTATGTGTATTGCTTGGAACTGATATGTTTGTTTTCCGTAATTGGTCCGTACCCTGGGCGTACATATTGCTTTTGGCCTGAGGCAGTGGCTTAGAGTGGAGTGTTTAATTTTTACACTATCCTGTTGTCTTGTAAGGAACGTCGCAATTTCAAATAATATGCTTGGTCCGCTCTTAGTATGTCGTACTGACTGAAAAGTCTGTACGAAGTCTTTCCAAGGCCGGCCTAACTTCCGCACCAGAGAAGTCGGAACTCCTCCTCCTCACCCAGACTAAATATCAGCGCACGCACAACAGCCTTATTTCTCTCACTTTGAACTTGCTACCCATCCCCGCAGTCTCAAGCTGTAGCGTTTTAGGCATGCCACTTCATTCGCACAAAAACGTGCAGGCTCTCAACCAAGCTCTTTCTACCTGTCATACGGTCACCCATCTTGTCAGCCGTGCAGTCGGACGGCACTGCGGCGTCCATGAGGCTCAGACCTGTCGTCTTGTTCAAGCCCTCGCACTCAATAAAATTCTTTATTATGTTCCATATCTTTCTCTAACGCAAACCCAGATAGACAAATTGGGATCCGCTCTACACACCCTCTACAAAGCGGCCCTCCAACTTCCAATACAAACTTCTACACAACTTCTCTACGACACCGGCCTATTTCTCCCTATACGCTCCCTCCTTAATCTCCACCATGACCGTCAGCTTGCTCGCCTGTCCTCTACACAGCAAGGCAGATAGATCCTTTCCCAGGCTCAAATCAATCCCATGCCCGTTTCACTTCAGGTTCCTGGGCACTCATGCGCCTCCGTCTCCAACCTTCGTATAGCACCAATTCCTCGCAGTATGTCCCCAATCCTTCACCCTGGACGCAGGCAAGCCCAGGCTGCCCGACACACGCCGCCCCTACACAGTCACACTGTAGCGTACATCGACGCCTCCATACTCTGATCCCGGTGCTGCAGCCCAGATCATACATTCCCCTCTTTCTCCTAATCCTCTCTATTCTACCTGTGGTCCATACCTAGAGCCGCCAGACAGTACTACCTTGTAGATTCTCTCGATTGTTCATGCTGTCCAGGAATTCACTCATCTTCCCCCGACCCAGCAATACGTTGTGTGCACTGATTCCCAGGCCGCCCTCCGTGCCTTTCAAAAGAGAACCATACCCCCAAATATACACGCTTACCTAGATATGGCGCTTTTTGATCTGAAGCCTCGTACAGTCACATTGAGATGGATACCTGGGCCTTCAGGGATTTCTGGAAATGAGCTGTGTAATCAGCTCGACCGTGAAACAGTTAACCGGGCTCCAGCGATCCTCTGGTCCAGCCCATCGTTGTGTGATGAGAGTCTTCTTATTGGGAAAGCCATATCGCAATCCTACCTAGAATTCAGGCAGGAGCTAGCCATTCTCATCGCCCCCCACCCCCGTCTCTCTGTTTTCCAGGCTCATACCCTTCGCAAAATTCAAACACACTCATTACACCAGCAAGACTGTACCTATACCGGTTCCGCTCTGACCCGTCTGCCCCAACTGCCATGAGCTTTATGCAGATCTTGCACATTGCCTCTTCTACTGCCCTGTCGCCGTCCAATCTCCTTTCCACCCCTCTCCCTCATCCCCAGTCCTCTCCTGGCATACCTGGCTGGCTTCTCCTTACGAAGAGGACCAGCTCGGCCTGGTGTGGCAGACGAACTTTATTTTGAGCGGTTAATTTCTGCTCTAAAATAAAGTGCTTTTACTACAGCTACAACTATCTGAGAATTGCTCCGGGTACCACTGGCTAAGTAGGTTTTCCGGTAGTGGCAAGACATTAGACGATGACAATAAACAATGTTGTTTGGAGCGCATTGAAACTGAGATTGTATATGATGGTGGAAAATGCATTGAATTTCTGTGATTTTAAAGATGCAACGAGAGAGTGCCTAACGTTGCCACCAGGCTACCTCTTGAAGATGCCGCACGCACAGAAAACTACTTAATGTATTAAAGCGAACGCCTTTAGTAGCTCATACTTCTGGCGTCCGGTCCCACTATAGCTGCCAATGAAATGACGCCATGATGACGTCACCAGAAAAATAAAAATCCTGTATCCACTGGGAATCTAACCTCCGTCCTCGGATCCCCAGCCGAGCGCTTTAACCAGCTACCGCACGCCCGGCTTATTTCTTATTACCTTCTCAGACAGCAATATTGCGACAAGCATGTCATACTTCTGCTTGTCTACCGTGAGGATGATAGCAACGATGAAAATAATGCTGCAGTCAGTGGTAATGAAAATGAAGACAGTAGCGATGATAATGGCGGTACATTTACTTCATAATGATAATGAGAACAGACGTGATGCCCCCTGTGCAGCAGCAACGCTCAGGTTTTTGTATTTCTGCACTATTGTTTCAACAGTGCTCTCGGAAATTTTGAACTGTGTCTAAAGCTTTTTTTTTTTTAAACTTCCGCAAACACTTACAGCGATATAAATAACACTACACTTCGCAAGTTTCTATGTATATATGCCACTAGCGAAGTAGGACCAATTTTACCAACGCAATTTAAACAAATGAAAGGCCGGAGAAGCACAGTAAGGGGAGGGGGAGGGGGGTGGTGGTGCGTTAACGGTCTCTTCATGGTTTTAAATCTAAATTACAAATATTTTGTCAAATATTATTCCGTTTTAATAATGGGCGAAAAGGAGTACATTGTCGGCCTAACAAGGAATCTTTCATTCATACACTGTTTACAAAAGCATCAAGTGAGCGATATTATATTAAACACCAGCGAATTTGAGTGCAGAATTAGAAACAATGATACAATGTGAACGAAGATAAACACGCAGCAATTTTTTTCCGCTCAATAACCAATGCAAAATCGTTGCATTCAGCTGACTGCAGGCAAACTGAAGATATCATTAAAGCTCGCGATACGTTGCTACAAGAAGGCTAGTATAGGTTGGTCAGTGTTCAAATAAATTTAACCTTAAATACAGTAATGCCTGGGTTGCATAGTTTGTTCTTAGGAAAGATAAGTTAGCAAATGTATGCCTCAGGCAGTAAACTGTGTTACTATGTATGCAAGAGTAAGTCATATAATCTATAGATGAGGTTCAACAAGGTCACAGTATAACTGACGTTTTAACGAGGCTGGGGTTAGATATCTAATTTTATGCAATATTCAAACACATCAAAACGTACGCGCATGTATCTAGATTACGTCAGCTGTCCAGCTCAAACTCTATTCAAAGCCAACTCGAAGAAACTTAGACGATGTAACCTTTTATTGCTATAGCAATACTGCGCCAGGTTTGAAGCCGTCGCGTATCTCCGGCCGGCCGCCGTGTTTCACCTTGAACAGTAACCGCTTCAGCCGAGCTCCGCCAGATGGCGGCACCGTCGGCGCGCCGCGCGCTGCAGCGGCACCGCTGCCGCGCCGAACAGATGGTTCGCCGCCGCTTCGGCCTCGCCGTGTTTGCTTTGCTATGCAGGCTGCTAAAGAGAGGTGTCAGCGACATGATGCTGTAAGAAAGTGACAACGTGCACAAGAGACAGTGGAAGAACGTAAAGAAGGTCGTGCTAAGCGTCGTGCACAAGATGAAGCTCGGCGACTGCGTTCTAGCTCTCCGAGTGCTTCCACCTCGTCGGCTACTGATGAACACATGACTGCTCAGGGATACCGCAATGCCACCAAACGAAGACAACGCGCTGAAGAATCGCCGGAAGAACAGTCGTAACCATTGTGTGTCGTGTGTTACTCTATAGCCAAATTATCGAACCACACAAGCTACGCCACAAGCGAGCACACAATCGTAGCCATGCGGCCATTGCTAACGCAATTTACCAGGCTTAACCAGAGCTAAGTCGCTGCCAATTGTTTTATTACAAAGCCAAAAAATTGAATATTTAGATTTGTGCTAACAGGTATGCTATTAGTGGCCCTCCACGTGGTACATAGCATGCCCTATAGAGCGATAGATATGGGAACTCTTTTGAAGGTCTACTGTTCGGCTGAAGCTAGTTCCGCCTTGCGGGCCGGGCCGTAGGCGCTGGCAGCCATGCCCTTTATCTGTGTCTCGGCGCGCTGTTTACGACGGCACTCAGCCGTTTTTATTCTTCAGTTTTGGAGACGCCTTTTCGCAAATAATTCCCCGTCACCAAGCATCTGAGCGCTTATCTGTTCGTATGCCACTTAGTCCTATTTCAGATTGTTAGACTGTTAACGATTCTCAAATGGTTCAACGCCACCAAGTGAATGTAGCATCCCTGCCGCCAAGCACGTCTATGCAGTTACTGCTTTGAAATATCGGGCAGTCGCACTTCACTTAACCTTGCGACAGTATCCTAATGGCATAGGGCGTCAGTCAAGTAGGCTGCGCGCGCCAGAGCTGGCCCGAGGCCGTGCATAACGCAGTGAAATGTCTTTGGGGCCTATTAAAATAAACCCGGACTTTTCATGTTTTTTGTTATAAATCACGTGGCCTCAGCGTTATAACACGCCTGTTTTTCGTGCCTTCTAAGGGTATCCATGACGCCAACTGCCACTCTGAGACTCGTCTGGCCTGCATTCTTTCTGTTTCGCGCCTCGGCCACTACGGTAAGTGGCTGTTGACGCCCGAGGTGCTCGCCTATGTGTGTATAGAGATTATGCACAAGCGTCACAGTTGCGGCGAAAGGCAGTATAATGATATATCTATCGGCACATCGCCACCCGTATCTGTTTGCACCACAGAATGGCACCCTTGACATTGCAGGAATTGCTCGGACAAGTCCGTATTCTTACTCTTGGATGTTTCGTGCAGCTGACTTTGTGAAAGGCTATACCGTTTCGCGCTCAAACGGCGGACATACGTATCCTCCAATGCAGGCCTCACATCACACGTCATTGCTCGGCAACTGCCTTGACCCGCGTGGCTTGCTCTAAGGGCTGCAGGCGAGTGCTTGCGCTCTACCATGGTCTTTGATCAATTAAGGATGTGGCTCGGAGAACAAGGGACTGAACACCACTGTCTAGCGTCATGTGGACCCTGGAGCCATTTGTATAAGTTAGTGAGCGTTAAGCCTGTTTCAGTAAATAACTAGACCAGCGCTTCAGAAGCATGCTCGTGATAAGCTGCTACTAAACGTCTGCAGCAGCTGCATGCGCAAATTCAATAGAGACAGTACACTTTAGCAGATGGTTAGAGAACGTTTTCTTTGGTTAATACGCACGCAACTTTTTACGTGTTGATCACATATCATAATTATTATTAGTTTACGGATATGGTGAAAGTCTTGCAACTCGAATACTGACAACGATACGTACGCGAAAGCGGCTTACTGAGAAAGGTGAGGAAATCTTCATGGCCTAACAAGCATTCATTTCGTTTATTTAGGTTATATTTCTCCCAGTGTGACCTTCGCAACACATCTGTCACCGACCATAAGAAATTGCTTGACTAAATAAAGTGAGGCTACGCAGAATAAGCTTTTCCTTGTGTATTTTAAGCGTAAGTACACAAACGGTCACGCATGCGTATATACTTGCGAGTCATTTTAATGTGCAAAACGGAACGACAAAAGTAGCGCAGTGCTCAACAACCTTGCTGCACGGCCCCACAGCTCCCTTTAGCAAAACTTCCATTACCCAGGAGGAGATGAGCCCGTCAAATTCAACCGTTATACTGTCTTATACAGAGGGAGTTTGAAGTCTGCAGTGGGCACAGTTCAGCTACTGCCATTGAACGTTAAAGACAGTGCTCTCTTCGACGATATCCACAAATCCTAAGCCTCGGTAAAAGCAGTTTATTCGCAAAAACTTCCATGAAGCTTCCAGTCTTCCACGCCGTGCTTCGGATGCCGTAGTCTTCATCGTCTTTCTCTCCTCCTATAAAGTTGCACTAAAGGTCTTAATTAACCTTCCTTCATCATGGTAAAAGCTTGAAGCACTCGTTAAATACTTAGCTAAACATGGGAAGACGCGGCATAGCAAAGCAAAACTTAGCTGAACGAGGGCTGAATTTGACTTCTGTATGCATATCCATGCTTCGCCAAGCTAAACTGCCGCTATTTTTCTATGCGCTGAGTGCTGTCACATAAATTTAGCTTGCGTCGGACCGTTGCTGAAACGCCTTTGCCCCCTCCCCACTGCATTTTGCCCCCTTACATTGATATTGATCGAATGACTTGGCTCGCTTTTATTGTGGCAGAGTCCCTGACACCCCTCACACCTCTAGAACTATACGCTCTTTCCCCCTAATCTTCTCACACCACCATTCTGTCCCAGCTATTTTTCTCAGAAGACATGACCGGCAGATACAGGATATAGCGGCTGGTGGACAATGCTTATAAAATCCCAATAAAGGCATTATTCTCCAAACCGGAGTAATTCATTTAAAATTCATTTCTATATTGCATTTTCCCATAAGTAATACACCTGGAAGAGACACTTAAGTTTCTCAGTTAATAAATAATTAAACAAATGAACAACCAAATAGAGAAACAAAAATGGAGGGAAGGGGGAGTCACTTCGGCTCCGCTTTTAAGGGTACGAAGCGACGGCCTCTATGGCACCCGTCTGCGGCTCACCTTTCCACTCCTCGCTCGCGGAAATGAACCTTGCTGATCGGTTAGTTACCTCTTAATTTGTGCCTTTATTATTTCACCATGCTAATCATCATGCTAATCCCCATGCTAATTTACATGCTAAGTTGCATATAGTTGTAAGCTACCATATCATATGAACCACCACACCGCATCGATATAAATCCTTTCTTAGTTTGTGCCTTTATTATTTCACCATGCTAATCATCATGCTAATCATCATGCTAATCCCCGTGTTAATTTACATGCTAAGTTGCATATATTTGTAAGCTACCATATCATATGAACCACCACACCGCATAGATATAAATCCTTTCTTAGCCAGCCGTATAAACTTGCCCGCGTGGCTTAGGAGTAGCGCGTCTGGGTCGGGATCCTGATGGTGATTCGCTTTTCCCCATCACATCTCAAATGACCTACGCGAGTTGGCAGCTCCTATCATCTTACGCTTGCAATGTGGACTCCTGACGTCACACAACCCGCAGACCAATCAGTGCCCAATGACGTCACCTGGCACCTACCACCTGCCATAGATATGCTCGCGTGTTCTCTCTCCCAGTGTCAACGGCGACGCCGGATTTTCTTTCTAACGGAGCATTTAACGCAGTCCCGTTAATAAATTACAACCAGTGGTATATTCAGTTACCAGTTTAGTGGTTTTCAGTTTTATTTCGGTTTCAGGTCGCGCATATGCATTAGCATTCGGTCATAATCTATAACACCTTAGAGGAGACCACACAACACAGATATGAAGCCCTACATTAACCTAGCCATCCAAACTGTCCGCATGGTCTAGGAGTAGCGTGTCTGACTCGAGATCCAAATGCCCTGGCGAGTTCGACTCCAACCTCAAAAGTGGTGCCCAAGTTGGTAGCTCCTGGTAGTTCGACCATGACACGGGGTGCTGTGGCGTCACACGAAACGCCGTCCAGACAGTGCCGGCCACGTCACCTCCCAGCTGTCACTTACCACAGGCGCGGTCGTGAAGAGAACCGATCTTCACGACCGCGCGGGAAGAGGATCTTTGTGCTCTTACACTTAATGAGCAAGCTATAAATAAATGAACACGTCCTCACCGGTATCCAACGTGGTCTCCCCAGTGCGTCTGAACACCATGCAATACTTTTTCCCCGACATTCGAGCATAATTTGGGCCACATGGTATTGCCTTCCTTACTAGACCAGAATACGTGCCTGGCCCGCGCCTATATGTTTCTATCCTTGTTCCTCTTCTTTCGCCATTGTACCTGACATTATTCAGGGCGGATAATCCACCGGTAAGCCGGTAAAACTATTTTAGATGTCATTTAGGGGATATCAAAGGGATTATAAGATTTTTGAAGCACCGCACATTTTCGAGCCAAAATATATATACCTTTAATCTTGTGTCTGGCGATTGCGTTGGCAGACTAAAATAACCGAGTAAATCACTTTCCCCTGGAAATAGAGCCCTACGCAACTTGTAAGTCTCTAGTTGTCATCTAAGTGATGTTATCGGCCTGAAACGATTTGAAGTTGCTGAAAGAAAAAAGCAGAAAAGTCACGTGTAAAAAAACAAAGAAACAGAAAACAAAAAACAACTTGCGGCATCGTTTCTATTGCACTTCATCTCCTTTCTGCACATATGATTACATAAACTGAAGGTCCACTTTATTTGACTGATATAGAGAGCTGGCATTTACCTAATCAAAAACGTTTCTCTCGCCTCGCCATGCTTTTGCTAACGTATGTGTCTGTAAGAGTGCGGTTTATTAGTGCTTGGCCGCTTGAACTGTATGACCCCCAGTGCATAGGTATATAATTCCTTTGAACATATTGACCGGCAAATTAAATTCGCTCTACTACCGGAGTTAATATCCAAACTCTCCTCCTGTGGAAGACTGAGCCGATATCAAAATTTTGGTAACACAATAAACTTCCCTCTACTCCGATACAATGCTTGTGGGGAAGCATGTACTACGTACTACTTCTGCCGGCACATCTGCATTGCACTGTAGCAGTTGTATTTAGTACTGCGTTTAAGACTGTCCTCCTGAGTAGTTCTGGGACTTTGAACTTGGTAGTTATGTTCATGCGTTTCTGGCTTCCCTTCTAAAACTGTTTGACATTGGACGTACCTATATGCCAGCCAGTGCTTCAAGCGACTTTATAAAGTGCATCTGACTTTTTTCTCAGGAACTTCCTTCATTCCTTGGTTTTATTCTTTACCCGAACGCAAAGCCGAGTGAAGGCACCGAGAAGCGCTGAGAGGCAGTTCACAAAAATCTCTTACTATGAGGTTTTTAGTGAACTGCCGAAATCAGTAACGATCAAACCCAACCCAAGTTGGATTTTATCGTTACCATGCTTTCCGGCCATGAGATATGTTACTCAAGCTCTTGAAACAAGGAGACGATTATATTGTTCTTTGTAATGTTTTTGTGCCGCTACAAACAGGTTTAGTAGTGGAAAAAGATATAGTGGCCTGTCACCATGGTACCGGTTAGCTTGCTGGTTAATAGTACACTGCGTATTTTTTTTTATTTCAGAGCTTCTGCACGCGAGTTTCCTACAACTTTGGCCACTCCGTACAACTTGCGCTAATCTGTATGACATCGAACATCGAGGTGCTCTACCTAAGTTTACTTAATTTTCCCTCGTAGCTACTCTATTCTTCTCATGCCACTGCTAAGGCCCTGTAGCAGCTGAACGCCAGCATTGCGTAACTGAAAAGACAATCTTTTCTGTTTTATCCCTTAGTTATTTCTCTTCTTATACAATAACATAACACAAAGAAAACATGCGCTCTTACCGCAAAGCAATGAGGACAACGATTCCTCGGTATGATAGACACGAAGTGAAGGCCCGGAAGATAATGAACCGAGAAACGTGCGCTGAAGGGACCCAACAGTTGTGTCTGTGACACAACAGCTTAAGGTGGCTGTTTTGCATTTGAGAACGAACCTTTTGCAGAAGCACTTATAATTATTACGGCATTCTCCTTAACGGCACTGTAAAGACACGGTCGACTGTATGCAACCAAAGTGCGCTTTCCCTTTGCTTCGGTACAAAAGAGGAATCTAGCTTGGTTACCAAACATGACACGCATAAGAATCAGTATTGTTTAGGCTGTAGACGAGAAGAAACCATCAAGATGCGAGGTATCAGTTAGGCGTAAAACAACGGCAGCTAGAGGGCTGTGAGAAAGTCGTGGGGAGCAATGCACTAGTTTTAGGTGAAGGCTGCGAGCCCGATGGCACTCGGGAGATCGCGGGGGCCTCTACAACAATATCCTTGAAGCCCACAGTGAAGGGCCGTTCGACCGACGAAAGATTATGCGCTGCAGATGTCTGCCGAAGCCGTCGACTTTACAGACTGAACGTGTTTGCGATAAAGTGCTGATCTTAGCCCTGGCGTTGATCTGCACTTACAGCAGGAATACCAGTGGAGCTGCGCTTCTTTTGGCCGCTTCACTCGTTCGGAATACGGCTTGATGTATGCCCTGTTATGTGCGCTTGACGTGACGGTTTCATCGCTCATTTGGTTCGTGGTCGCCACCGTTATATCCGACTGCTGCATTAATCTTCCTGTCTCTGCAAACGGGTATGTATCTGACTGCCCCCTCGAATAATTTAATTCTGATAACACTTTCAGGTTGAAAGAGAAAACGAGCGCCTCGTTGAAACGATTACTTGGACGCATGTTAAATGTAAACTCCTGCTTCTATGATATGAAATATTTCTCCGCAACACCACCCTCGCTTTTTTTTCAAAGCAGCCACGCTTTTATGTAGGCAAACGTTTTCTCGATGGCGTGGCCAAAAGCACCATCGGCATGCAAGAGTGCAGAATCAATGTTTTGCAGAAGTTTGTGTTCAATGTGTTATGTTCGCTTCGTGGGTTACATTTTGGAGATTCACTCCTGGTTTTGCGGCATCCTTACGAAAAGTGTCCTGTAAAAGACTGGAAACTATGAGTAAAGCCTGAAGCCCTGCAGTTTCCTTTTGTTCTTATCTGTAGGGAAATTAGCTGGTGCTTCCTTGAAATGAAGTGTGAGAAACATATACATCTAAACCGACCCGGATCTCTAAGCTTAGTACAGTGAGCAAACACAACAAGATAGTTATCACCCCTCCCCCTCCTCCGAGGCACCATGACGCCTTAAGACGAGGGTAGAGCGTTTTGGATGGCGCTAGGACCTCTTTTGTGGGGCTCAGTGTTCCTTGGCAGAGAAATGCCCTTTATTTTGGCACCGAATCAATGCTTCGCCGCGAGCAGCCGTTGGGAAGTGCAGAATAACAGCGTGAGAAAAGCGTTCCTTGGACATCAGTAACCCTGCATCGGATTGTTTGGTTAGTGAGCCAAATTTGATGACTGAAGTAATCCCTTGAGATTAGTCCTCTTGTTTGCCTGAAATTATGAAAACACGACGTGCAATATTCCGCACAAGCTCATCAATTTAGCATAGAATCCAGAACTGCGTCACGAGGCACATAAACACGTGTATAGAAACACAACACAGGCGCACACTACCAACTGTAATATGAAACGAAACACGAACTTCCTCTTCAACACTCAGACACAACTTCCTCTTCTGCTCCCAAGTACATCACACTCGCGCACCTGTTCTTTCCCAAGAAGATGTCCAGCCAACAATAAATGCTGGCTCCACAATTATCCCGGTGCTTTAACTCACATCGTCCAAGCATGACAGTCACAACCTCCACCGCACGGACACAAACTAGAAAAACCACCACACATCTGAAGCTGCCACGTATAACGCTCACGTTCACTCATAGGACATCTAAACAACGAGTCCAGTTCTTGAGATTTTAACGGTCAAACACATCAAGGCAGCCCTTCATTCAAACACTGAAAATCTTAGGCAATCTGACCAGCAGCAGTTCATTACTACCACGATAGTTTTCTTCTTCACAGGCACAAAATCCTTCCTAAATACCTGGGTCGCCTACTCTACATATAGGCCAATGTTCCGAAACGTCCTCAGTAAGACATCAAATCCACCCAAAAAGCACCTCTAATGAACACAAATTCCTCGCAAAACCTCAGGAGCATTCCTCAAGGACGAAAAATTCATTTCTGCGTAATGACAGTGAGGCTTCAGTAACATATGTGCTATCTTTCTTTCGTATCCAAAACGCCTCTAAAATCACACTTACACTTTTGACAATGAAGGGGTAAATTTGACCCCTTCCCCTTCTCTAGAGATTTCTCATGCTTCCTTATTCTATCAATAATACACCTCCCAGTCTGGCCTATATATACATTTCCACACATCAGTGGAATCTCATAAACCACTCCAACCACACAGCCTATATAACGCCTAACATGCCTCTTTTCACATTGTGTTTACTTACTCTTCCCTTTTCTTGCACACAAACCACCCAGTTTCTTTGGCGCATAAAACAGAACCGAAACATCAAACCTGCCTGCCACCTTCCTCGGGCAATGCGCCACCCTATGAATGTAAGGAACTACTTGTGGGCGTTTATTTCCCAACTTTGCTGTAACCCTTCTTTTGCCTTTTATTTTTTTTTAAAGAAGAGTTTATGCCACCCCACAAATACCCGTACCTGGGAATTCGGCCAGCTAAAGCCTTTGTACTTCTTGATTAATAAAGCTAGCCTCAACCATATGATCACATGAATTTAACAGAGCTGCCTCCAGACAGAGAAGCAATCGCTCGTTTTACAGTTTTTGAAAGGGCTGACCCATACCGAAGTAGCTCTTTTTAGCCTGGGGAAAATACTTCCAACGCGCTTTGTCATCACAAATTTTTATATTTAAATCCAGGATCTGCAAACCTGTTATCCACAGGTAGCTCATGGGAAAAAATCAAGCCCTTCCCCTTGTATCCTAAATATAGAAAGGACACTTCCCCTCCTTGCGTCAATGCAGAGCCCTTATTCATGATCACTAAGAAGTAATCAACATACCTAACTAAAAATTTCAATACCTGGGCCATATTAAGGGATGCAGAAATCGTTTTGTCAACTGATGATAAAATTATATTGTATAGGACTGGGGCAACTCATGACCCAATACAAATGCCCCTTCTCTGCACATACTTATCAGTCCCAAACGACACGACTGTGGACTTAAGCCTCACCCAGTTTACAAGAAAAAAAAAAGAAAAAAAAAAAGCCACATGCCAGAATGCCGGTGCATGATATGCAAACATATAAAAGTAACATTACATATACTCGAGCAATGAACAAGGAAAAATTTATTGCGAGCGAAAGCACACGAATTTAAAATTAGGTTCGCATGCATATATATATATATATATATATATATATATATATATATATATATATATATATATATATATAAAATTTAAAATTTAAAGGAAAAATTTATTGCGAGCGAAAGCACACGAATTTAAAATTAGGTTCGCATGCATATATATATATATATATATATATATATATATATATATATATATATATATATATATATATATATATATAGGACTTTTCAGCTAGCTTGTGCCAAGATTTAATGAATGATAATGCATTCTACTGACGTTTGGCTTCCTCAGGCTTACAGTCCGTCTAGTCCAGTCGAACTTAATTTTTGAATGCGCCCGACTTGCTAATTAACAAATATGATTGAAATGTTTTGCTTGGGTTTAGCGCATCATTGTGAATTTATTGTGCGTAGACTATTGACTAAAGCATATATTTCAGTTTCTATTTCCTTTCCCAGTATCTTTATTCTGATTTAGACTTTCTATTTAGCTTAAAATAAAGCTCTCCGAGTTTAATAAATTGTCCCGTGACCGTCCTCCGCCGTGCACGCGGTAACGTGCCTCCGATTGAAAGAACATCGATGGTTGGAGATGAGGCCAGGCACATCATTTTGTCAGAGTCGCGATTCTAAAGCAAGAAAAAGCGCGACCACCTGTCGCTGTGTTGAAGATAGCGCAGATAAATATTCACAGAGGATAAGTGCGATTGGTTGGGAGGGGAATCTATTAGCTGTAGGCCGTGGATTTGTGCGCACTTTGTGCTGAAGAACCGTGTTTGTTCTCACAATGACAATTTTTTATCTCAAAGCAGCTGCTTAAATATCCCGCCGTTAATTGTGTTCGTTCCAAGCTCGTCAGATGGCGCTTCCGTATGCTTTCTCGAAGGTGTTATGACTCGTGCGCTTTTCTTCATGGAAGCGGCCGCGTAAAACAGTTTGAAACTAAAAAACGAAGCGAATGACACAGGGACAAAAAAGGCACGTAAACGAACAGTACTTGCGCCAACCATCAACTGATATTTATTGCAGCACACCCTGCACTTTATACGCAGAACTGAGTCATATCACCGAAACCAACCGCAAGGAAAATAGTGAACGACTAAAACTATCGAACCAGAAGACCAGCAGGACATATACCACAGAGCAAAAAACACGTCACTTCAAGAATAAAAAAGCATTTAACTTGAGAGCAGAAGCGCACGTTTTAGAAGAAAACACGACAAACAATTTTCTTTCCTGAGCTTCCGTACAAAAAACAAAACAAGTGGCAATGGAAAACTAAAAGATATGTCACACGGGTTTCAACCAAATCACTGGAGTAAAATACAGTCCTTTTAGAGGTATCAGGGAGAATTTGATCTGAAGGACTTATAGCATTATTGAAACAGTTTGCCTTGCTAGGATTCTCAATTCCCATTCTTCAGGCCTTCCCGAGCTTAGATAGACAGAGAGCTGGCTGTGTTAGCAGGAGCACAAGTTTCCAATATCTTATTGATTTCGAATATTAACTAAGCTATGCAAGTGTTGCATTGTGCTAGGACAAAATATAAGCGAGGCGCATAATGTTTGCGACCTTTGTTCGGCGCTGTCAGTGGGAGCCTGCGCACCGAGGCAATTTATTTCTCCCTCTGGAGTCATGTGGAGTAGCCCTTAAATGTCTGTTTCCCACCAATTTGTTTCAAAGCTGTTTTTTTTTTTTTTAACACAAACCATCCCTTCCTTGTGCCCGTTCTTAAAAGAACTAACCGTCCACTTTCCCATTCTGTTTGCCCCCTCCGGTCATGAACGTGAGGGGTTATTGCGAGGATTTCTTAAAAATTTACAGCACATTATAGTTCCTTACTGTAAGTTTTTCTTTAGAGTGCCTATAGAGTCTTTCCAGTAGACAGATGACCAAAGTTCTGTCTGAGACGTTACTCTCATTACCTCAGCCTTGCCTCACCTTTCTAAACAACAATGGGTTAAAGCCGTTCAAAGCACGGTAATCCATATATTTATTTTTTTTTTTACTTCCCACATGGAGATTACCTGCTGTTCTAAAGGAAGGTTCGCGCCACGATGAGCGAACTGCTTCTTGTGTCACCAGCTACAGAGTATTGAAAGTCGCCGTGTACTTTGTCGAGAACCCGCGTTTTGTTTAGGACATTATATGCAGCTGACGCTAGGAAAACATATTGAAACTCTTTCTCGGTTGTAGGAGATCTGCCTACAAATGTAGGGTTTCATGCGACCTTTTTGTGCCCGTTGGAGAGCCGTTCACAGAGATTATTCCTTTCGAAGAGCTAGGTTTGGTCCGGGTGTTATATGCTTCATAAGAGCGACTTCCTGACCAGTTGCGTGTGCTTGGTGCACGTGTGTGTCTTCCGGAATTTTGATTGATGCACGAGTCTCGGGCATACTGATAGCAGAATCCAGGTGTGGCAATGTACGGCGGATTCGAAGGATTTTGGTTATTTATTTAATTTGAAATGTGGATTTAATGGTTGGTTGGAACGTCTAGCGCTGGCAGTAATTCGGGCACAGCAGGATCGGAATACTAGCCGCAGGGCACAGCTTCAGCGCGAGAGAGATGGGCGCCGGAGACCAGCCATGGTGATGGCGATGCCGCAGCGTTGTTTCTTCTTCATATATGCATATATGCATTTATTTCATATATGCATGGCCTTACGGCATGCAGCCTGCTTAAGAAGGCTAGGAGGAAGTCAACATTGCTGTATTTTCATGCAATGTGGAAAGAAAACCCTTTGGCCATAGCTGAGTTCAACAAGGGAAATAAAGCGGCGATAGCTGAGCGCGCTATAGATCAGCGGCTAGCGAAGCTGTTTTAGCTGAGTTGGAATCCCACTGGACGCCGTGGGTAGGGAAGGTTTTTTTTTTCTGCTTTCTCGGACGCTGATCACAGAGAGTGGACCGCCGCCGGACTCTCGTTCGACTAAGCGTTCTAATCAAAGTGTTTTAATATCATGCAGTCAACATACTAGCGTATCATGTTTTTAAAAAATCGAAGTGCCCGCGCTCATCGCTGAAATATGTATGTGATTGGTGGCGTATCCTTTATTTGCGGATTTGGGTAATTTGATGACTTCGTTCGGTGTATGCTTGAGGGCGCTAAAATCAAGGGGCCAAAGCTAATAGACGCGTGACAACTTTTAAGATTTTACCTCTGTATTTCTTCACCTTTAGCGATAAATCAATCGCTCTCAAGTCGCTGCGTGCTGATGTCACGACTATGATGTGAGCGTCCATCACCAATAGGTTCCGTACGGTTTTTACTCTTTTCCTGTCGCGATAAAAGAACAGCACAGGCGAACATTGCTTATGTCAAAACAGCCTCCACACACACGCACACGCACACGCACGCGCACACACACACACGCACGCGCACACACACACACACACACACACACACACACACACACACACACACACACACACACACACACACACACACACACACACACACACACACACACACACACACACACACACACACACACACACACACACACACACACACACACACACACACACACACACACACACACACACACACACACACACACACACACACACACACACACACACACACACACACACACACACACACACACACACACACACACACACACACACACACACACACACACACACACACACACACAAAACAGTGCAGCTACAAAGCAGCACAAGAAAAAAAAATCAGCTCGCGTCAAAACAGCACATGCTATTGTCACGTAGTGGTGACGAGGTCGACGACACAATTGAAGGGTCGATGATTGCACTAAAGAAACTGTTTATTTGGGCTGACTTGCGCCCGCAAAAGAACTAAGCAACCCGGCGGCGGCGATAGAAACAAACGTGCTCGTCGATCGTCGAACAAAGAATGCTCGTCACACTCGGCAACGCTCAATTTAAAGGCTGCACAGAACAATCTAGATAACGTCGCAAACAGCTACCAGCACGGGCTGGAACATTGTGGAAAGACACCCAAGTGGCCGGAACCTTCGAGACAGATCTCGGTGCATCTTGCGCTACAACAAAACTGATAAAGGTGTGACTCGCGACATCGAGCATTAACAAACAAAGATTACGGAACTGATACGCGGTCCAGAATCAGAGTGATAAGCCTGTATGCCGGCGGCTGTTAAAAATCAATAAATACTGTTTTTTGAGGGTTTCGCGGCATTACTCCCCCCTTAAAAAAACATCGCCTCGATGTTCCAAAACAAAGCAACTTAAACATAAACACTGCAAAGTTTAAACACCAAAGATTCTTTAACGCGCGTAATATGGCTTCAGTCGTACAACATGTACAATTTCTGGGCGTGCGCGTCGCCGTTGTGATGCTGACGTTCCGCCGGGAATGACTTCATAGTCCAGTGGTCCGACGTGGCGAAGGATTTTGTACGGCCCAAAGTATCGACGCAACAACTTTTCACTTAATCCGCGACGGCGAATTGGTGTCCAAACCCACACTTGGTCTCCTGGATTGTACTCTGCGTGGCGTCGTCGTATATTGTATCGTCGGCTGTCGGTGCGCTGTTGGTCCTTAATACGCAGCCGTGCGAGTCGTCGGGCTTCCTCTGCACGCTGCAGGTAGGCGGCGACGTCAAGGTTGTCCTCGTTGGTTACGTGCGGCAGCATTGCGTCGAGCGTCGTCGTGGGCTCCCTGCTGTACACAAGTTTAAACGGGGTCGCTCTGGTCGTCTCCTGGACTGCCGTGTTATACGCGAAGATCACGTACGGCAAGATGGCGTCCCAGGTCTTGTGTTCAGCGTCGACGTACATAGCGATCATGTCCGCGATCGTTTTGTTCAGGCGCTCCGTAAGGCCATTGGTCTGGGGATGGTACGCAGTTGTTCGTCGATGGCTTGTGTGACTGTATTCCAGGATGGCTTGCGTCAACTCTGCCGTAAACGCCGTTCCCCTGTCCGTGATGAGCACTTCTGGGGCGCCGTGTCGCAAGAGAATTTGTTCGACAAAAAATTTGGCGACTTCTGCCGCGGTACCATTTGGTAGTGCTCTTGCTTCGGCGTAACGGGTAAGGTAGTCAGTGGCCACGATGATCTACTTGTTACCCATAGACGAAGATGGAAAGGGGCCGAGGAGATCCATCCCAATTTGTTGAAAGGGCAGGATTGGGGGCGGAATCCGGTTTAGTAGTCCTGCTGGTCTGATCGGCGGCGTCTTGCGTCGTTGGCACTCACGACACGTCTTCACGTAGTGGGAAACTTCGGCAGGCAGTCGCGGCCAGTAATACTTCTCCTGGATTCGACGCAACGTGCGCGCAAATCCGAGGTGGCCTGCTGTGGCCTCGTCGTGCAACGCCTGCAGAATTTCTTGTCGAAGGGTTTTAGGCACTACGAGAAGCTGCGCGGTCTTGTTGGGTGCAAAGTTCTTCTTCACGAGGAGGCCATTGCTTAACATGAAGGATGATAAATGTCGCCTGAACACACCAGGAGGGGAAGCGGTCTTTCCTTCCAAGTAATCGGCTAGCGCTTTCAGCTCAGGGTCTGATCGCTGTTGTTCTCCGAAACTGCTGGCGCTTACCGGTCCCAAAAAGGCGTCATCGTCCTTCGGGGGAGAATCGACGGGAGCGCGGGATAAGCAGTCTGCGTCGGAATGCTTCCGGCCCGACTTATAGACTACAGTCATGTCAAATCCTTGAAGTCGTAGGCTCCATCTGGCAAGGCGGCCGGAAGGATCTTTCAAATTAGCCAGCCAGCAGAGCGCGTGATTGTCGCTTACCACCTTGAATGGTCGGCCGTATAGGTATGGACGAAACTTAGAAGTAGCCCAGATGATCGCAAGGCACTCCTTCTCGGTCGTCGAGTAATTTACTTCGGCTTTTGTGAGAGACCTGCTAGCGTAGGCGATTACTTTTTCCTGTCCGGCAGTCTTCTGGGCGAGAATGGCTCCTAGGCCTACACTGCTCGCGTCGGTGTGAATTTCGGTCTCGGCGTTTTCATCAAAGTGGCCAAGTACAGGAGGGCATTGCAGGCGACGCTTAAGTTCGTCGAAGGCTTCTCCTTGCGGCGCTTCCCATTTAAAAGGTACGTCAGCCTTTGTAAGCTGCGTCAACGGTTCGGCGATCCGGAAAAGTTTCTGACAAATCGTCGATAATAAGCGCGCAGCCCAAGGAATCGGCGCACAGCTTTCTTGTCGGCAGGCGGTGGGAATTGTGCGATTGCAGCTGTTTTCTCCGGGTCTGGGCGATTACCGTCCTTGCTAACGATGTGACCTAGGAATCGGAGTTCTTCGTAGGCGAAATGACACTTCTCTGCATTTAGCGTTGGCCCCGATGACTTGATGGCTTCCAGCACTGTCTGTAGTCGTTTTAGGTGGTCTTCAAAGTTTGACGAGAAGACAACAACGTCGTCTAAATATACCAAACAAATTTGCCACTTCAAGCCTGCCAGGACTGTGTCCATTACTCGTTGAAACGTGGCTGGTGCGGAGCAGAGGCCAAATGGCATCACCTTAAATTCATAAAGGCCGTCCGGTGTGATGAATGCGGTCTTCTCGCGATCTCTTTCGTCGACCTTAATTTGCCAATATCCGCTCTTCAGGTCCATCGATGAGAAGTACCTTGCATTGCAGAGCCGGTCGAGAGTGTCGTCGATGCGGGGAAGCGGGTAGACATCCTTCTTCGTTATGCTATTCAAGCGGCGGTAATCAACGCAGAAGCGAAGTGTGCTGTCTTTCTTCTTGACCAAAACGACTGGTGCCGCCCAGGGGCTGTTCGATGGCTGGATTACGTCATCACGCAGCATTTCCTCAACTTGATTGCGAATGGCCTGGCGTTCTCGCGGCGATACACGATAAGGGCTTTGGCGCAGAGGTCGGGCGTGTTCGTCCGTTATTATGCGATGCTTGGCCAGTGTTGTTTGTCGTACCTTCGATGACGATGAGAAGCACTCCCCGTAGCTTCGAAGCAGACTGAGAATCTGGTCTTTCCTGTTGTGGGTCAATGCCGGGTTGATGTCAAATGTGGGCTGACGGAATAGGTCCGGTGCGTCTTCCAGCGTTTGGTCGTGGAGGGAGAATACATCTTTGAGGTCCGCTAATTCGTCGAGAAAGGCGATCGCCGTGCCCTTGTTGAGATGCCGGTATTCTTCGGTGAAGTTTGTTACCAGAACCTGAGCTTGACCTCTCCGGAATTTCGTGATGCCTCTTGCGATGCCGACACCTCGTTCTAAGAGCAATTGGATATTTCCTTCGACGATGCCTTCAGCGGTTTCGATGTTGGCGCTACCTACGCAGACTGCGATACTTGATCGGGGCGGGGCGTTCAATTCTTCGTCGTGGACGTTTAGAGGGATGTGTTGTATCGACGTCGTCGTAGCAGAAATGGCTTTGTCTGCAGAGAGCTTGATGAGCTTGGATCGCAGGTCGATGATAGCCCTATGTTCATTTAGGAAGTCCATGCCTAAAATCACGTCGCGGGAGCACTGCTGCAAGACCACAAAGCTGGTGGGGTAAGTACGCCCATTTACGGTTATTCTTGCAGTGCATCGTCCCGATGGAGTAATCAGGTTGCCACCTGCTGTGCGAATCAGCGGGCCATCCCAAGCGGTGGTAACTTTTCTTTGCTGAGAGGCTAACGGTCCACTAATGACTGAATAGTCAGCTCCGGTGTCTACTAGGGCAGTGACTCTGCGACCGTCGACATCAACTTCAAGGTCACTTGTTCGCGTCCTCGCATTGCACGTGGGCCTTAGTGTCCGATCTCGGCTCCGTCGTTTCTTCAGGTCATGGCCGGGGCATACCGTTGATACTTCGCTGGGCGGCGGTGTCTGCTTGCACTCTGGTCGTGTTGTCGTCGATGTCGTCGTGTGGAGCGGCGATGAAATGGTTGCGTCGTCGTTAGTGGTCGTCGTCGGCGGAGGATCTTCGTCTTTTCGCCGTTGAGCAACCTCACCTCCAAAGGTTGCTGCCTTTAGTTTCCCTTACGGGGGCTTGGGGACCTTCCGCGCACACTACCATCATAGTTACGTCCTGGCAACGCAAAGCGGGCCCTGTACGGCGATGGAGACCTGAATCGACGGCTTGGTGGCGCAATCTCACCGCTACGCAGATAGTTGTCGATTTCTTGCGGTCGTTCACCTGGGCGTGGTCGTGGAGCGTCGACTGCAAATCCGCGGAGACCGATTCGTCGGTACGGGCAGTGCCGCAGAATGTGGCCGGCCTCACCGCAGTGGAAGCATAATGGCCGGTTGTTCGCTGTCCTCTATGCGTCGCACTTCCTGGGGTTTGTTGGTCGTTGGTAGGCTTGGCGGGCGGGAGCCAAGGGGCGGTTTTCAGGAACAGGCCGGTAGCGGCGAGTGGTCGGAAAGTCATCACGTCGGGGCGGAGGGCGACGTAATGCACCAGCGTAGTTCATCGCTGTTGCTGGAACAGTCGCAGCCGTCGCTTCAGGAACGCCCAGCGCCTGCTGGACTTCTTCACGGACGACGTCCGCGAGCGTCGCCACCTGGGGTTGTTGCGATGATGGCTGCATTCGGCGGAGCTCCTCTCGCACGATCTCCCGGATGAGGTCACGAAGGTTCTCTCCACTTGCAGATGCGCTGGGGTAGTGGCTTGAGTAGTCTGGCTGAAGTGGCCGCTCGTAGTGGCGCATCCGGGTGTACAACGTCTTCTCAATGGCAGACGCTTCCGTTTCAAATTCCGCCACTGTTTTTGGCGGATTTCGGACAAGATTTCCAAAAAGCGATTCTTTGACGCCTCGCATTAAAAGTTTGACTCTCTCACCTTCAGTCATGTTAGGGTCGGCGCGGCGAAAGAGGCGCTTCATGTCCTCAACGTACGCCAGGACAGACTCGTTAGGAAGTTGCAGTCTTGACTGAAGAAGGGCCTGGGCTTTTTCCTTTCGGACGATGCTTGAAAAGGCAGTCAGAAACGCTTCCTTGAAAGTCTCCCAATCCTTCATAGTTGCCTCATGATTTTCGAACCAAACTCGGGCATGTCCTTGAAGAACAAAGTAGACTTGCCTAAGTTTCGCGGCGTCATTCCAGCCGTTGAAATCTACCACACGGTCGAAAAGGTCCATCCAATCTCCTGCATCTTCATCCGGTAGTCCATGAAAGCAGGGGGGCTCCCGGGGTTGGACGAAAATAACCGGTGCTGTAGGCTGGGCCATTGTCAGCGTCGATGCCTTCCGAGATCGAATGGGGTCAAGCAGCAGACCGTGTTCGGGTTGTAGGCCTTGAAGTCGGCGGCTGGCTCGGTGACCTGTAGGCTAGTCTTCCAGGGCGACAGGAACACGGCTTGGGTCTTCGCTTGAAGGATCAAAGGCAGCCCCTCCACCAGATGTCACGTAGTGGTGACGAGGTCGACGACTCAATTGAAGGGTCGATGATTGCACTAAAGAAACTGTTTATTTGGGCTGACGCGCCCGCAAAAGAACTAAGCAACTCGGCGGCGGCGATAGAAACAAACGTGCTCGTCGATCGTCGAACAAAGAATGCTCGTCACACTCGGCAAAGCTCAATTTAAAGGCTGCACAGAACAATCTAGATAACGTCGCAAACAGCTACCAGCACGGGCTGGAACATTGTGGAAAGACACCCAAGTGGCCGGAACCTTCGAGACAGATCTCGGTGCATCTTGCGCTACAACAAAACTGATAAAGGTGTGACTCGCGACATCGAGTATTAACAAACAAAGATTACGGAACTGATACGCGGTCCAGAATCAGAGTGATAAGCCTGTATGCCGGCGGCTGTTAAAAATCAATAAATACTGTTTTGAAGGTTTCGCGGCACTATAAAACACAACAGGGACAAAACAGCATACGGAAGAAATAGCAACAAGGGAAAACAGCGCAGCGCAGTACGATGCAGAGCAGCCGAAACGGAGAGGCTCATAACCGCGAAAGGTAAGTGAAACCATACGGCATCGCCGTTTGTAATCGGAGGTTGCTGTCTTCGCTTCGCTATGCCAGAAAAACACCTCTCCGAGCTCTCAAATGCGTATTTTAACCGTCGATATTTAGAACCACTCTGCCGAAAATGGAAATATAAAATCGGGTCTCACCTTTAATGTTGACTGTCTATGAACGTGCTCTATATTATTACTATCCACTCATCAAGCCCCCACAACACACACGATGTCTACGTTGCTGTTAAACCCACCTGCACAAAGCGCACAGACGTATTTCTCTTAGATTTAAAAGTTACATGTTGAAAAAATCTCCTATATTATAACAATGTGCCAATATAAAATTTAAACCTACGGACAGGTTATTCTCTTCCAAGAAACTTGACTGAAACGCGGTATTCGCTTTTCGAAAAAGCTGATCGGCATCCCATCATCGGATAAAGACTTTTTTTAGCATTCTTGTTTTTTTTTTCGGTGCTGTAATGAGACCTTCATAGTGTTATCTATTTGTTGCTTTTACCTTTCCAGAGTGCCTCCGGGAAGGCTCACTGTAGGGGAAACTTCCGTGAAACTTACCAGGATAGAAGGTCTGCAATGCAGTCAAGATAAAGCCGAGACTTTAAGCCGAGCGCGATTAACTGGACGTCAATATAAAGCCGTCACCGCTCAAAACAGTGCAAACAGCTTTAAATACCTATTAAAACAACATAAAAATAATATGTCTTACGGTCATGCGCCGGATGAAAACTCACTGACCCAAGCAAGAGAAGGCTGAGGAGGTGCCGACCGGTGCACTGAGTGCTTCCAGCGACAGCGCCGACAAAGGAGGATATTCCCTGCGATGCGATGCAGAATGGGGCTCTGCTAGTCGCCTGGGAATATTGCTCTACAGAGCGATGGGATAGGCGGCCTAAGCGGCGCGTCAGTAGCGCGGTAGACATTGGCTGCTTGCTTTTGGGCTAGACTAACCGGGGGTAGACAAAAACATATCTTCTTTCCGAGCTTAAGTGTCCGCGGGCGGGACACACTAGAAGCGGGCTTACCGTGGTGAGGTTCGCATCATACAACTGACCTCTCCACCTCGACAGCGTCGGTACTAAAATCAAAACAGTTCGAGACTGCCAGGCGCCAGGAAGCGTGCAGAATGAAAAGATTCAAGCCATAAGGTTTTAATAAGATTCAATAGTGTTCTCTAATACAACCCAAAGACATTAAAATGTGTAGTCCTTAGGATGCCAAAGAGCATCGTAGAATTATTTTAGTAATCAAAATAACGCAATAGGAACTGAAAACCGCAATATTATGGTCTGTATATAAAAGAGAAAAGAAAAGTGATTGCGTAAACTGAGAACCGATATCTATCATATCTGTACTTGCGTATCTTTCGAGGCAACACGCTATTCCTGTTATGCAGTCTTGCAGCTTTTTGCGGAAAAGAATTTCTAGATAACCCAACACCTTATGGGCGACATTAAAGAAAGAAATTTAACTGCGCTTTTAGAAATTTCAAATTACGTGAGCAGAGCAGCCAGAGAGAGAGAGAGAGAGAGAGAGAGAGAGAGAGGAAAGAGAACTTTACTTAGTCAATCAAATTTTTGGAGGTTTTAACCTCCTAGGCTAGCAGTCGGCCGCTGAAATTCCTAGGGACCTGGAGGCTACCCAGGCTTCAATGGTAACTTCTTGTTTATCTCGGTTCGAGCTGAGCATCAGAGCCTGCCATGGGTCTTCATTTCTAATGTTTCCTGATTTTTGTTTTCAGTTACGTGCATGTCCATGACATATGTGCATGTCCCTTGCAATGTTTGGATTGTCCACCGTATTACCTAGGATGCGATTTGCTTAATAAGTTAAGGTTCGGGTGTGCTTGGACCTGCAAACGCCTCCAGGTTACTTCCTGTTTTTGCTGAGTTTGCAATTTGCTCCCCAATATAGCTTCCGGCTCTTAGGAAAGTGAGACTTTCGAGCCATATAATTTCGCCCTTCATTCTCCGCTGAAGACTGGTGCACGGGGGCCCAGATAAGGAGAACTGGGGCTCGATTTGCATTTTCACCAGAGTGTTAGCTGCCTCCGCAAAAACGCGACCGCAGTTGAGATTGTTAACTGTGGCCTTTGAGTTGCTTACTATGACCGTTGCAGGTTTCGAGGTAAATGGCCACTTCTGCTGCCACTATAGAACTATTCCTCACAATGTACCGCTTGTGTTTATTTCTTCTCGTTGAATGCCACCGATGCCTTGTCCCTTCTCTTTTCCTATTCAACTGCGCCAAAGTAGAGTGTATCTTTGTTCTTTCGAATGTTCAATAAAGTTCTTCAACTCTGCCCTTTCTCCTTTTCTCGTGGTGCACACGGTGCTTGTTCTTCGGTAGTAAGAGAATCTTGATTTCATTCCTGACGAGCACCGGAATGGGCTCCATTGGATCTGCTGAGGTTTCGCATCTAATAGGGATTTTGTTTATAGTATGCTTACCGTTTCCGTTCGCATCAGCCTTCCGTACGGTGTCATCTTCGTGGCTTCTATCAGCTCTTCGAATATCTTTAAGATTTCCGGCTTTAGTACCCTGTCCACAAACGTGCAGACCGGAAGACTAAGCATAATTGTGGTATTTCTTTTATTGATGCCGTCCAGCTTGTATTTCTCACATTTCGTAAGGTGTGAATTGCGGGACCCTGCTGATGACGAAGACTAGAATGATCCCGAGGAGCCTGACCTCTCAGGACCGCTCAGCCTTCTTGTTTGCTGCGCCCTCCTTCGCTACCTGTCGATTGAATCTTTGTTCCTTCCATTGTCTTGCCGCTATACGACAAAGACACGAACCTTGCTTTTTGCTTTACTTTTTTCCCTCCCACCTACTCGCACATTAATGTGCGTGCGGGGAGGGGGGGGGGAGATAGAGGCTGGTCCTTCTTACTGTCCCTCGTGCCTGAAGTGTAATGAGGTCAAATTTTTCTGGAGAGTATTTCACGGCTTTGTCTTTGAGATAGCCTTCCATCTCTTTCGCACCTTCTTGCAGCTCATCTTCAATTTGACCATCCCTTCCCCTCGCTGTCAAAATGGTGACGCCATTTGTGTAGATGCTGCGGTTGAGGCATCCTATTTGTTTCAAGAGCTTAGGAAGCCCTAATATTGCAATGTTAAATAGCGCCAGTAATAGAACTGACTCCCGTGCTGTTTCGTTATTGCCTAAAAGCTTATCCCTCCTAGATTCTTCTGTCTAAAGCCGATGTTTGCTGAGCGACCCGTTAGAATTTATCTTCTTTTTTATGTATACTCGTACATTCGTCTCCTATTAGATTTTTCAAGTTGTTCAGGATTGTTGAGTATTTGACGTTGTTGAACGCTTTGGTGACGTCCAGCCCCAGGATCGCCTTGGCATCTTCGATCAGCTGGTGTTGCAGCCGCAGCATGATGTCCTTCGTAAAAAGTTTGGTTTATAGGTTTTAACGTCCCACAGCGACTCAGACTATGAGAGACGCCGTAGTGGAGGGCTCCGGAAATTCAGCATGAGGTTCTTTAACGTTCATTGATATTACATAGCACACGGGCGCTTTGCTTTTCACCACCATCGAAAAGCGGCCGGTGTGGCCGGAATAAGATCCTGTTATATGGGCTGGAATTCACTCATAGTGGCCGGTTAATTATAACCCATTTTCTTCCATTTAGATGTTTAACTGATTAGCACTACATGTTTCATAAGGCTCCCCGCGCACGACGTCAGCGAGATGGGCCGTAGGTTCTCCAGATTGATTTTAGTTTTTTTCCTGGCTTTGGGATTAATGTGATTCGCGCTGTTTTGCATACTTTGGGTATTGAGACCGCTCCCCAGCATTTTTGCAAGTATTCCGTCAGGCCAGCTATTCGCCTGCTGTAAAAATTTCCGAGCATCTTGTTGCTCACATTGTCTAACCCCATGACCAAATTTACCTTCAGTTTGTTATTCTTTGCCCTGAATGCGCCTAGTTACATCGGGCTTCCTAGGCCTGATAATTATGGAGGAATGTCCGTTACGCCTCACCAATGTATCGCTGTTTGAGGTCGTTCAGAAGATTATCTTCCAAGTCATCATTGCTGTGCTCTGGTCTCCGTAATTGTTGGCTGTTGGCCAGCACCTTACTAGTCTTGTTTGTTTCTTTAGCTTGTGTCCACATATCTTTTGTGCGGCGAATTCTTTCACCATGCAAAGCTTTCTTCCTTCGGTATAACAGATACCTGAACCGTTATCAGGTCTTGGCCGTGCCGAAGCTTCCTTCGATCTTAATGCATATCATTCCGCATTATTGTTTCCTAGTCTTGTTTACTTAAGTATTGCGCGTGTCTGCGAAACCGGAAGTAATCACCTGGCACTGGCATTGTTCTTAGACTTAAAAGCTTTGTATATTAATGGGAATAAACTAATGTTGGAAAAGTTGAACTATTTAGGTTCTAAACGACCACTTCATTGGTGTTTCCGGGGGTATTTTAGAGATAGGTACAATGCGTCAAGACTGAGGACACATAAACCGAAATTACGCTGGCACTATTTATATTCCATATTCACGTCCATCCTGCCTGTTCTGAGATTTTTGAAATCGGCGTCAATAATTTTCCGATGTGCAGATAATATAGTGGCTACCGTATCTCGGGTTTGTATTGCACACATACAATACTCCATCAAGACATATTCGAGGGAATAGAGTTGACATTTTTAAATAGACAAAACAAATGCACCATATATGCTTCAGGAATTGTCACAAACAAGCGATCTTAATTGACTCACTTCCTTTACATAGTTCATATTGCAATCCTTGCAGTTGTCCTCTGTCAGTTATTTTGTGCGGTCAACAGCTGACTGACCTAAAATAATGAACTGAAAAAGCTTTCCGGGCGCGACTGCGTTTCGAACCAAGGCCGACGCGAACGGGTCCGCTTCGTCGGCAACTGCGTCAGGGCACTATGCCGTAGACGCGTCTCGAACAGCCTCCATTCGTCCATCTTTCTACACTATTCGGATGTTGAATCATTCACTACTCATTAAGCAGCGAAAAGAGGAAAGTTTGCCTAGCAGGTTCCTACTCGCCAGGCTTTCTATTCCACTGAGGGATTAAATCATAACTCTGTTTCTTTAATTATTCTACAAGCCAACAATATCAGCAAAAACCACAAAACTGCAAACAACGCCACTGTATGCGTTGTCCGTTGACCTTCGAGATTATGACGATGATAAGTGAACGATCCCACAGTGCTGCACTGTTCTGTCGTCTTGCTGTTTGTTCCATGTGCTGTTAAGCCAAAGCCTTTATGGCTCATACTCGCGTCCATGACCCTGTCCGTCCGGCCACGAAAAGTGTCACATTTCTTCGAGAGATTCCGCCGGATACCGCGATAATGTGACGACATCACCTGGTGACGTAATCGGCCAGTCAACTCTGAGGAAAACAGTTTAAAAAGGAAAAATAAATAAATCCTGTCTTCACTGGGAATCGAACATCCATACCTTGGATCCCCAAAGGTGCGCTTTGACCAATTGCCGCCACGCCCGTTTTTTCTTTCTTTATTAAGGTGTATCTACACGACGGATCACGGACTGGGCCGCGGACCGGTCACGTGGTGTCGACTACGCAAGGTTCGGCCCGCGACAGCATCCACACGGCGGCCTAAAATAGCAGCCGACAAGTCGGACCACGGGGCGAGCCGAAGGGATGCACAATATACCTCGGCGTTTCGCGACGCGCTCGTTATACACTGCTTCTGATTTTTTTTTTTTACATTATTTCACAACGCCGAATTTGGCGGGCATTTGGGCAATATTCAGGTACAGTATATTGGGGGGGGGGGGGGGGGGCTTCGTTTATAGGCTCGCTTCATATAAACATGGACGCATATAGACGAAGTGCGGCGCTAATAACGTGCCTAAGTTGACAGCGTTTCACTTAATCCGTTTAATTCCAAACGAAACGATGAAGGCGATAATGATCACATTACGCGGACGCATTAACTGTGGATGGAACTTAACCGCAGTTAACGCGAATAGCAATTCACCACTGCTGCACAGCTCACAACCGTTATCCTTTAGGCGATCAGCATAACGAAGCTGCGGTTACAAATATTCCAATTATTTATAAACACCATGCGTGGAGTCGCTTCCAACTCGGGCGGCAATAGCGTGCGCAAGCATCGTCCTGCATTGTCCCTACCGCCGCGTCGAGGTGCGTTATGGCAGCAGCGGATGTACCTTGCGTCAGCGTGCGTAGTGAAATCGTCTTTCCTAGAATAATAAGCCTGACTTAAAGGCATATCAGAACTGACCACTTCGTGAGGATCGCTGACTCATACATATAGTGGCTGGTATAGTGTTATAACAAGCAAGTTTGCCGCTTTACCCGGCCTTCTTGTACGCTATCTCTGCTGCTAAGGCCTTGCCCATATGGCCATATACTTCCCTTGTACAAGACAGTCGGTAGACCTCTTCTTTTTCTTTTTTTTTTTTTTATACGCAGGCCATTTACAACAGCGCTGGTGAAATCGAAAGCACCGCTGCGGCTTCGATGCGAAATAATCTAGGCCTAGTGTCGACTAGGGAGTAGGACGCGGCCAGTGCGCAGTCGTCCACCGCGTTTGCGGCGGCACCTCTCCCGCAAACTACCGGCATTCGGTGTTGCACGTGCTCGTTTGCGAACTTCTCTTTCATGACGTAGATGAGGCCCGACGTTTTTTGACACTTTTCACTAAACACGCCACTGTAAAAGAATCGTCCGGGACGTGACGGGGCTGCAGTACGTAGTGCTACACATACCATGGTGCGCGGTGTTCGAAGGCTGTGTAAATACACCGTCGGACGCAACTCTACACACTTGCTATGATATCTGGTGCTCTTCAAAACGTGCGTAAAGTTTACGTTGTTGATATGGGCTAGCTCACGCGCTTTCATCGGGAGCCAGCGCGCCCCCTCCGTTCACAGGCGCCGCCAGGCCCGTGGTCCGCGGTACGAGAAAATTGCCCAGCCATTTTCGCCCGCTCCGGTCCGCGGACCTGGCGCGGACCTCATAAACCGGAAGTGGGACGTCACGTGACGCTTGGTCCGCGGATCAAAACAGGTTCGTGGTCCGTCGTGTGGATGCACCTTTACCGGCAAACAAAAGCTCAGATAACAATAGAACCCGTCAGCCTAACTTCGGCTGACGTGAAAAATTAAATTTGCTTGATTCGCGCGCATCAGTTCCTCAAATACACTTATCAACGCAGGCAGCTCAGGGAGTTCCAAGTAGATTTCCAGCATGTAAGGCACACTTTGAACAAAGTTTTCACGAACGGAACGAACATGAACATCTGCTTTGCGCTCTGCCATTTTGGTCAGCCATATAATGTGGAGGCTCAGGACCATAAACATGTCTAAGGGCACATCAACATTACTCTCGACAGGGAGAGATCTGATCCCGTGCGACTTCATGGACAACTGTTTCTTTAGGGTTTGCCGTAATATGTTTCAGTGGAATACTGCATCCCAGCAGTCTATAAATACATGTTCGATGGTTTCTGGTTTTTACAGAGTAAGCAATTAATGCTTCATGGCACAAATATGCCGCTCTGATGCAACCATACGTTTACTGGAATTGTATTTGTATGCAACTTAAGGAAGTAAGATTTAACACTACCTAGTCCTTACTGGCATTCTCTTAATTCTCTTTAACACATCGCTTCCTGGACCTTCACAGTACACTGACTTGTACAATGAAGTTGTGACAGTTTGTCTAGTAAATCTGAGTACAATTTTCTCTTCTTCACAGAGCATGAGTAATCCATACTGAATTGCGCGTGCAACAAGCGGAAGGAAACAACAACTTCGTGAAAGTAGCCAGTCCCTCGGCCGCACGCCAGATCGTTAGTAGTGACAATGAATACAAGAAGCACTTTCGCCAGTCGAACTTGCATTAATGTACGCAAAAAAACAAAAACAAAAAAACACACTTTGGTCGCCCGGGAAAACGAGCATTGACACTGTCTGCCTATAAAACAAATGAGAAAGGCCGAGTCCTCCATCACGAATCTGATGCGGATGACCCTCTCCCAAGTTGACCCTCATATTAATACCGCAAACACTCGGTGCATTCTCTGCATATTTGTTCGGGACATGAACAATATCTGTAGGACAAACCAAACCTTATCAATCAAAACCCAATTGCATACAGTGGCGACAGCAAACAGAGGCCCTGTCCCTGCCAGTTTGCAGTTTTTCCCGTCATCTTTTGAGTTGCTTTCCTCCAGTACTCCGCAGGATCCCGGTAATGCTCCAGCGGCACTCCAAGGTACATTATAGGCGTCGCTGTCCACGTTATACAAGGAAACCGATCGGGTTTCACGTCCCAGTTACAATGCCATATGCCAACGCTTTCTCCCAGTTTATCTCAGACCCAGTGAGTTTACAATAAACCCTAGTAAGGTTAAGTGATTCTATCATATTTTCTCGATCTTTACAAAAGGCGGCTAAGTCATCGGCGTATAAGCCAGTAAATTTACTTCGGCAGAGTGCAATTTAAAACCTCTTATTGTTGTTCGGTGGATCACACTGACACAAAAAGGTTCCACATAAATTGCAAATAGTATGGGAGACAAAGGACACCCTTATCTTACAGATGACTGCACTGGTAGTCTTTCTGTGAGAGATTTATTATTTCCGAGCTGTTCTGTGCAATCTCGATATGCCATCATTTCTTCTGCTACTATTGTGCTTCCAAGGTTCGTATGCTTTAGTATGCTGAATAAGACTTCGTGTGACACCTTGTCGAAGGCTTTTTCCAAGTCGAGTTGCAGCATGGCAACTTGGCCTTCCATATCATCACAGCACTCTAAAACGTTTTTTGCGATGTCCGTGTTGGTAAAAATGGTTCGGTCTTTGAGGCCACACGTTCTATGCGTCCCAACTATGTGCTTAATAAAAGTTTGCATCCTTTTCGCGAACACTTTCATAAATATTTTGTAATTTGTATTCGTAAGACTGATAGGCCTGTACGATCCTACTGAAAGCAGCTTGTCTCGGTCATTTGTTTTAGGAATCAATACCACGTGAGCAATTTTAAAAGACTGTAGTAACTGTCTATTACTTTATGCCTCAACGAGCACGCCGGGCAAAATATTAGCCAGCTCATTGCAAAAGGCCTTGTAAAACACGGCGCCTAGGCCATCGGGTCTTGGCGACTTGCCTGCCGGCAGTTCCTCGATAACGGACGCAATTTCCCGTAGGCTTATCTCTCCCTCAATGCGACCTCTGATGTGATCTTCAATCCTTGACATGCCAGCCAAAAATTCTGTCACAAACTCTCTGCTCACACCAGTAACATTGCTAAACAGTCCTCGAGAGTCAATAATTTCAACAAAAGAGCGCTCGATAACTTTTGTTCTCCGGTCTACTCCAATTTGCAGCGGATCAGTTTAATTTCATTTTTTGATGACGCATACATTTTCTCGTCACTAAACGCTCATTTGTTTGGCGTTTCCACTAGCTATAATCTTTCACCTCGCGCCCGAATGACCGCTTCAGTCCCTTTTTTTTTTTTTTTTTTTTTTTTGCCAACGACTACAAGTTCGCCTTTCCGTTCCGTCGTATAATGATTCCTCTTACAGTTACTTCCATTTTAACTTCGCTTTTAAATTCTTCCCAAGTAGAACCGCAATGTATTGGCTCATGGTTTATCAGCTGAGTTTTTTTCCTTAACTTGTGTAGAAAAATATTCATAGCTAAAGGAACAAAGATTTACCTGACACCTGTGGAGGTCTAACTGCGCCACGCCCAGGATCGTAAAACACACATCATAATTCTCCTTGTCTACCGTGAGCATGATAGTAGCGATGACAATGACGATGCAGTCAGTGATAAAGACAATGATTACATTAGCAATGATAATGACCGTGTATTTAGTTAATAATGGCAATGGGAGCAGACGTGATGCACCGTGTGCACCAGCAACGCTTAAGCTTTCGCATGTCTGCAGTGTAGATTCCAGTGTTCTGTATATTTTCCCCCCTTTGATGTCCTTGTTTCTGTATGCTGTTTTGAGGCATGTTTTTCTTTTTTAACCGTGCTGCTTTGACGCCATGTTATTTGCTGTTGTTTCCCTGCGCTATTTTTTTTTTGTTGCGCTCTCTTTGTAACGAAAGCTACATTAGGCCAGCAGAAGCGCATTTCGCGGTGCCCTGCAAGAGCCACAACTGCGCATGCGCCGCAACCATGGCAACCGGTTGTGCCGAGCGCGCTCAGCTATGCTCATCATCGCCTTCATCGTGATCGTCACCCGTGATCATCGTAATTGTGATGATTTGTGCGATAGGCATGCAGGTGATCCCGCTCCGCCTACCACGCAGTTGCGCCGTGGCTTGTGCGCTCGCTAGTTAGACGCGCATTGGACGAAGGGGAGGACGGCGGGAGCACGCACTGTGAGCGGCATCAGCGGAGGCTACGCGAAGAAGCGTCGACTTGTCCAGAAGTCATCACATAACGCGAAGCCACCCGACAACGAGCGAATAAAGCAAGGAAGGCTGAGCGAGCGTCGGATACGCCTCAAGAGCGGGAAGAACGTCTGGCTAAGCGGCAACGCCAAGTCTCGGATCAGCAAAAACGCCGAGTCGCTGCCGAATCACAAAGAGAAGACCATCGAACGGTACAGTAAGAATAAGTCGAAGCTTAGCGAGTGCATGAAGGTAAAGAGCGACTTTAATTTGGAATCGGATTCTCACCTTCGGAAAGGGAAACCGCCACTGATCTTGTGTACCAAAGAGAGACCATTAGGTCCAGATACTGCGAATCCAAAATTTAGACAGTGGCAAACTATTTTAGAGACCATCGATTGGTCTTTGTGTCTATAAAGCCTAACATTCAATAAACACGTGCTTTACACTCATTGGAAAGCGCGACAGTGTCTCAAGTGCATAACCAGTGCAGCCTAACATATCGGATAACCAAGTTCAGCCAAGACAAACCCTAGCTTTTGCTACGTATATCGTGGCCTAACTCAGCTAAGCCACTGCAAATATTTTGTGTGCTGTTTTGACGTACGCTGTTTTGTCATGTGCTGTTCTTTCGAGCTTCCCTCCCACGCCCCTATCCCTTCCTCTTCGTAAACTTGCGGCGTGTTCCTTTCCACGCAAGCAACCTAAATGAAGGAAAGGTGCAAGCGGCTGCGTATACAAAAAGTGTGGAGTGAGACAACATTATCGCAAAACGTCCTAACAATCTTTTAAAGATTTCACATATTCTGCAAGGTTTTTGTCTACTACAATGAAGCTGTTCTTTTTTTCTAGATGCCTTGGCGCTGGTTCCTGAAACGTACCGAAATGTAAAGGGCTGCGCAGCCCTTACGTAAAGCCAGCGCAAGGCCTGACTCATTCATTTAACGTACACTTTGAACAGAAATGCAGGGAATCACGGACAAATTTTGTCGTTTCATTAAAAGCATGCATGGCAAAATTACTTTTCAGAAGGAAATTACATTACTAATTACTTTGTTTAAACTCGAAAAAATGCAATGAAATTACATTACTAATTACTGCCCCCAAAAGGTAATGCCATTACATCAAAATTACTTCTGCCGAGTGGTGGAGTTACTTTTAATTTACTTTGTAGCTTTCATCCATACGAAAACTATAAGTAAACCACGTAAAGGAAACAAAGCGAAGTGCACAATTCTTTTGTCTACCCCCCAAATCGCGTCCCAGAAAACTATTCTTTCTTTTTCGCAGCAAGCACCATTACGAAGATAATACAACGGCTGCAAAACAATAAAAACAGAAGCATCGTCGAACGCTCGTGACCTTCATTGCGCGCAAGGCCGAAACGAGAGGAGAATCCAGCGTCTTGCTGAAGCAGAGTTGTCTCCACTGTATAAAACTCACGATGCACCTATGTTATTTATTGATTCCGTGGTCCCGGGACTCTACATCAGCTCCTTGAGTTTAATGATCACGAATTTGAGTTTTCCACCCGTCTCCCTCCCCTCACTCCTTTCTCGCCCCGTAGCGACGAGTGTAACCAGCCACCACTGTGACCTACAGCCGCCGCAACAGGGAGTGCCACTGCACGCTCCTATCAAGTTGTGAACTCAGTCCATCTTGCATCATCTGTGCCTTCAGTGGCGCCTTGACACCTTACATCCTGCTTCTTGGCGAGTGGTTGCGACAACCTATAGGATGGCCGCAATGAGTGACTGACTGCACTGGACACCGTACAGACAGAGTAATACTCAAATCTGTCTTTTTTTGCCGATACGTTATGCTAGCTCAGGCTTGCCGCGCGTCTTTCTTGCTTTCACAGAACTCTATTTTGTTGTCTACTGAAAGAGCAGCTAGTTGCACACTCTAGTAAAAGTATTTAAAAAAGAATCGATTAATTCCTTTTCGAATTACTGCCTTAAAGTAAGTCATTATCAGGCCAGAAAAGTTTTTCATTACATTATAAGTTACCGAAAAAGTAAATAAATTACAGTAATTAAATTACTCTCATGGCCTAGCCGAGGTGGTGCAGTGGTATAGTGAACACTATAGCAGTGGTTACGGCGTTAGACTACTGGGCCAAAGGATGCGGGATCGAATTCCGGCCGCGGCAGCCGCTTTTCGATGGAGGCGAAAAGCAAGGCACCCGTGTGCTGTGCGATGTCAATGCACGTTGAAGAATTCCAGGGGCCCGAAGTTTCCGATGCCCTCCACTACGGCGTCTCTCATAGCCTGAATTGCTTTGTGATGCTAGACCACATAACCCAAACCATCAATTGCTCCCACGTCTCCTCTACAGCGCCGTAGCACACATCCTAGCAAGAGGAACAACCATTTCATTGGCGCTTCCGCAGCTTATTTATGCCATCTACGGGGGCTCACGGGCATGAGTTTCAGCGCTTTGTCGAAGTCAGGTGTGGCTTGCGTCGGATAACGTCAGTAGCACTTAGGGAAGGAGCGCTTCAAGCGTCCCTCTAACCCTTCAGAATGAGGTTGCATCTTTATCGCCGCCCAAGCGACTGACGACATCATTTTTTCGGCGTGCAGTGCAATAATTGCAGCTCTGCCTGGACACAGTATGTTTGCTACTGTAGTAACCCTTATGAACACAATGTGTCAGGTGACGAGCAGCACTAACTTATATACCTGCATTCACAACCTCATCAGTTCATATATATGGGTTCCCTGGTCTGCAATATTTAGTCACGCACTGTTATACTCGAGCACTTCATTACGTCGCTGATTCATGAGGGCAGTCAATGCCCAAGGGTCTTCGCCACGCTCGGGTTTTTATCGCGTCACGTTCGCTTAGATTTTGCTTCAAAGAAGCAGAGCTTCAGGCGTTTTCTTCGAAACCTCTTTATCGCTTATGTTTCATTCCTTTTGATCGAGGAAGCCGATCTTGTTCTCCCTCAATTACTTATTCTGCCAGATAGTGGCGTGTATTCATTCTTGACCCCAGAAAATTATTCTGTTTTACTTATTTTATGACTAATTGCGTCACCAAAAGCGCGTCACAGCTGTCACTTCTGCCGACTCCCGTGGTTCTCTGCGCCAGTCGTGCTCTGCGAACGCCTTTTCTCGTTTGCATCCCTTGTCGCTGTCGCCACCGCTGCCACATTAAAACTGGGCTTCGAATCTCGTAAAAATCCCTGGCAGAAACCGCTTTTTTTTTTCCGCTGGCCATATTCGTGATGCAATTTTGTGCCCCAACGGGAGGAAACGTAATAACTCGCTGCGCTTAGTGTGTGCTTTGTTCGTGTCCATCGCGTCTTTCTTCGAGCAGTGTGAATTTTCTGAAACTACATAAACCGACTAGCGCAATTACATGTCCTAATTGCTAAATGTAGGAAATAGGTCCTCGTGGGCTCTTGCCGATGTCCAGGCTTCGCGTCCCCCTCCGCTCGAAAAACCAAGCGTGTGACATAGTGCGGAGTCGGTAGAGCCTCCGAAGAACAGAAGTGCTAATGTCATCCAGCCAGAGTCCCTTATGCTTACAACTGCCCTGCGTGCGCAAGGTGCCGGCGCATTCATTAAGGTTGCTTTCCTCTCCTCGTGCGCCCGCTTTAGTGCGACACCCTCCGTCGTCTCATTTACAGCGGCGGAAATGCCGATCGAATAACGCAGATAAGTGCCGAGCTGCAGAGGTGGAAAGGGTGCTACGCGAGTTCGTTTTGGCCTCCACCGCAGCTGAAATTTTGGCTGGTCGAGAAAAAAGCAGAAAACAAAAATGCAGTGAAATCAAAATAGAAGAGTGCCATTTTTTATTTTGATAACACTGAGTACACTATGAGCGTCGCTACACTGAGAGAGTGTCGTAAGCGTAGATACTTCATGCGCGCACACACGCGCGCACACACGCGCGCGCACACACACACGCACACACACACACACACGCACACACACACACACACACACACACACACACACACACACACACACACACACACACACACACACACACATATATATATATATATATATATATATATATATATATATATATATATATACATACATACATACATACACTGAAAGTTTTTGATCTCAAGATCGCAAGTTAAAGGACGCCAGCGTTTCAAGGCGTTTGCATAGAAGATAAGGGGACACTAACGCCCTTGTCGTTTGCTGCGGCCGGTCGCGTAGCCTAACCGCTCTTGGAACGGGTATGAGCTCACGCACACGTCATACTTTGTTCCTCAGGGTTTCTACCGGCAGTGCTTATACCGACGTTTACATTTTTTTTCCTTACGAGAAATACTTTTCTTTTTGTTATTGCGGACATATCATTTCGGCATATTCCTTTTTCTGTCCTTGAGCGGTTCATATAAAGCCTTTAATTCATAAGAACCCTTAAAATCCTATATTTTAATCTTTGTGCTTATATATATGTGCTTGACATATTCGGCGCGTTTCATTTTATTTTCTTTGCCAACATCGCTAAGTCAGGAATTATGCAGCGGTGTTACTACAAAAGAGCCGATAAATAAAGTAAGCAAGGTATACGAAGGACCATATAGATGCATAGATAAAAACAGAAATTCACCCAAATGGCAATGGCTGTCATCAAGACTAAGGAGCACAAGTTAAAATGCCCATTGACAGCTTCTGCGACGAAGTGATTCCAATAATGAGTGCTGAAGAAGAGCAAAATATGGACAAAAGATTTGTGCCGCCGGTAGGTTCTCACAGTATGCTCGTGATTTCATATTTGCACGATGATATGCAGGATAGTCTTGTAATGTTGCGAGACATTTTCTGGCAATAAATAGACTCAAACAATATTAAAAAAATATCCTCAGTTGGCAAAAAAGGCTTTCCTTAGAGTCGGTTTTTAGTGTTAGTCATATGCTCTAAATCCTTAGTTACCCCGGGCTAACCGCACTTTTCTATTTTGAGCGCGTAGCAACTGGTGTGCGAAAGAAACAAAAACATTGTTGCAACAATGACAGTTCGCAGTTAGGGCCACCCAGTAAGGTCTCACATGATTATCTTGTGTGTGTGATTTTTATTCCTGTTACCATGTTTCTCGTGCCGATAGCATTTCTCCCACGATGGCGTCGTTTTGATTACATTGTAAATGAACGGCTGATATCGCTTACACATACTTTGTATGGCTTCACGAAGTGAACGTGATAGTCAGCACTTGCGTACACCGTAAATGCTTTCCTCCCGTTTTCGTTTTTTTTTGTGCAAAAGTGCTTCTAAAAATGACCAAACTTTCCGAAGATGTGTTATTGAAGCATCTTGTCTGGATGCATTCTAGTGAACTGTTGTACGCATTACGATGGATACCAGTGCAGAATTTCTCCTTCAGGAACAGAGCTTAATTAGAAATCGCTCTGGCAGGTGTAATGGTTCATTTCCTAAAATTTAGTTGAATGTTTTGCCTTTTAAGTTAAACAGTACATGTCACTAGCATAGAAACAGTTATATGAAAATTGAATGCATAAATACTATTCTACATATGAGCAAAAAAACAAAAAAAAAAACAAAACAACTTCAGTCTTTCGGTATTAAGGAGAGGCTTCCTCATGTTTAGGCTTGTTTTTCAAATCGGGCTGTGTGACTTCATTTATGGAGATTGCGTTGCAAAGCACCAAACTGGAAGCAGAAATGCATTGTAAACAATACATTCATTGGTGTAAAATACTCTACATAATGACATGGTGTCTGTGAAGCCATTGATGTAAGCCAAGAGGAGCAGCGGCCACAGAACCACCCGGATTGATACCCGAAGCTACTTCATAAGCCGAAAAAGGATCAATGCTATCTCATTGCATCTGTTTATTTTTTTACCGATAAGCAAACCTTTTCCCAGATAAGTGCAGAATCTGCACTGGAGAAATGCGTAAGCCTGGACGTTGATGTGTTGCCCGTGAAATATGTTAATGGAATTCCGCCAGTGACAGATACTGAGCCTTTCCTTTCCTGTAAACCAATTATGGAACGCCGGTGAACTTTGATGCGCTCAATGAAACACTTGTTGTGTTCGAGAAAGGGAGCGCGATGTACCGCGTGCAGCAGCAACACTCAGGCTTTTCCATTTTGGCACTGCAGATTCTGCAGTGCTTTCGGAATTTTTCAGACTGCAGAATTGGTTGATTACCTCTCTTTACACACTTTCTAACCATTCTCACCCATCTGTGCAAGCAAATCACGCCTTTTCCTGCTCATTCCTTTCAAGCATTTCAAATTTCCCGCCACCGGAAGTTAGGGTTACGTCACCAGAAGTCGAGTACCACGTGACCTCTTTTGGACACCAACATTACCTCTATCGGCTATTTCGACGTTTGATAGCATAACTGGGTCTATTTATCTAATTAATTACCCACATCAGCCATTTTGCCACTTGCACACCTTTCCTTGACTCTATATCCGACGGTGCCATTCTTTTTCCGATATCCCAACTAGTTCATTTTGTACACCTCCAAGAAGGCGATGCAAAGCAGAACCCGCCTACATATCCATACAGTAATTACGCATTAACAACCCTGTGACCATCGGACAGCACTGAGAGGTAAACCAAGAAGCCACAATTTCGTCACTAAGCGAAGATTATGAACAATGTGAAGCGGCTTCTGAAAGTCCAAGAGAAAGTCCAAGAGTTACAAACAACCTAAAGATTGTTTCATAAGAATAGAGGCTATTGACATAGTAATCGGACAGTTAGATTGACACATGATAGTCTAGAACTGGAACAATGTTGATAGCAGGAAAATGTCCATATACCCGTGGTACTAGAAAAACAACTGAAAATTATCAGCTCTGATTGTTTCAGCCCTCAAATATAGTGTGGGCCAGAATTTGATAACGCAAACTTTGCTAGCTGACCTCCTAGTCGGCACTGCAGAAACATATTTCTTATTTGACATTACCTTGTAGCCTTTAAGTGCTTTAAAATGAAATGAAAAGGAGGCGTCGGATACATTTCTCCAAAACATATTATATCGAGCCCTGGAGCTGAGAGGAAGTACGAATCACGCACTTACCTTCATGACAACGGCAGAAAAACGCTCATGAAGGCACTGCGGCATCAAGCGTTGTCCGGTATAATATGTAGGGTTTAACGCTTTGAAAATGCTTAAGGCTAAGAAAAAAATACTTAGAATACAGAATTGATTCGTATCACCTTGAGTGTTTTTTAAGCTATTCTGATATCACGAAAACAACCGAGAGATCTGCACGTCCTCTCAAATCAGAACGCTCCACAGCGAGCGTTCTCATTCCAGGAAATAATATGTCGAGCAACAGAACGACTTATCACTGGGCCACCTCTCCGGACGAGGCAGCGCTGTTCTTTGACACTGTACTGCTCAAGCTCTCTCCAAGTGTGTTCTAAAAAGCTTTGCAATATCACGCCATCAGAAGAAGAGGTTTGCCCATAAGATATAACAGGCACACAAAGAGAAGGCCAATGTGGACTTCTATTCAGTTGTTCAGGTAACTCCGGTCATACTGTTGCTGACATAAGCCGTCTGTCACATACCACGATACGGCCGATAGAGTGGACGCCTTTCTTTAATCAAAGCCCTTGCCTGCTAACTGCGCCGCCGTTTCTCTACTCCGCATTACATTAATCGTTTGGGAGCATAACGACTATAGTATAGCTAAGGTCCAGACAGGTTACAGATTTTTTTATTATTGGTGAAAAAGGAATGCTCTACAAACTCTAGCAGACACGATAATAGGTATTCTCTTAAAAGGGAACGGAAAGTTTTTTTTAATGAAAATGTTGAAGTTGAGTTCTACAGATGGTATATTCGGGAAGTATTCACCCAGCCCGTTCAAGTTCTTCCAACCGTAAGCAAGTACAATGCGTAGAAACGAATTTTCAACTTTTGCAGCCTTGAAGCAGATGGTGAACATTTATGACTCACGGGAAGAGCGCCGTGGCCGAAGTGAGCAGAGCACTGAGGCAGGGGAAACATTTTACTTATTTTGTCACCGATGGGCTCCTGTTGGCATAGGGGATCAAACCCAGCACTTCCCGCACCCGAGGCATGTGTTCAAACTTCTAGGCTGACGGTTTTAAAACCTTACAAAGAACAGTGCAACCTTTTCTTCGCCAACCCGATGGATTCGTGATGCACCACCGTATAGGAAGCTTGCATGAAGCGATGCATGCTGGGTAATCCGCCATGATGTTGTCGCTGGCAGCAGGCGGCGGGAAGCGCAGCCAGGCTGAACCGAGTGAGTGCCTTGTCATTTTCGATGGTACACCGAGCAAACAAGCGGCTTTTCGTGCGCTGTCCTTACGTGAGTGCAAGATCTTGTAAGATATCAGAGAGGAAGGTACGCATTGACGCTGTGCCCGAAGAATCGGGTGCGCTCTGAAGAAAGGCAAAGCAGTGCGGCGCGGACCTGTTCACGCTAGGCGCAGACGACCGGCTGTACTATGCGTCTGGACCTGTGGCCGCCCGTCGACACCGCCGACATTCATGGCTTCTAGTTCTGGCGAGTAGTTTGATACTTTCCTGGATTGGCGTCGATCTCCGTGTGTTGGCCCGCGCGAGCCATTCGCGTCGGCGACGCTAGAGGGATCCTTTGCCTTCCCGCACTCGTGCATACGTATTCTTGGTATTGTGAAGAACTCGCAGCCGTCCTGGCCGCACTTGCATCGTCTGCGCGCACTACGCGACCATGCAGACGAGGCTAGTGTGAGTGGCGTGCTGCGTCGTCTACTGCCAGCGACAACATCATGGCGGATTACCCGGCATGCATCGCTTCATGCAAGCTCCCTATAAGAGGGGCTGTTGCGCCCGGGCAAGCCGCCCGGATTCCCCTCAATCGAACGTCAAGCTTTTCCTGCTAACACCCTGTCACATGTAAGAGGCCAAATACAGAGGCTTTTTGCGATAGCAAAGAAGACGACGATGGTGAAAAGGATTACGTGGACAAACGAAGGATTAAGAAGATGAAGAAGTAGTCGGTGGCATGGCAAGCACTGATTGGTGAACAGAAGACGATGAAGACGACGATAAGGCTGACGTGTATCAACGCGGAGGTTATAAAAAGGCGCGATATGGAGAGGCAAGTGGGTGGAAGCCAGAGACGCGGAGGCTCCGGGAGGTGAGGGACGCCTTGGCTGGGAGTGAGCAACGCCGGCTACTGTACCGGTGTCCTCATGTTCTACGGCACTGCACCATAGACTCCCTGCTGTTCTCGAACAGGTTCCGGGGATTGAGCGACTACTCAGCCACCTTCTACGTCCAGGGGGCACCTCCAAATCTCATACCACCGTCCACCTGCATCGCCCAGGAGGCTCACATTAACGCCGCCACGAACGCCAACGTTGCTTCAGCCCACGCTTCAACGGGAGGTCGTATGTTGCGGCCAACAAGACCAGCTAAATGCAAGCCGAACGCCACCTCGACGCTGACGCCATTTCCTAGACACACGAAACGCGTCGCCCGCTTCGAACTGTAAGCTCAAACGCTGTCTCTTAATCTGAAAGTGGAACTCTGTATCTTAGAAGCATCGGGCCTATTATTAGTCTTTGTAGGTTGTGTTAGTTGTTTATTAATTTTGTTTGCGAGTTAGCGTCTGTGTGTGTATGTGTATTAAAAGGGCGTCCGTGTGGGTACGGCTGGAGTCTAGTTCATGCTTTCGGCCTGAGCGTTCTCCGGAGATCCGTGACACACCCCCTTCGCAAGTCCCGGTGCTGATTTGAAAGGCAGAGGCACACTGCCAGGTAGCATCGGCGGTCAACTTGTTCCAACACGCTTGAAATTCAAGACACCCTGGCACCGATCCCCTGGCGGCGAATCGCCTTGGGGCCGTTTCAGATTTGAAGCGAGCGATCAGCGCGATCGCTGATTGGACCTCTCGGCAGCCGTCCCATGCTACCTTCGGTTTGGACAATTTTAGTGCCAACGGCTTTTCCAGACTATATAAGCGAGTGCACTGCCTCTGGAGACCTAGACTAGGTGGGTGGCATGTTGCGAGTTCCTCGCCTGCGCTATAGGAGCCGCCACCGTCGGAACGACGTGGCGGCAGTGCAAAGCGCAGGTTGCACTGGGTCTAATGCAAATATAATTTCCGAACCTACTAAAGCATGGGACACAATACATTTATGTTCGCAGGATAATTTCGAAACGAGCCACACACAGTTGAAAGCATTTAGTGGCGAAACAATTATCTGAACACATGACATACACCCCACTCCCATCTATTTGAATCGTCGGCGGAGACAGTGGCGGCAGGCACGAGCGGCCACCGCAAGTACCGCGTGCTGTTAGGAATTTTTTGAAAGCGAGAAGGGAATAGAAGCAACTTCTACGATTGCGTAATGAAACTGTGCGACAGCACCGGCTACTAAGGATTGTGCGAGTTCTACAGTTCTTGTTTACCAGAGGAATAGATTTTTCGCACTTCATATAAAACGTTAGCGAAACCGTTACAACCAATAGCGACACTGTTAGCTATCGGTTGATAGTTTTTTCAGTTATAGTAATGGCAAAATATAGCAATTTGAGGCATTATATACCTTGTTCTACTCTGGGGCGAGTACGAATGCACTTTAGCGATCCGAGTGTTTATCGCTTAAAAAAAAAAAAAAAAAAAAAAAAAAAAACAGGAGCTATGTAGTGAACAAATATATGAACCCTGGGAGCTACTAGTGCCTATAACGTGCTCAATTAGTGGGCTGTAGGACGCAGGATTAAATCACGGCCGCGGGAGCCTCTAATCGGTAAATGGCGAAAAGCAAGACCCCCGTGTATTGTGCGATGCCACTGTATTTTCGTTGAACCCCAGGTACCCGATATTTCTGGACCCCTCCACTACAGCCTTTCTCAAGCCTGAATCGCCTTGGGACATTAGCCCTATATGCCAACCAAACCAACGAGAAAGAAGACGACACCAGAAGCATCGACATCTTAACTACACATGTTAAAAAGACACAGAGAGCAAGCTGAAGTTCGCTTTTATCGATAGATGATGGTGTTACAATGGCAGAGAAGATACAAGAGCTTTTTTTTTTTTTTTTTTTTTTTTTTTCAGGATGGGCAAATTCCAGAAACAAAGATCGAACCAAAGTTTGTATTGCAGCAAGATCATCCAGATATCTTGTTCTTACAAACGCCGTAAGAACGACAGGTGTAGATCCTAGAAAACCTACCCGCTAATTCTCTGTCAAGAAAAAAATATGAGCCATATCTTGCTGATGTACGGCTCCAAAATGAACCATATCCACACCTTAGAGCCTTATTTGTCGTCTTCAGCCTCATAAGTCGAACTCTTGGGACCATGCATGTTTATAATAATAATAATCAATCAATCAATCAATCAATCAATCTTTATTTAATGTGCGCAGGAACAACCATGTGGTCTTTGTGCTGCAGCACAAAAAAAAAATGAAAAAGCACAAACATGTTTACACACACAGAGAGAACACAAAAAAAAGAAATAAATAATACATAAAATGAAACTGAGACGAAAAGTATCACGGAAATTAAGCAAACAATGAGTATCATCACTTATATACACAGTGAGAGAATTTTTTAGCACACCAGGAAATAAAAAAAAAAAAAGAACGGTAGGTAGAAGAGGAAAAAAAAAAACAGATGACTGACATTGATTATAGTAATATAGAAATATACATAAAATAAACAACCATTCCAGGCGCAACAAGTGCATGGTACTTAAAACACAGGCTAGAAATACAGAATAATACAATAAAGAAGTAAAATTGAACAAGGGACAGTAAGATTCGAATATAAAGTTTAAAGTTGAAATATAAGCAAGAAACGGATAAAAAGTAGTTCAAGATACAGACAGCATTGAACAGGAGAAAAAGCAAAAAGTGAAGTAAATACAATTTAAGGCTAGAAAGTGGGAGTTATATGTGATAAAGTACTATTTAGAATACAACGCTACGAACATCCAATGTAAATGAACAGAGCGAGTTTTGGAAGATGTCAAGGTGAGGACAAAAAGAGTTAAATAACCACTGCATCCTGTCCAGAGGGGAGTGGGAATGAAGAGGAGAAACCTGAAATGGTCTGAATTTCCTCATGCTCTTTCGCGGAACGCGCAGTAGGATGTACTCTAAGAGCTGAGGGCACATAATGTGGCCATGAAGGAGTTTGTACAGAAATATGATATCAAGTCTGATACGACGGCAGTGAAGGGAAGGAAGATTCAGTTGGGCGCTCCTGGTGGAGCGAGAGGGGGAAGTTGCAAAAGGAAAGCGATAATGAAATATCCGTAAAAATTTTTTTTGTACTCTGTCAACCTTGTCCAAGTTCGATTTGCAAGTGCCATTCCAAACAACCGACGCATACTCCAAGACCGGGAGGCATATGGACAGGTACAGTTTTAGGAACGGAAGTGGAGTATGGAACTCTCTCGAAAGTCTGCAAACGAATCCGAGTGTGCGCATAGCCCGCTGAGCAATGCGTTTAGTGTGAGAGGAGAAGCTGAGGGTGCGGTCAAAAAGTACACCAAGGTCATTAATTTCATCAACCCTATCCAACAGCACAGAATTGACAGAATAATGGTAGAGAAAGCTATGTGTTTTACGAGTAAAGGACACAACCCTAGTTTTGGAAGAATTGAGGGTAAGTCGATTCATCGCACACCAATCAGAAAAAGCAGATATGTCCGATTGCAACAACACGCAATCTTGAAAAGAATGTATTACCTTGAATATTTTTATATCATCAGCATAAAGAAGAAACGAGGAGTTCTTTATCGCCGAGGAAACATCATTAATAAAAACGGAGAAGAGAAGCGGGCCTAGTACTGAACCTTGAGGAACTCCACTCGTTGCAGGGTAAACGAAAGAAGTCTGTCCATTGACACTGACAAAGCAGAAGCGATCAAGGAGATAGTTGCGTAGGAGGGCTACGAGAGAGACTTCAACGCCAGAGAGTAGAAGTTTTTCAAGAAGTAGTGAGTGAGTAACAACGTCGAAAGCTTTGCTCATATCACAGTACACAGTGTCAACCTGACCCCTCTGAAGGACTGCTGCAGAGGCATACGTGATAAACGTGACTAGGTTGGTGGAAGTAGAGCGACCCGACATGAAGCCATGTTGATTCGGTACTATGATATGTTTGAGATAATAATAATAATAATAATAATAATAATAATAATAATAATAATAATAATAATAATAATAATAATAATAATAATAATAATAATAATAATAATAATAATAATAATAATAATCAATCAATCAATCAATCAATCAATCTTTATTTAATGTGCGCAGGAACAACCATGTGGTCTTTGTGCTGCAGCACAAATAAAAAAAAAGAAACAAAAATGAAAAAGCACAAACATGTTTACACACACAAAGAGAACACAAAAAAAGAAATAAATAATACATGAAATGAAACAGACGAAAAGTATCACGGAAAGTAAGCAAACAATGAGTAGCATCACTTATATACACAGTGAGAGAATTTTTTAGCACACCAGGAAATAAAGAAAAAAAAAACGAACGGTAGATAGAAGACAAAAAAAAAAAAAAACAAATAACTGACATTGATTATAGTAATACAGAAATATACATAAAATAAACAACCCTTCCAGGCGCAACAAGTGTATGGTACTTAAAACACAGGCTAGAAATACAGAATAATACAATAAAGAAGTAAAATTGAACAAGGGGCAGTAAGATTCGAATATAAAGTTTAAAGTTGAAATATAAGTAAGAAACGGATAAAAAGTAGTTCACGATACAGACAGCATTGAACAGGAGAAAAAGCAAGAAGTGAAGTAAATACAATTTAAGGCTAGAAAGTGGGAGTTTTAAGTGATAAAGTACTATTTAGAATACAACGCTACGAACATCCAATGTAAATGAACAGAGCGAGTTTTGGAAGATGTCAAGGTGAGGACAAAAAGAGTTAAATAACCACTGCATCCTGTCCAGAGGGGAGTGGGAATGAAGAGGAGAAACCTGAAATGGTCTGAATTCCCTCATGCTCTTTCGCGGAACGCGCAGTAGGATGTACTCTAAGAGCTGAGGGCACATAATGTGGCCATGAAGGAGTTTGTACAGAAATATGATATCAAGTCTGATACGACGGCAGTGAAGGGTAGGAAGATTCAGTTGGGCGCTCCTGGTGGAGCGAGAGGGGGAAGTTGCGCAAGGAAAGCGATAATGAAATATCCGTAAAAATTTTTTTTGTACTCTGTCAACCTTGTCCAAGTTCGATTTGCAAGTGCCATTCCAAACAACCGACGCATACTCCAAGACCGGCAGGCATATGGACAGGTACAGTTTTAGGAACGGAAGTGGAGTATGGAACTCTCTCGAAAGTCTGCAAACGAATCCGAGTGTGCGCATAGCCCGCTGAGCAATGCGGTTAATGTGAGAGGAGAAGCTGAGGGTGCGGTCAAAAAGTACACCAAGGTCATTAATTTCATCAACCCTATCCAACAGCACGGAATTCACAGAATAATGGTAGAGAAAGCTATGTGTTTTACGAGTAAAGGACACAACCCTAGTTTTGGAAGAATTGAGGGTAAGTCGATTCATCGCACACCAATCAGAAAAAGCAGATATGTCCGATTGCAACAACACGCAATCTTGAAAAGAATGTATTACCTTGAATATTTTTATATCATAATAATAATAATAATAATAATAATAATAATAATAATAATAATAATAATAATAATAATAATAATAATAATAATAATAATAATAATAATAATAATAATAATAATAATAATAATAATAATAATAATCAATCAATCAATCAATCTTTATTTAATGTGCGCAGGAACAACCATGTGGTCTTTGTGCTGCAGCACAAAAAAAAAAAAATGAAAAAGCACAAACATGTTTACACACACAGAGAGAACACAAAAAAAAAGAAATAAATAATACATGAAATGAAACTGAGACGAAAAGTATCACGGAAATTAAGCAAACAATGAGTATCATCACTTATATACACAGTGAGAGAATTTTTTAGCACACCAGGAAATAAAAAAAAAAAAAGAACGGTAGGTAGAAGAGGAAAAAAAAAAAACAGATGACTGACATTGATTATAGTAATATAGAAATATACATAAAATAAACAACCATTCCAGGCGCAACAAGTGCATGGTACTTAAAACACAGGCTAGAAATACAGAATAATACAATAAAGAAGTAAAATTGAACAAGGGACAGTAAGATTCGAATATAAAGTTTAAAGTTGAAATATAAGCAAGAAACGGATAAAAAGTAGTTCAAGATACAGACAGCATTGAACAGGAGAAAAAGCAAAAAGTGAAGTAAATACAATTTAAGGCTAGAAAGTGGGAGTTATATGTGATAAAGTACTATTTAGAATACAACGCTACGAACATCCAATGTAAATGAACAGAGCGAGTTTTGGAAGATGTCAAGGTGAGGACAAAAAGAGTTAAATAACCACTGCATCCTGTCCAGAGGGGAGTGGGAATGAAGAGGAGAAACCTGAAATGGTCTGAATTCCCGCATGCTCTTTCGCGAAACGCGCAGTAGGATGTACTCTAAGAGCTGAGGGCACATAATGTGGCCATGAAGGAGTTTGTACAGAAATATGATATCAAGTCTGATACGACGGCAGTGAAGGGAAGGAAGATTCAGTTGGGCGCTCCTGGTGGAGCGAGAGGGGGAAGTTGCGAAAGGAAAGCGATAATGAAATATCCGTAAAAATTTTTTTTTGTACTCTGTCAACCTTGTCCAAGTTCGATTTGCAAGTGCCATTCCAAACAACCGACGCATACTCCAAGACCGGGAGGCATATGGACAGGTACAGTTTTAGGAACGGAAGTGGAGTATGGAACTCTCTCGAAAGTCTGCAAACGAATCCGAGTGTGCGCATAGCTCGCTGAGCAATGCGTTTAGTGTGAGAGGAGAAGCTGAGGGTGCGGTCAAAAAGTACACCAAGGTCATTAATTTCATCAACCCTATCCAACAGCACAGAATTGACAGAATAATGGTAGAGAAAGCTATAATAATAATAATAATAATAATAATAATAATAATAATAATAATAATAATAATAATAATAATAATAATAATAATAATAATAATAATAATAATAATAATAATAATAATAATAATAATAATAATAATAATAATAATAATAATAATAATAATAATAATAATAATAATAATCAATCTTTATTTAATCTTTATTTAATGTGCGCAGGAACAACCATGTGGTCTTTGTGCTGCAGCACAAATAAAAAAAAGAAACAAAAATGAAAAAGCACAAACATGTTTACACACACAGAGAGAACACAAAAAAATAAATAAATAATACATGAAATGAAACAGACGAAAAGTATCACGGAAAGTAAGCAAACAATGAGTAGCATCACTTATATACACAGTGAGAGAATTTTTTAGCACACCAGGAAATAAAGAAAAAAAAAGAACGGTAGATGGAAGAGAAAAAAAAACAACAACAAATAACTGACATTGATTATAGTAATATAGAAATATAATAATAATAATAATAATAATAATAATAATAATAATAATAATAATAATAATAATAATAATAATAATAATAATAATAATAATAATAATAATAATAATAATAATAATAATAATAATAATAATGATAATAATAATAATAATAATAATAATAATAATAATCAATCTTTATTTAATGTGCGCAGGAACAACCATGTGGTCTTCGTGCTGCAGCACAAATAAAAAAAAAGAAACAAAAATGAAAATGCACAGACATGTTTACACACACAGAGAGAACACAAAAGAAGAAATAAATAATACATGAAATAAAACTGAGACGAAAAGTATCACAGAAAGTTATCAATAAATGAGTAGCATCACTTATATGCACAGTGAGAGAATTTTTGAGCACACCAGGAAAGAAAAAGATAAAAGAATGGTAGATGGAAGAGGAAAAAAAAAAACAACAACAAATAACTGACAGTGATTATAGTAATATAGAAATATACATAAAATAAATAACCGTTCCAGGTGCAACAAGTGCATGGTACTTAAAACACAGGCTAGAAATACAGAATAATACAATAAAGAGGTAGAATTGAACAAGGGACAGTAAGATTCGAATATAAAGTTTAAAGTTGAAATATAAGTAAGAAACGGATAAAAAGTAGTTCAAGATACAGACAGCATTGAACAGGAGAAAAAGCAAAAAGTGAAGTAAATACAATATTCTGGCTAGAAAGTGGGAGTTATATGTGATAAAGTACTATTTAGAATACAACGCTACGAACATCCAATGTAAATGAACAGAGCGAGTTTTGGAAGATGCCAAGGTGAGGAGAAAAAGAGTTAAATAACCACTGTATCCTGTCCAGAGGGGGGTGGGAATGAAGAGGAGAAACCTGAAATGGTCTGAATTCCCTCATGCTCTTTCGCGGAACGCGCAGTAGGATGTACTCTAAGAGCTGAGGGCACATATTGTGGCCATGAAGGAGTTTGTACAGAAATATGATATCAAGTCTGATACGACGGCAGTGAAGAGAAGAAAGATTCAGTTGGGCGCTCCTGGTGGAGCGAGAGGGGGAAGCTGCGCAAGGAAAGCGATAATGAAATATCCGTAAAACTTTTTTTTTTGTACTCTGTCAACCTTGTCCAAGTTCGATTTGCAAGTGCCATTCCAAACAACCGACGCATACTCCAAGAGCGGCAAGCATATGGACAGGTACAGTTTTAGGAACGGAAGTGGAGTATGGAACTCTCTCGAAAGTCTGCAAACGAATCCGAGTGTGCGCATAGCCCGCTGAGCAATGCGTTTAGTGTGAGAGGAGAAGCTGAGGGTGCGGTCAAAAAGTACACCAAGATCATTAATTTCATCAACCCTGTCCAACAGCACAGAATTCACAGAATAACGGTAGAGAAAGCTATTAGTTTTACGAGTAAAGGACGCAACCCTAGTTTCGGAAGAATTGAGGATAAGTCGAGTCTTCGCACACCAATCAGAAAAAGCAGATATGTCCGATTGCAACAACAAGCAATCTTGAAAAGAATGTATTACCTTTAATATTTTTATATCATCAGCATAAAGAAGAAACGAGGAGTTCTTCATCGCCGAGGAAACATGATTAATAAAAACGGAGAAGAGAAGCGGGCCTAGTACTGAACCTTGAGGAACTCCACTCGTTGCAGGGTAAACGAAAGAAGTCTGTCCATTGACACTGACAAAGCAGAAGCGATCAAGGAGATAGTTGCGTAGGAGGGCTACGAGAGAGACTTCAACGCCAGAGAGTAGAAGTTTTTCAAGAAGTAGTGAGTGAGTAACAACGTCGAAAGCTTTGCTCATATCACAGTACACAGTGTCAACCTGACCCCTCTGAAGGACCGCTGCAGAGGCATATGTCATAAACGTGACTAGGTTGGTAGAAGTAGAGCGACCCGACATGAAGCCATGTTGATTCGGTACTATGATATGTTTGAGATGGAAGGAAAGTACGTTGTGCAAAGCTAATTCGAAAAGCTTAGAGGTTGCACATAGAAGAGAAATCGGACGATAATTGGACACATCAGATTTGTTTCCAGACTTGAAGACAGGAAACACGCGTGCTATTTTCCACACGCGAGGAAAGGCAGCATTTTTTAAACGGTTATTAAATATGGCAGTCAGTACTGGTACAAAGATATAACTGAAGGCTTTTATTATGGCGGCTGGAATGCCATCAAGTCCAGGAGACAAAGATTATCTCAGACGCTTAAGACTCTCAGTTATCAACTCCTCGTCAAAGAGAACGGAATTAGATAGTGCACCAGATGGGAGGCAAACGGAATCACAATGTGGATGTTTGTAAACGGAGGAAGAATGTTGGGCAAAACTGTCGGCAACATCCCGAATTTCCGAACCCTGAGAGTCAACTGAGCTGATACTCAAATCTGATTTAAAGGAACGCTTGCGAACGTAACGCCAGAACTGACTAGGACGATTTGAGGCACTCCTCTCTAAAAGACTCAAGATAGGAGTCGTAGTCCCGCTTGTATAAGCGTTTGCAAAGAAAACGCACACGGCGAAACTCATCTGCCCAATTGTGAAACCCAGGGCGTTTCGCTTTACGATGGGCCCGTTCCTTGAGTTTTAACGCCGTTATTAGTTCCTTTGAAAACCAGGAAAGGAACTTCCTACGCGTAGGAGTATGCAAAGGTATGTACCGACGCATACCATCAAGAACTATTTCTGTAAAGCGACTGACTTGTCCATCTGAATCATTAATGTCATTTAAAAGGGACCAGTCGACGGAAGAGAAGAAATTGAAAAGACCGACATAATCACCACGTGCATACGCGAAACGGGGCGAATTCCTCACCCGATCTGAATTAGTAGAAGGTGAGGCAGAGACAGCACTCGTAACTAGAAGCGGAGGGTGAAATTTGTCACAGCGAGTCAGCGGTATGTCTGAACTCGAGACTCGAACACTTTCAAAATTCGATAGACAGATTTCAAGAATATTACCACAGCAGTTTTAAATGAAATTGTGTTGCTGCAAAGAGTTAAAGACCATAAAATCAAGTAGAGCGTTACACTTACTTAATATGTAATGATTGCGGTGAGAAGAAATAAATGAGTTCCAGTTGATACCGGGAGTATTAAAATCGCCTAAAATAAGTTTGTGTTTGCTATGACGGGTTATAACATGTTCGATTGAGAGCAGAACATCATCATAGGCTGAAGGAGGAAGATTCGGAGGAATGTAGAAAGCTGCAAGTAAAAGTTTTTCATGTCGATTTAAAGTGAGCTCGAGCCACACACATTCTTCAACAGTTTCCAGATCGAAACGTCGAACACACTTCACAAAACTGTCAATAGCAATGAGCACTCCACCTCCTCTTGATTTGGGACCTGTTTCAGGGCGGTCGCTACGAAAAACAAAGTAATTATTTGGAAAGAAATCATTGGAAGGAATATCACTTGACAGCCAGGTTTCGGTAACCACAACAGCGGTATAACAAGAGGACAAGACGCTAGAAAAAAATTCAGATCCCTTAGTCCGAAGACCTCGGGCGTCTATTTAAGCGCGGAATTGGCGAAAGCCACTGAGGACTGTTTATATTAACTGCAACATTGCCGTCGCTACTATCATATTCACTGTCGCTACAATTATCAACTAAATACATCATAATTGTCATCGCTACTCTCATCGTTATCACTATCATGGACTGCAGCATCATTGTTACCGCTGTTATCATTTTTACGTTTGACAAGAAGAATTACTATCTGCTTCTCACGAGCCCGGTGAAGACGCGTCCGTTGCGCTTTATCAAGAACTATATGGAACACCAACTCGCCCAAGCGTCCACATTACCGGTGAACAGTAGTAGTTTGCGCGCTCGGCTGGAGATCGGAGAAATAGAGAGTTCGACTCCCGGTGGAGACGACAGATTTTTTTCAGCGGCAGTGCGATGGACGTCTTTATTGCACTTCCCGTGCTCGGTGCGCACGAGCCTAGAAAGGCTTTCACCTTGACATTTAAATTCCTGTGACGTATTCAAATTGATACTTTCTTCACTGAGGAAACATCTAATGTTTCTGTAAAAAAAAAAAAAAAAAAAGTAGGAAGGTGCCTTGTATACGCGACAGCATGGCTCAAGTGTTCATCCTACTTCAAAGCAAAATGCATGTACGAGAGCCGATGAGCCATTACTTGGACCGAAAAGAGCGCACAAAAAGACAAATGCAGAAGATGGTAGGAGAAGAGGAGGAAAAAAAGCAGGGTGTTGCGTCCTCTTCTGTGGTTGTCCTTTACTTATGCTGTCTTCGTGCCAAACATGGATCACCAACTTTCCCAGCACCATGTTTCATTATAGTCATTAACGCTGTCGTATATTATACTTAAAGGCGGGGGATGCATCCACCTTATCTTTCTCGCCCGCCGTGTAAGTCAGCGGCAGATCGTCGCTGAAACGAGCTGCATACGCTATCTCATTAATTGCAATTTTTTTCTGTAACTTGAAAGCTCAAAAGGTATGTGAAATATACAAAAGTGCTTCATTCTGTTTTGAAAGTAGAAGTTACGCTCGAGATGTAAATATACCGTCTGTAAATGTAGACAACCGGTATAAACGTAAATATCTATTACTGATTATTTCAGGGGGTTAAAGATTTAATTGTTCCAGTTCAGTATAGCGGTGCCATTGTCTACAGGCGCCACTAGTTCGAAAAAATTTAGCGCACTGAATTATGACAGCGTGTGGACTAAAGAACATTTTTTTATGCTGTACTTTAAGTAAGCATATACAACATGATATCGCAGTTTCTGTAAACGTGCTGCTAAATTCCATTCGTCTTGCTCGATGAATTCGTAAAACTATGAGATGATTGGTGGCGTATTTGCGGCACGAATTTGCGAACAGTTAATGAACGAGACCCACCTCTACTTCGTCTGTACTTACACGTAGCCAATCGTCCTGCACTATCGAATTATACAAAAAAATAACCCGCTGAAAAGATTTTTTTTTTTTTTTTCACAAATCCGCTTTCTGATTTTTGATGGAGGATATTGTATGTCCTGTTATAAACAGTCCGCGATGTTTCGAGTAAATTGACTTGTGTTCTTTGTCGGAAATTCTAAAACGCGTGAAGTCTCAAACATGACAATGTGGGCTGGGGTAGTGTGGTGTGGGGCTACAGGGGTCTTAGTGTATCTTGAACCGGGTCCTCATCACTGTTAATCCGCCCCTCATTAGCCCCACCGTCATTTCAGGAAAGCTATGTACCTCTGCTATAAGGAACGTTAATCCGCTTCGCTGGGCTAGCTGCCGGCGGCTTTTCAATTAATTATTATAAGCTAAACTTAAGAAACAGATAGAAAATCACCTTATCAGTCATCCTCTTCTTGTTTCCCGTCCTGTATGCATCTACCATTTCGGTACATCTTATGGATTTAAAGTGGCACAGAGAAGTGAAGTTACTCTAAAACTGCCCATTCTGTCAAGTTTACCTTTACGCTGGCGAAATATGAACAACAGAAATAAAAGCTGTCATATCCGTGCTTGTTCGCTTTTCGCTTTTACTTTCCTGCGTTGAGTACAAGGTCACCGCTGTTTACGCGCAATGAATGTTAGATTGCAAGCTCTAGTACTCGAGATGCAACTTCGGATCTCGCCTCGTTGGGTCCGGATCACCTTGACGTAATTAAGTGCAGGTAAGATACTGTTCCTTAATTCCTTCCCTCCAAATCAGCCTAAACAAAAATATTAAAATATCACTGAATGAAAAGGCGATGTTAAATGCACTATCGCGTCTAATCTTAAGGCGAAGTGTGAACGTCCTCCTAATCCGAACCGTCAAACCGCGTACAACATCTATAAACCATTCAAAGCCAAGGATAATTCAAGTCTCACTCATATAATTACGTTCAAGTCATACTTAAACCTACACCTACTTTTAAACATCTTTTTTTATGTTTACAGCATAATAATTTTAGATCAGGAACTTCATCAACGAGATTTCAAAACAATTTTAGAAACCTGGGCCAGATCTATATTTAGCATCAGGTGGAGCCAACTGTAAAGTTTACATGCCGAATTATTCAACAAATGATTCGCATCTTCTTTTTTTTATAAATCGCAAAGCTGTGCTGCTCATATTTGTTGAGCATGTCGTATCCTGGAAAGCTCTACGATGCTTCGCGAGTGACACATTTTTGCGTATTGTCTCAGGTTTGTTTTGGTGGAATTGACGTACTCAAGGAAAAAGTCTGTTCTTTCTCACTAAAAGCGGAGCGTTTTAGCAAAAGCTATAGGGCCTATAATATGCATCACTTTTACGCATTTGGCCTTCCTTAGAGCACTGACTTTAAGCGAAGCGACTAGCCACTGAAGCCATACGCAGCAGAGACTGCAAATTAACGACCCTTCTAAAGAGAGGTGTTTTTCGGCGCAGTTTGCTTCTTGAATTTTCTCAAAGGCAGAGAAGTCGAACAAATATGTCGTTTTATGCACTTCGTACTATGCTCACTCCTCAAGTAGAAACGTTAACTGTCATCACCAGCGTAAACCATAAAAAATGAACACTTTGCACTTTTCATTGAGCTGGAATGTTTTTTTTGTTTGTTTGTTTTGTTTTCACCTAAATCAGGAAAGCCGTAGCGAACAAGTGATGTCAGGAACTGCCAAAGACTGCCAGCGTGCGCACAACATGGTTGAGATAATTAGTGAACTGACGACCAATGTACCGCATCTCATCATCCCGTCACAGATTACTCACCTTTAGTTGGTCTACGTTCTCCGTGTTTAATTCTGTCGCACCTTTCGGGAAAACACCTACCCAACTGAGAGCTATGTTACACACTCTACTCATCTTTTCCTATGCCTGTCTCTAGAGCTAGAAAACACGGGGAAGGGAAAGCAAAACAGCCGAGGAAGAAAGAACGAGGTAGCAGCACGTTGCTTTTTTTGACTTGGCCTTCCCGTCGTGGCGGATGTGCAGTGCTAGTCCCCATGACCGTGAAGGCACCACACCTGGCTTCACCATAGGAGAGAGAGCACCCAGGAAAATACCGGGTTATGGGAATTCTCCGCTTCTCTTGCAAAATGCGATGGCAATCTACATGCAACGCCGTTGTTTTCGAGGTTTGGTGCACTTCCGGGTAATACGAGTACAAGTACGCGCGTGTAGTAAAGTTTATTGTATATTGTCCAACCCCAGACGTCATAAAGTTATTGGTGGCTGTAGAACGTGTTATAAGTTGAACATAGGTTTGGAGTATGGCCACACAACCTTTAATTTCTTCTAAAGAAGCGTATTATATCGCAGTTTCCAGCTATCCTAGGAAACCATTGACTTTCATGCGATCGATCACGAAAATGAACACGTGTTTTTCGTAAACTGGAAATAACATAAACTGCGGCTGCAAGTGCCACAGGTATTTCGTTTCTCGTTATGCCAATTGTTGCACAGAAAAGCTCGAATTTTTCGAACAATAGGCAGTCTGAAATTGAAAAAAAAAAAAAAACAATATTTGGAAGGTTTTACTCACTACTGCAGCGGACGTGGTTTTACGTAAAAGTGATTTCAATTATGCGGCTAATGCCTTATATATTACTAATTCGCATTTTAATTAACCGATATATGTGTCTATAGTACCGGTGAGCTGTTTGAATACATGGGCAAAACTTTGCCACAGTCCGTTTTTGTAGCGAAAGAGACCCGATTCTCCTTAGTGCTGCACCTGGAGGAAATCCATCGCCGTTTTCAAAAAAAAAAAAAAAAATGGAAAACTAATTTTCTAAAACCTTGCTGTGTGGGGATATACGGTGCTTCTTACCTCACAAAACCGAAAGTAAGTCCATTGGACTAGAAGCGCGACCCCCGAAAATAACATGGTAAAGTGCCTGCGGGTCCTAATCGAGACTGGTTAAGCTGTCGCGCCACGTCATTTGCATTCTTTTGCTTCGTGGCTCGGTTGTTAGTCTAAGGATAGAGCCTCGTCAGTTAGATGGTCGTGATTTTTTAGAGTCATGGGGCACAAGAAAATATGTGATAGGGTCACTAGGTTAGGCAATTTAAATTGGGTGTCATTCTCACAGCAACACATTCAATGACGTTGCGTTTTGACCGAGCATCCTGTGTTTCTAAAGCTCTCAGTTTCGGTTTTTACCCGAAAAAGGCGCTGGATTTCATTGCGCTGTGGCTCTTTAGAAAATTTTCTTGTGTGTTTTAAAAACAATTTAGCCTTCTCTCACCGACGGCTTTCAGCATTTAATTTACTCTGGGTTGATTAAAAAGTTAATCATTGCATTTATGTCAATTCGCGCGCTGCATAGATATAATAATTTAACAATAAATTAGATTTTCGTGACTGAAATTATGTTCCTAAGTTTTGTGTGTGTATGTATGTTTCGAACTCAGTAGTTCTCTCATTTTTGAAAGAGTTCGCTGAACCGTACTCTACACATGCGACTTTGAGAAGGCGAAAACTCCTTGCGCGCTCTACATTTTTCTTTACAGGAGCACTGAAGACCACCACATGTTCGTTGAGGGGTTCAAATGAAATAAACAAGAGCTCTTTAAAAATTTAGCTTAAATATAGATATAAATAAGATATTTTCCTTTCTGAAGAAGCAAAAAAAAAAAAAAGGAAAACGGCCTTTTCTGTTTTTTATTAGTTAGCTAAGGTCGTTCTCACTTCAAGTTGTTTAGAATTTCGTTACATTGAGGGCAAAAATAAACACAAACATATAAAAAATTGTTCACAACCAAGACTTGAACGCATATGAACTTGTGGACTATCTTCAGAATGAATTGTGTGGGTTATCAACACCGAAAAAAAAATTTAAACGGTAAGGAATAAAGGCCCTGGTTGCAGCACCTGAACCCCTGTGTAAAAAAGTTATCTGAACACGGAAACATAGAAAAGAAGAAACGGGGTTCTTGGAAGAAATGGCGCTAACATGGTTTGATAATCATGAAGCATCCCTTATCACCTGGGACCGTTTCATGGAAGAAATGACAGCGGGATTTGGCAATGCCGATGCTCGAAAAAAGAGCGCCGGACAGACTCTGGCTCAGCGAGCACACGTACCCGGAGAGACCTGCACAACTTAGATAGAAGAAGTCCTCAAGCTGGGGAGAATAGTTGATGCTCGGATGACTGAGGAAGACAAAGTAAGCCACCTCCTCAAAGGAATAGCGGTAGACGTATACAGTTTTCTCATCTGCAAGGATGATTTGAATACCATCGCAAATGTTACCCGACACTGCCGCACGTTTTAAGGTTTGAAGCGACGCCGTATCATTTCGAAGTTTTGTCGGTTGCCGAATGTCACAGCTGTCACCAGTGTGGATGTGCCTGAAGCGAGGAGCATGGCAGATACAATTCGACAGATTATCCGCGAAGAGCTTCGGGGGCATCACGATATTGAGGGTCACGGCAGGCCCGTCTACAGTGGAATCTCTTCGGCAGACGGTCGTCCATCTTCTGCCTGTTATGCTCCCTCTGATACATCTCCTTGGGACATCCGATGCACTGCTGCTCATGGCCCGAACATCCAACCTCCCACCATCAACGCCTACAACAGCCAGTCGTCGACATCCAGACCATGAAGCGTTCGACCCAAGCCCCGATGAGCCTTACTCATCGCGTGAATGTGAGATGCCGGTGTGTTATACATGTGGAATGATGGGCCACATTTCGCGTTTTTGCCGCAATCGCCATCCATACCAGCAGTATCGCCGACAGTAGGTGAACTCCCATACAAGGTTTCCCGCTGACAATGCTGATCCCTATAGAAGAACACCTGGCCGTTATATGTACAGAACAACACTTAGCCGACAAGTGCACAGAACTGCGCTGAACCGAAATGAATCACCGGCCTCTGACCGCAGCCTGGCACCCCCCTCTCGGCGTTTACGACGCTCACCTTCTCCCCGACGATGGTCGCCACCTCCGGGAAACTAGTCAGTGCGGCTGATGGAGGTGAGGTCGCAAATAATTCTAGCTTACCTATACCTCTGTCCATTTCAATGTTAAATAACAGAATTGAAGTTTTTGTGGACGGTTTACGCGCTATGGCGTTGGTGGACACAGGGGCAACCATTTTTATTATAAGCCTCGCTTTTAAAAACTGCCTTGGTCGTAAAGCTATGTTTGGTTGGGATAGAGCGACGACACTGTGTGGTGTTGGTGGCGAACTGCTTAACCCACTTGGAGTCTGTTCTGTGAACCTCGTAATCACCGGCCGCACATTCCGAACTAAATTTGCAATACTTGGTCGATCAACGCATAACGTCATTCTTGGTCTCGATTTTCTGGATCAATGTCGGGCCACTCTCGACTTTCACAATGGGGACATTTCTGTGAATACTCGCTTTGAATCTGCTTTGTGTGAAAATTCGCCGACCAATCCTAACGCGCTTTCGGTTTCGGACGACATAGTCATTCCTGCAATGTCAGCAGAGTTTATAGAAGCTGTTTATTCAAGCAGTACCAGTGATGCATTCGACGCTGTAGATGAACCACTCACTCTCAACTGCGCGAAGGAAAATGTTCTGATCCCCGGTTGCATCATTTCAGTCAGGAATCGCCATTCTTCTTTATGGACGACACACTTTTCTAATGAACCTGTTGTATTACCAACGGGGCCTAAAACTTGCCAACTTTGATGAAGAAGCTGTTGAATCAGTGGAAGTGCTCAGCACAGACAATTCCCAGCAGCACACCGCATGCTCAGAAGTAGATAAGACAAAATTTCTTGCCATGGTTAACAAATCCTTGCCAACAAGTGACCGTTAGAGTTTAGTGGAAGTTCTGTCGAAACATGCTGCGGCTTTCGATTTCTCTCGAGACTCGACACCACGGATTCCCATTTCCCGTACTCAGCACAGAATCAATACTGGGACTGCTGATCCAATCCGTCAGAAGCCTTATCGTGTATCCCCAACAGAGCGTAAGACGATCGAAGAACAAGTTCGTGATATGCTGCATAAGGGCTTCATTCAAGAATCATCTAGTCTGTGGGCTGCCCCTGTGATATTAGTCAAAAAGAAAAATGCCATATGGCGATTTTTTGTCAATTATCGAAGGCTGAATACTGTTACTAAGACGTACGTGTATCTTCTGCCACGTATTGATGACGCCATTGATTGTTTGCATTCTGCCTCCTATTTTTCCTCGGTTGATCTGCGATCAGGCTATTGGCAGATTCGCATGCACCCGAAAGACAAAGAAAAGACGGCATTCGTCACCCCAGACGGACTATATGAATTTAATGTGATGCCGTTTGTACTATGCAACGCTCCAGCCACCTTCGAAATATTCATGGATACAGTTTTGCGCGGACTGAAATGGAACATTTGCATGTGTTATTTGGACGATGTAGTAATATTCGGAGCTACCTCTCATGAACACAACAGTCGATTAGAGGTTATCTTGGAGTGTATTGAGAAAGCTGGTCTGGTACTCAATTCCGAGAAACGCCGTTTTGGAGAACGCCAGGCAGTAGTACTTGTACATCTCGTAGACAAGGATGGGGTCAGGCCTGATCCCCCCCCCCCCCCCCCTCCCCTAAAAAAAAAAAAAGAAGTGAAGCTGTCACTTGTTTTAAACCACCGAAATCGTTAAAACAGCTCGGGAGTTTTTTTGGGCTTTGTTCCTACTTCCGGCGTTTTTTTCCGAAGTCTGCTGACCTAGCATATCCCCTTACTTGTCTTCTGCAAAAATATGAGCCTTTCAAGTGGACTGCCGATTGTGACTTCGCCTTTCGTCAGGTAAAATTTATTTTAACATCAAGACCTGTACTCTGCCCATCAGGTCCAACAGAACTTCACACTGACACCAGCGCAGTCGGAGCTGGTGCAGTCCTCATACAGCGCCACAATGGCAATGAACATGTCGTTGCATATGCAAGCCGTTCTTTGAGCAAGGCTGAGCGTAATTACACTGTAACTGAACAGGAATGCTTAGCTGTTGTTTTCGGTGTGCGACGGTTTCGGTCATATCTTTATGGATGTGCATTTAAAATTGTGACGGACCATCATTCCTTACGTTGGCTTGTAAACCTCCGTGACTCTTGCGAACACCTTGCGCGGTGGGCTTCGCGCCTCCAAGAATTCAATTTTACTGTATCTTTTAAGAGTGGTCGTAAGCGAGGTGATGCTGACTGCCTGTCACAGTTGCCTCTTGAAAGTACTGATTTCGAGAGTGAGATCTTGGTTGAATATATAGCTGCTACCTCTCCAAGCTTCCCCGATGTAGGTGAATTCAAGATTGCACAGCGCAACGACAGCGAGTTGGCGCCGCTTCTTGATGTCGCAAGTTCCCCGAACCCTACGACCTCATTCTGCATTCGTGACGGTCTACTATACAGGAAGAACTACTCGGCAGTAGGTGCACGGTTTCTTCTGGTAGTTCCTACACGTCTTCGGTGTCAGGTTTTTCGGATAATGCACGACGATCCCACGGCTGGACACTTGGGTTTTGCCAGAACATTGCGCAGGACTAAGGAACGTTTTTATTGGCCGAAGATGAGTCAAACTACTCAACATTATGTGGCCAGCTGCCTCCAGTGCCAGCGTTTCAAACACCCAACCTGCTCTCATCCGGGTCATCTTCAGCCTATAATGCCGCCACGAACTCCATTCGAACAGGCGGAAATTGACCTTCTAGGACCGTTTCCTCGTTCCACCAACGGGAACCGCTGGATCATCGTGCGCGTAGACTACCTTAAGTGGTATTGTGAAACTGCTGCCATGGCGTCAGTTACTGCTTCTGATGTCTCGGCCTTCCTCCTACGGTCCATCATTCTTCGACATAGGCCTCCTCGGGTGCTAATAAGTGACCGGGGGCGACAGTTTACGGCACAAGTTGCAAATGAACTTCTTCGTCTCTGCTCATGCCATTTTCGCCATTCAACTCCTTACCACCCACAAACAAATGTCCTTACCGAATACACCAATCGTACGATTAGCAATACGCTCGCATTATATGTCGATTCCCGCCACAAAAACTGGGATGAAGTCCTTCCGTTTATAACATACGCATTTAACACTGCTAAAGACGGAACGACAGGCTACAGTCCTTTTTTTATTCTTTACGCTCGACTTCCTAGTAGTACTGTGGACACATTTTTACCTTTCTCGCTCCCAGCGGAAACTTCATTAGCGCATACTCTCTCTTTAGCTGAAGAAGCTCGCCGACTCGCTAGGCTTCGCACTTTCGCTTTCCAAGAACGCTACAAGCAACGCTATGACAAGCGTCACCAAGATGTTAATTATGCCCCTGGGGACTTGGTATAGCTTTGGACGCCGTTGCGTAGGCGCGGCCTGGCCCAGAAGCTGTTGCACCAGTATACTGGTGCTTTCGGTGTGCTGGAACGCATCAGCGCAGTCAACTTTGTAGTCTCTCGCCTGACCACCCATGGTCGTCGTTCTAGGAATACACAAACAGTTCACGTGGCCTGCATGAAGCACTGCTATCAGCGTGACGAATGTTGTCTCGCCCGGCAGACTTCGTCTGCGAAGGGGGCAGTGTCACGCACGTCCCGCGGTCCTGTATTGGAGGAAGATGAGGTGTTGCAGGAGAAGCTGAAGAGAGCTGGTTTGGTTCGCTCTTGATGTGCTAACGAACAGCGCATTTAACACCCGCCGTGTAAATAAACCACGTAACAATATTATAAAGGAAACATAGTCGGATACTTTGTAGGGGACAGCTTCACTGCCTACTGTAAATCGCCGGCCAAAACGCAAGGCAGACACCTCAGGCACGCACTGCCGACCCAGCCCAGCGAAGCAGTTGACTTTTGAGAAGTACCTACTTTTAGCTGGGCGTATTGTACAAAGTCAGGAAGACACAAAATAAAAAAAAGAAAGGTACACAGACGTACAAAGCGTTCAGCACCTCTTTGACCTCCAGTGTCTTCTTGAGTTCACTTTTCGCTGTCTCTTAGCTCACCTATTTTTGGCATCAGCTTGTCCTCACCATCTTTCATCATCACTCTATCTACGTCCGCTGCGACATAGGGGATTCTACCATTAGCCTTCAATCAACATTGTCCTGTGCCAGCTGCACCTACCTCCCAAACGACTAATTTCGTCCACCCAGCTGACATGACGCCACTGCTCCCTGTACGCCTCCTTGCTTTTGAATTCCGTTCCGTTACCCTCAGGGACCATCGGTAATCAGGCCTTGTTATTACTTGCCTTGCCCATTCCCAACTTCTTCTGGCGTTTCTTCTTCAACCAACTTTTCTTCCGGTTTTTAAAGTTAAAGCTATGACTTTGCTTTCAGCACTCACTGCGCTACCCTAAAATTAATTTCAGGCCTTTACGTTTGCCAAGTTTCTCCTTCATACGTGACTGTTGCTAAGATACAATCGTTGTTTTGAGCATCGCAGCTGTAAAGAGCGGTCGTATCTTGGCAAAAAGGTGACCGGCATATTAAAGGGCGGCGGTGAAAGCGAGCAACATACCAGATAATTTCGGCTCCCATGCGCAACGGCATCGGTGGGAATCTCCAGGCCAATCTTATAGCTGAGAAAGGCCATAAGACGGAGAGACCGGAGGGTGACCAGTATTAAAGGAGAGTTTTCGAGCGCTTGTAATGCAACAGAAGACGGTATTCACTAATCTACAAGAAATAAGACAGGGAGCAATCAGTGTCGAGGCGGCAGCTACAAATTGACATCCATGCCTTTTCACAAATTACACCCGTATGTATACAGGGACATATGTCTCGGGTGCGGAGAGAAACGCACAGTTTACCGCACCACATCAGGCTGTCAGAAAATAGATGCAGTGCCCTAATACACAATGTCCCGACGGAACAGTAAGAGGATTAGGAGGAAAAACTTTATTTAAATTAAATAATGTAGACACTCCCAGGAGGACTCCATAGTCCAGGAGCCCTCTGGCTATTCCTTCTAGCTTAGCCCACTCGACCAGCTGTAACTGATCTGCGGGTTGCGTGGCTTGAAGGGCGACCTCCCAGGAGGAGGGGGTGTGGTTTTTGATCGGAGGAACGCGAATGAGATTTGGCAATTGCCATAAGTAATGGTGGGCAGGGTGGCGTTGCATGTGGTGCAGTATGGTGGGAAGTCCGTGGGTTGAAAGATGGGGGCAAATTGAGATGGGAACGAATGTGTCTGGAGTTGTTCCCAGTACGTACTGTCGATGTGAGAGAGCGTGTGATGTGGTGGCGGGTACGTGACAAGGCAACGACGATAGTGGTGAACAATTGTAGGGTAGTCAAGAGGTGCGATGAGGGTGTATAATGAAGGTTTGGGAAGGCCATCCACCGGCACCCGGAAGCTCAGTTCTCGGGCAAACGCATGAGCGCGCTCATTTCCGAGGATGTAATCGAGCTCAGGTACCCATGCGATGGTGATGGGATCGGGAGGGGTAGATAAAGTAAATAGCATTCTAGCAGATGAGTGTGGGCGGGTTCCTCGCAGGAGATATAGATATGCTGTTTAGGAGACTGTGCATATCGTTGTGTGCTGAGTCTACAACTGACTGATGTGTGCAATAGCGAGTGTAATGGCCAGGCATTCGGCCTCGGCGGTGCTAGCGCATTGGATGGAGGTGGTATTGAACGTTGTGCGGCGAATGTCCGTGAACACGGCAGTGCAGATGTGAGGATTGTCCGAATTACTTGAAGCATCCGTATAGATGACGTCCTAGCGTTCAGAGTACTGCTTGGAAAAATATGAGGCACGGGCTGCGCGACGGCCTTTGTGGTGTTCGGGATCTATATTTCAAGGGAGGGGTTTGAGCTCGAGGAGGCTCCGCAGATGCGGGGGGATGGCTGTATGAGTGTGACGTGAGGGATCAGGGGTATTGTAGCCCATTGAGCGCAGGAGATGAGTGCCTGTAGGTGTTGTGCTGAGTCGACGTTGTTGGCTGGAGAGGTGCGCCTCTATGATCTCCTCAACATTGTCAGGTATGCCTAATTTAGGAAGTCGAATCGTATTGGTATGACGAGGTAACTGGAGGGCAGATTTAACGGCTGAGTGGTGTAGGACATTAAGTTTATTGAGTTGGGTTTTGGTGAGGTGGTGGTAGGGAAAGTGGTATGCTAGTCGACTAACGATGAGGGCCTCCACGAGCCTTAAAGTGCGCTTTTCCTTGAGGCCGTGATTGCAGCTTGAAATGCGACGAATGAGATGTGTGGTCTGGTTGATTTGGCTCTGCAGGAGGTGTATGGTGTGGGTGGCTCTAGTGTCCTGTTAAATGTGGAGACCCAACAGTCGGAGCCGTGGTACTTTGGGAATCGGAGCGTTGTCAAGGAGTACGGTGATGGTTGGGGCACGTGGGGAAGGCTTGATGACTAGAAGCTCAGATTTCTCTACTGCCCACCTGGAAATCGGAAGACCAGCTTTGGATTGTTGATTGGGCTAGCCAGCCAGCAAAGACCGCGGGAGTCCTCGACTGAGAACTCAATCATATGACTTCTGCAAGACTTTGCCGCCGCTTTAGGCCACTGGGTCATCTGCTCAGCGTTCCCACCCATGTGTTAAAGTGGAAGTCCGTCGCGCACTGCTTGGGCCATCGTGGTCTCCATCCGCTTTCATCCGTGCACACGATACAGTCCGGACACCTTTCTGCTCTCAAAAATAGTCATCAACTTTGATCTGTGCGTGATACAGTCCAAGCGCAAGAGAACGTGGCCTTTCGCACATGCAAACCAAAGTTCGAACGCCTGTGAGGTATGAAGCGTGCGCTTGATCCAACTTGTCATCTCATACTTAACCAGCCAAAAGACGAGACACAGCAAAGAAGAGGACAGGACAAGGACCAGCCTTGTCCTGTCCTCTTCTTTGCTGTGTCTCGTCTTTTGGCTGGTTAAGTATGAACCCATACCAACGTGCCCAGTTGTCAACCTTGTCATCTCATTTCAACAAGTTGGATAAAAAGCAAGGGGAGGAGGGTACACTTAAGCTCACCCTTTAAAGGGGTGATGAAAGAGTCGTTCGATGTATTGCCGTTTTGTACTTCTGTGAATAATATAAATGTCTGCAATTCTACTCGCAAAGGTTTAGTGCCCCAGCGCGCGGCTCACATTACAAAAAAAAAAAGAAAGAAAAACGCGGTAGAAGTCGGAATCGGGAAACTCCTCCCTCCGAGAGCGACCGCCATTTTGAAATGCTCGTGTGACGTCACAAAAGAATAGGTGGCGGAGCGTTGTCTGCAATGCAGGCTGCAATATCAAAGCACATGTCTCTTTTTCTTTTGTGAATGATTAACCCAGTGGTCGTCCCTCATGCAGATGTGCTTGATGAAGATGTTACTGCATAAAAGCGATATAGTGTAAGGTATGTTTTCTTCGGCATAAGGCACGGTCACAATTAGTGCGCTGCGCGGTTAGATTCCTTAGCTTATCGACCCACTGATTGTCGCATTACACCGGCGACGAAGCCAGCACGTCCAACGGTCGCCTATCGCCGTAATGGGAAGTGTTCGGCTCAGTGATGCCGTCGGAACTAATCAGCGGATGGCCGCCCGACCTGTTTTGCTCGGTCGAGCGAGTTAATGGCCTGAACAACATTTGTCTATAGTTTAACCATGTTAGAAAAAGGGAAAAAAGCCGCTACACTTTATATGTTCTCCCTTCTCATCAGCAATGACCTTGGCCAGAAATGCCAGTCGGCGCCGAACTGCCAGCACGTTTCCGCCACAAATAGTTCTAGCGCGTGTAGGCGGGGCTCAGGTGTACAGTTTCGGCGATTACGGAGTACACATTCACAAGCTTTAGCGGTTGCATGTGGCCATAGAGTGTAGTTCTGGCAGTAGTGACGCTAAATCGACGACTGCTTACATCACAAAGCGCGTCCATATTGAGCGGGAAGCGTCGCGTGACCCTGTCTGGCGAGCGTAGCCGGCAACTGTCGGCGCCGCTTGTGGGTACCCGGCGTAGGCAGAGGACGCGCTTCTTGCAGCGCTGCTGTAGTTTGTAAACAAATAAAAGTGAAACTGGTGTGAAAAGAAGTTTTAGTATTGCTAGTTGATCTTGCATTTTATGCCGTGCGAATGAGCAGCATCCTTAACAAACATCCTAAACAAAGCTATCTAAACAAACACGCTGGGGGCAAAGTCATAATCCGCGAATCAGCGCATTTCCGTGGGAGTTTAGGTCTGACACTCTAAATACTAAATAGTGTATATTCACGCTGAAGCACTCACGAGTCAATTGCTGGACAAGCACTAGAAAAACGCAAGGTTAGGCGCGGCAGTCGGTCGACGTCGCGCACGCGCGGCTGCAGGGGAGGAGAGACGGCAGCGGCTTGGAGGCTTTTGTTCGGTGCGGGCAGTGAAGCCCATTCGAATCGCGTTGGGTTTTGCAATTACGGGACCGAAGCAGCGGCAACAGCGCATGCTTTTGTGCGCTGGCCGTGGCCAGACTGAACATAGTTTTGCAAAAATGCTTTAACAGCCGGCTAACACGCGCATATAACAGCGAGTCAAGAGGTAGCGCTTCGTTCAAAAGGCTTGTCTGCTCGTCTAATGTCCAAAGGTATGCTCTCACGTCAACGTATGCTTGTTTGGATCTTCCTCTTAGTTTTTGGGCCGAAAGAGCAATGGGCCCTCAGCAATCAGCAACATAATTTAACCCCGTCCCCCTTTCGCGGCGCACAAGGCGGAAGGAAATATTGGACATGTATCTTTTCATAAGCGGGAACGCTTGTTGCTAAAACAAGCTAACTCTCATGACGCATACGAATAATATACTTCTGATTGTATGCCTAAATAATATAGCATGAACCCATCGATTTTGACCTCCTCGACAATCTTTAGACGGAAGCCTAAAACAAGTCCGAGCACCACTAAGGTTGCATATTAGGTGAACGATTCTCAAAGAAAAACAAAGAGAATATGCAAGTAACATCTCGTTGGTGAAGAAAAACAAAAAAACTGACAGCGAGACCACCGTCCACGGCGTGCATGCAAGAGTGAAGCCGACACAGCGGATAGCAAACGACATGGGGATATGTCGCCTTGACGTCAGCGGCCAATGGTTGCCAGACCAGGAAGCTGCTTGCGAATTAATGAAAAAATTTCAGTTTAAAAATGTCTACCTCACCGAATGAACTCAAATTTCGAAGAATTATAATTTAAAGTGGAGGGGGGGGGGGGGATGGAGTAAAATGCAGCAATCAGTTTATGCTCAAATGCTAGCTGTCATGACCCCTTTAAGGGTATGGCTCGACACCATTAAAGGCCCCCGACCACCGGATACCCTCGAAGATCCTCGTTCCTGCCTCTATTATTCCGCACAGTCTTTAGCATGCACCTACCACACTACGTGAAGGACCACACGAAATTATACAAGTTCCCGCCTAACCAAGCCGTAAGTATGTGTGACCTAAGGGTGGCACGCCTGACACGGAATGCAAGGATTCAGGTGGGTTTGATTCCGTCACTCTGCCACCTGAAAGGAGAAGTCTTAGTTGGCAGCTCCAGCCAACTCAGCCCATGCCAGCTACCACCTGCTAGAACTGTGCCCGAGATTTTTCGCTCGCAACGTAGACAGCGCCGACGCCGCATTTCCTGGCCTTAAGCGCTATCGCGTTAATATTTCAAACAATTTAAAAATATGGGATAAACCGGCAGGCGTGCTGTGGCAAGAGTTGGCACCGTTGCGCACAGAGGGCGTTTCGCAAATCCTTACGCACGGGTTAGTTTACATGATTGCGCAAAGAGGCTGCCACGTGTGAATGCGCTCAAGAAATTGGAGTCACCTTGCTAACACATTCCACTCCAGATCAATCGCAATGATCGCCGGTGAATTTTAAACTATTATACGCCTCGTCGTGTAGACTTAATGCTTTAGCATATCGGCTGCTGATCTCAAGGTGACGAGATCGACCCAGCCTGCGTCGGCCATATTTCAACATAGGCAGGCAAAATTCTAAAACGCTCTTGGTCCGTTTGCGATGCCAGTACAGAGTAAGGAATCTCAAGCAGTCAAGATTAATCTAGAACCCTCCTACCTCCTTATCGGACGGCAAATTAAAAACCCGAGCAAATGTTAAGTCTATTTAACGAGGGTTAGCTATTGTCGGCCTGTTGTGCCAACTCAAAGCAGGCACGCTATGGGAGCTGGAGGTTTGGATAATTGACGCGGCAGTTTTTTAAGTTAGGGTTTTCCGTGGGGCAGTTTGGGCAGGATGATTAGAATGCGCTTTTGGAATTTCGGTGTCAGAAAAGCCTGCTAAAATTTCTGATCAATGCGTCGTCCCCCTCGTTTTCCATCCTTTAGCCTTTTTTCACCCATGCTATTTAACACATCGATATATAGAACTGTAAAAATTAAAATAAGAAGAGGGTCGCTTTGGTGACAAAATTTGTTCGTGTTCTACAAACACAATGGCTCCATGCTGCGTTCACCAACCCGACGTTCTACGTCACCGGCGTCTGGGCTAGCTCGTCGAGTGTGCCGACGTTGCGACGCGTGTCTTGTTGTTCCCTACCCACGTATCCCGGATGCTGGAATGCCTGGATAGCGCGAATCTCATTCTTCGATGCAACTTGCACTGCTCGCAAAACGAGGGTCGCAAGAGCCGCAAGAGCGAGCAGCAACCTATTCCGATGGCAGGGCCGGAACACAGCTGCGGTGTGTGTGAGGCCCCCATATATTAAGGGGAGCGGCGGGAACGATGAAGCCAGTTCTCACGGGACCCGGGCTGTCTGGCACAGGTGCACTTAGCGCCGACCTCGGATCGGGCCGCTGGGGTATGTGTACGTGTGGAGTCGATTCGTGCAGCTCTGCAGGTGAATGGAGGAAATATATTCCGGAGACGTTTGGCCCCTCCTCGGGGCATGCACTTCACTCCTGATTGGCGCAGCTGGGTGTTCTTTGTTTAACGAAGGTATTTGAAATGTCTGAAGGGATTTGGGGGATATAAAAAACAAGGTGCAATAGACGATCAGCTAGACGCAAAGAAATCCTCCAGGTAAGTGTTGGCACGCCGACAGATGAATTAGCATCTAAGCTGTCCGAAAATGCTTTTCGCCCTTTCGCTCAGCACTGAGATCCGCATAAGACTCACAGCTGGATCGCTGAAAGCTTCACTATGTTGATTTTCCCTTCTGCAGAGCCTTCATTACAGCTTTTAAGTTTAGTTTCAATTTTTGGGTTTGCCGTGTAATGGTGTGAGTGTGCGTGTGGGTCATTATTTTGGACGAGAATTATGGTGTCGCAGGGCTGAGGACAAAAGGACGAGAGAGACACACACACACAACTGTGCTGAACTTTCAACTTTATTTTGGACGTTTTGGATCCGCGCTTTTATATCTGACTGAAGGGCATCAATGCGAAAGCGGACCTGCAAGGCATATACAATCTCGGTAAGCACCTGATTTCTTTTTTTTTTTTTTTCCGGAAGAAAGCAGGAAGAAGAGTCAAAGGCCGGGCCGCAAAACGAACGCCGCGCAAAAAACACCGAAGGGTAAAAAAAAACAAACAAACAAAACAAACAAGGCATAAAAAGCAAGTAAAAACACAAGGCAAGATGACAAGGGAGAAGTGGCAATGAAGAGCCAACAATTAACGAGGCAAAAATTCATGAAAAGGTGAAGGCGCATGAAAAAGAAAATGGGCCAACAAATAACACGCCAAAAACTTCAATGAGGCAAAAGATAAAAGAAGATGGAATCACTGAAGTTTTTAGCGTGTTATTTTTTTGGTCTATTTTATTTTTTATGCATTTTCAGCTTTTCATGAATTTTTGCCTCGTTAATTGTTGGCTTTTCATTGCCATATTTCACTTGTTATCTGGCTTTACGTTTTTACTTGCTGCTATGCCCTGGTTTTTTAGTCCCTTGAGCGTTTTTTGCGCAGCGTTCGTTTTGTGGCCCGGCCTTTGCATTTTCTTCCTGCTTTCTTCCGAAAAAAAAAAAAAAAAGAAAACAGGTGCCTACTGAGATTGTCATATATGCTTTGTAGGTCGCTTTCGGATTGATTTCCTTCTGTTAAATATTATCATCATCATCAGCCTGACTACACCCACTGCAGGGCGAAGGCCTCTCCCATATTTCTCCAATTAACCCGGTTTTGTGCTAGCTGCATCCACTTGAACCCTACGAACTTCTTAACTCATCCGCCCACCTAACTTTCTGCCGCCCCCTGCTACGATGCAAATCCCCTGATCCAAATATAAAGCGGGAATCAAAAACGCCCAAACTATAGTTGTTGAAAGTTCAGCGCAGTTGTGTGCGTGTGTCTCTCGTCCTTTTGCCCTCGTCTGCCAGCGCTGCGACACCATAATGCTCGACAACCACCAACTAGCCCAGCAACATACCCTACATTATTTTGGTATTTTAGAAACGAGCTAAAAGAAACAACCTGAATTGACACTCAAGAATTTATTCACGAAAAAAAAAAAAGAAAAGGTAATTATACACTGGGCACAAATACTGCACCCAACACGAGTGGCAAAAGCGCCCCCTACAAGGTTAGTGGAACCTTGAGATCGAGCAGCCTGGTTTATATAATTGTTTGAGAGCAATGTTTCCGTCAACGATAAGACTGTTTACACCGCATATGGCCCGAGAAACCAACAAATGAGGAGTGATATGCTAAAAATGTGGCTAGTTAATTTTTAATAAGTTACTAGCTCGCTGTATTTAACACAAAACAGACATCAAAGTACCGAGACAATATGCAGGTAACGAGTGCGAACTTTGAAATGTTTGTTCGTTTTGCTCAGAAACGCGTAAGAAATAGACCAGAAACCCCTATGTCACCGTTTCCTATCACGCTGCTAGACAACAACCTAATCTCATTCCGCATCAACACTATCGATGGGTCACTAACGCAGTCCGTAGGATCGGCTCGTGCCGTTGCGTATGCTTCGAAGATTAATCTTTGATTCCGGTCTGTGAACCGGCCTATATTACAGTGGTTTTTTCGAAACTTGGCTCTCAGTACTTGCAACGGGAGGTACTTTGCGAGATTGCTCTGAATGTTAACGTCGCCGACGTTTCATCGATGCTCTCCTAGTCTTATGTTTATGCATCTTTCTGCCTGGCCCACGTATATTTCGCCGTAAGACAGTAGGATGTTGAACACAACACCGTCATCAGCCCCGTCGTTGTGGTGCGGTGTTTAGGGCGCTCGGCTACTGCGCCCAAGGGTGCGGGATGGAATTCCGGCCGCGGCGGTCGCTTTTAGATGGAGGCGAAAAGCAAAGCTTCCGTGTGCTGTGCGATGTCACTGCAGTTAAAGAACTCCAGGTGGTCGAAATTTACGGAGCCTTCCACTACGTCGTTCATCACAGTCTGAGTCGTTTTGGGACCTTAAACCCCCAACCCAAACCAAACAATACCCTTGTCACATTTCATGAACTTCCGTTGATGGCCGATTCCACATGCCGTGCTTACCCTCTACTTTCCAACACCGAGGTTAACTTTTCTGCAGAATGAAGTAAGCTTTTGGAGGGATGAAAAGGCGACGGGTATTTCATCCTTCGCTGCAATCTTCTTAAGCCGATGCTAAACCTTGTGTACATAAGGCAGAAAAACAGGCCTCGCCTTTTATTTTTAGTTCGTCATCCTTTCTCATGGCCTCGAAACCTCTTTAATTATCTTCTCTGTAACTCAGCCAGTCTACTATCTGCAAAATCGGTTGCAATCAGTCTGTAAACTTGCAGTTGTAAACCTGTCCCTATCTTACGACCACCCGATGTTTTAATATATCGTAGAAGGCATATATGGAACCCAATTCTTTTGACAAGCTTTGAATATGGCATGTGTTATATCGAATTATAGGCTTTTCCCATTTGGTCTTGTAAATACAGCAGGTATGGTCACGGTACATGCATATTTGGATGTCAAGGAAGCTAATACTGTAACTTTTCTGCATTTCATGCGTAAAATAAAGCCCTGCGGACAGTGTTCTAAAATGCTGGGACCTGTCACTCTGGCAAGGCGGCCAATTCGTTTTCATGACCAAGGACACTTACTACAGGAAGACACTGGAAACAATGAACAAGAACTTCGCAATCCAGTGTACAGAAGTATGCGCAAAAAATGAATGACTGTTAAACGTCAATTCGACAGCGCGTTTCAAGAATTATCTGCTCGTGATTCCAGCGTTTAGAGATGAAGTTGGGAGGGAAAAGGTAAGGTACAAGTTCTTGTTTATCCCTGTCAGCTCAGAGTAAAATGTGAAGAAGTGTTATAATTCTGTAGTTAATCGGCGGAGTGCTAGTGTTTTTCAACCAATGTTTTCTTCAATGTAATATACTGCTACAGAAGTTAAAGTTATCAGAAAGCCAGAAAGGGGCCTTCTGCGGCGTCTGTGCACTCTTCGGAGATAAAAATTCCGTGAAAGACTTATCAGAGGCCCAGTGCCCTCGTTCGCACGCCGTTCATGCGATGGCATTGCGCACTTGAGGCTTTCAGTTTCCCAAGTGGAGCAGAGTAGCCCCAAATAATTTGTTGAGGTCAATGACCTTAGTGGTTTATCATTAGCATCCCTTTAGTTGTATTGCTGACATAAAAAAAAAAGAAAACGCGCTCCAGGGCGTGCTGAAAAAGGGGGAGTTGATGTCATGTGTCCCGGTGGGCAGGGATACGACGGGGCTACCAACAGGTCTTGTGTGAATGTAGGTCAGGAAGTGATTCAGCGAGAACATCCAGTCGCGTTGTATATCCGCTGCGCTAGTCAGTGCCTGAACCCAGCGGTTACTGATTGGTGTGCTCTATTAGACATCCGTAATGCCATCGGGGCATTTCCTGAAATTTGTGCGCTTTTTTCCAATACTTTTTGAACAGAACGATCGCCCAGAAAGACACTGGGGCGACGAAAGAGCGGCTGCACGCGTTCTGTGAGATGCGAGACTGGGTGGGTGGAGCGGCACGAGGTCATCTATATATTTGTCGGTCTTTGTCCTTCAAAAAGAAAGAAGCTATGAAACAGCCAAAAAAACTCACTAACTATTGATGTGCGTTCTTGCGACTTTATTTGTACTAACAGTCACACTTTGTCAAGGCCTTTGTCCTTCATTTGCCAAAGCAGCTTCAGTCCCCGACAGTCGTATTGGTCCAGTCGATCGCCCATATCGATGAAGTTGAGGCGGCTGTTGTCTGGTTGCGGGAGGCGAGGTATCCGACGATGCTGAAAGCAGCGGAACAGATGCGTGGGTAAGCCGATAGATATACCGATAGCAATGCCCGGTTTGATCGCACGCCGTAGGCAGTTTCAGGAACATTCTAGCGTCCACCTGGGAAAAGTAATTTAGGCTGTTTGGATCTCTTCCCTTCTTCGAACACTTCCTCGCGCATGCTTTCGGAGCTATTCCAAAAGCAAAAGGGCACTAATGGGCTTCTTTTTACAATGAGACCAACGCGATAGCGAAGCAGAGAGAGAGAGAGAGGGGGGGAATCTGTCGAAGTTTTTGTTTGTGAAAAAAATAAAAATAAGAATATCGACGTCCAACCTGTCTTTGTGGTACAGGCGGCTTCCCTTTGTCAGAAGACTTTGCATCCCAACATTCACCGCTTGCTCCAGAATCTGGCAACTTTGCCCTTCAGCCTCGCTGAAGCAAAACGTTTTCAACGCTCCGGCGCCTCAAGCCTTATCCCAAGGCTACAACGTCGCAGCAGCGGTTTCTGGGGTGTATACTTCTTGACATTCACTGTTACATTATCAGTCCAGAAGTTGTCTGTTCGCATCTTTTCGTCTACAGCTGACGGCTTCGCGGTTGAATGTGCAGCATGAACACAGAGAATACTTTCCTATTTTTTTGCATTAGGATGCGGTTTTGAACGGATGATATTACGCAAGATGCAGTTTGTAGAGGAACTCACAGAAGGTTCATGCATTGCCACGGCTATGTTTTAATAACGCTCTTTTTTTCTCGCCCGGCAGTTTCGCGTTGAATTTCAAGCAGTGGCTCTCATTTCTGTATTTCGGTAGTTATTCAGGAATGCTCCGGTACATCTGCGTCCTCTGCTGTTTATTCCCGAAAAGATTGATGCACATCGTCGCGGCGCTATACCAGACGCAGAAGTCATTGCAGAAGACAGTCCATTTTGCGTTGTTGTATAATATGCGAAAATGTAATATAGCCGCGATCTTTCGTAAGAGTGTATTCTGTGAGAAAATGAATGTTCTTTAGGAATCAAGCCCTGGGAGTCCCGTGTGGACTTGTAGTTTATGTAGATATTTGAGTCTTTACGAAACAACACTGCCTTTATTAAAGGCGAAAAATGTCCAAGATATAGTTTAGCGCAGATTTTCATTTAATGTTTTCAGCGGCGGCGTATAATACCTCCCGAAACAATATTCCTGGCTTCACCACTGCTGTGGCGGGCCTAGGAAGAGAAAGAGAGTTTATCGTGGAAGTACTACGGAGAATGTGGTTGGAGAGTACGACGAGCGGCCATCATCATGTCTTTTTATGCAGTGTGAAATGAGAAGGGAAGCTGGGTGGATAACATGATTTTTTTAATAACCTTGTTTATTGCCTCAGAGCATAATGGAATATGTAAAAAAAAAACTTAAGGGGCATTAAATGAAAGAAAAAAGGTTGACTGTTCTAATAAAGTTCAAAAGAGAGTGACGATAAGGCTCTTGCGTGAAATAAATGTACGAAGATGGGTTTTTCGGCGAAAGGCCCACAGCCGTGAGGTGTCGAATTCTCGTCGGCTTCAGTGCCGGGCAAGCCCACAAGTAGTGAATATCTGCCTCATGATTTTATAACTTGCAGACAAGGCATCATGGACGTTGATATAAATATTGATACTGAGATCATGTTCGTGTTACAGCAGATGTGAGGGCAACCCCGATCCGGATCCTCCGTAGCGCAACCTCCTCTATGCAGGTAAGACCACTGGGGAGGGTTACCGTATGCGGTGGGATTAGAGCACGTGTGCGGCGCCGGAGGTGCTCCTTTCTTGTGAGAAGGAGAGTGGCATCATCCATAGTGAGGAAGCGTGTCATTGACGAAGTCACCTGGCGGGTTGCAGAATCTGCAGAGGTTTGCGAACTGAGTAGGTCACGTGAGTCCCATTCAATTCGAACGGTTTGCGAGATGCGAGATGCCAGACAATGTATATTCTGTCAGATTTCTAGTCTGCGACTGACGCGTCGAGCAGACGTGTTGCTTAAAGGGCGTCGGTGCGGATGATAATTTTGGCTTTAGGTAGTAAGGTTGTGGACGGATAAAGAGCGAAGCCGGTCTTGGTCGGCAACCAGCTCAGCACAGAGAGAAGGAGGTTCTGCAAATTGATATCTGGATGTGCTGTTAAGCGCCGGCTTACAAGGACAATGAATTGCAGTTGTCGTTTCACATCCGTCAATGCTGGCATCTACATATATAATTATTGAGCCTTGGCGCAGCTTCGTGTCTTGCTCTGCGATCCTTTCACGAAGAGATGATGCCGCAAACGATGTGGTTGTTTTATGAAGGTCATTAGGTTTGTTTTCGTCCAGCTGAACAAAATTCCATGGAGGAAGAACTGGCGATGGCGGTGGGAATATGGTGTGCGATGTGACATAGGCCCGGAGTGCTCGTGGTGAGTGCAAAAGAGTCGTCGTAAGAATGAGTAGAAGCTCAAGTGTTGTGGTGACGGCAGACCCGCCCTGTAGATAAAATGAATGGGGTTCGTAGATGCAGTACGTGGCTGCTGCAGTAAGCACTGGCATGGGAGATAGGAGCAGGATGCATGGTGTGAGGCCCACGTGTAGGGTGTGGAATAAGTTTCTGATAATGGCGGTGAAGTGGGTACTAGATGACAGAAGGGTGTTTAGAATATATTGACGGTAGTCTATGGGAGGAATGCCAGCCTTCTGCCGGAGCCATTGTTCGTAGTGGGTACCAACGACCATCCTGGAGGTTCTTATGAAGTAGATTGAGGCGCGGAACAGTAAGGAACAGACCCGTTGTACAAAGGCGTTGGACGGAGGTATGCACGGCTGGGAAAAGAGCAACCTTTCTCAGGGCATAGAGATCGGAGGAAAGCTTGGCCTATTGGGTCTGGGTGAGGGAAAGCGAAGCTTGGAAGCGTGGACTCGGCTGAACCAGGCATGGACTCAGCTGAACACCAGGAGCCCAGGCGTGAGTTGACACGTCTGTTACACGTGCAGGTCCGCATGATTCCTTTCGAACACTAGTCCATCTAGCTGAGGGATATATTTGCTTAGATTAATGACAGCCTTTGCCACGTTTTGGAGGCAACGCGTTTGGAGGGTGCGGCGAATACTGTATGTGTTCGGACACAAAGGATGCCCTAGCGTAGTCGATGCATCGCTTGGTGTAGTATAATGCCCCGTAGATAACCAAATGTTTCTTTTTTTTTTACCAACTGCTATAATTTGTAGATCAAGCATATAATCGTTCTATGCAATTTATGAGCTGAGTTACTAGACTGAGCAATGCAATCCGTAAATCGAAGGCTACTGAGGTATTCGCTGTTAACTTTTGATCTCAAACTCTTCTCTGTTTACTTCTCTGAATGCCTCTTCTACACACAAGACGGACGGCAGTGGAAAAAGTTTTTCCCTCCCTTATACCCTTCTTTAATGGAATTTTATGACTTTTCACATGGAGGGCTATTGTCGATGGCAGTAAAAATAGGTGTTTGAGGGACGTTTAGATATTATTATTCCGAACCTTGGGTCTGCAATGTCTGCATTATTGCTAATATTTCACCCGAGCCTAATGCTTTCTGATAGTTTATGAACGCTATACATAGGGCTTGATTATATTGGGCTCATTTCGTTATCCTCTGGTTGATGGTGTCAGTCCCAGAAAACCGCAATAAAAAAACAACAACAACCATGCAGCTGGGAAGGATGGTAGAACTGACAACAGAAGCGCTGGCTGCGTTCTCGTCTATAATACTGATTAAGTTCACTCCTGAAAAAGAACCAAATAACCCAGAGTGCCAATCGTCATTTGCTTTCGTAAAGCAAAGCTGTGCCATTGGTTGGCTAAAGCTTAACGTTGCATTAATTCTGTTATGGATTGCACTACTACGTACCTTAGATGCAACGACAGTGAGTTTACCAGTCTGCAAGTTTTCTAGTCACATCTGTACTGTACAGCAGATGAAGCCTCCCTAACTCGCACAATCCAGGAATGAATCCTTCCTCGTTGTAGAAAAAACTCGAGTCTGGGGCAAGGATAAACAGTTTGCAATTCCTTGCTACATTTCAAGGGTAGTACGCCTGAAGGGAAAATGTCTACAGGTGGCTATCTACATCTAAATTTTGTGGCAAGAGATAGCCTATTATCCGTGAATACGGCAGCTAACTCTAGGAGCTTCACTTCAAGCAGAACATCTCGATTGGCATTTTCATTTGTCCAGTGAATACGACACGCATTGTGATGAGTATTAAAAAAAATATAGAACGAGTTTTTGGCAGCGAATGTTTCACGCGAACCAATGCAGATGTTTTTAACTCCTTTACAGCATCGATGTCCTTGTAAGTGCCCCACTTTTCATGTACCGAACCAAGCAGCGGAAGAGCCGGTTTCTAGATTGCCACATATTAGACGAACGCGCTCGCCAAATTGTTGTCTGTTACCTCACGGTAAGTAGACTGGCATAGCGAAAATATATAAATATCAAGCGAATCTATTACTATCATTGGTTTGCTTTTAGAAGCACGGTCTTCTCACTTAGCGTTATCATCATGCGTTTCAGCGTTTCGTCTTGAATCAAAACACAACAAGCAAGACTGAATTAGGACAAAGCTGCTGTTAACCCCCTCCCCCCCCCCCCCCCCCCTCCCACACCCCATTTCGCAGAAATTTCATCAGATGCGCACACAGTTTTAGCTTCTATTTAAGACCTGGTTGAAAAATAAGAAAGGTGTCTGCGTTGTCTGAAAAACTTCCGGATACTGATAAAAATATAAGACAACAACATGCGAGAGTGACAACCCAAGTCACCTTTTTAAGCGGCTTTTTGTTATTGCTACTGGCGCGGTTACCAACATATGATAGAAAAGCAGAGAGACTGAATTTAACGGCAAAATAATCAATAGGGCCCGATTCGAAACTTTCGGAAAGTCACATAATGTGAGAGCTCCACTTCATTGAGCTCAGAGGGAACCTCTCAACGGATTTAGATAAGATTGTTTTCTTTATTTTTTTATGCAAGCGAATAAAATGCGACTGCTCGCTTCATAAGCTTTCATAGTCGCCTCCTTTTTGCGCCAGCCAATTCCTCCCTCTGTTAACCTGAAACAATACTTAAAACCTCGCATTTCGCACATGCCTTCTATGTATTTTTTTTTTCGAAACAGAACGCACCGTAAATCATCACACTGCAGGGACCATTTCACAGGCTTTATACATGGCCTCCTGCATGCGTTTGCCTTTAGTTCGACGCTGTCTTGCCTTCACATTTTCTTGTTGCTTTATTCGCCTCCTTTGTAACAAGAACAGATTAGCAGACAAATGCCTACTTTACCTCCTTGCTTCGCCTTTTCCTGCTTTCACTTTCTTTAATCAAGCCAGGTATGGATTCGTGAAGCTTATAGAAAATGTGATTATTACCGTGAAAATGATACGTGAGCAACTTGCTACGCCGAATATGTTTTGTGCAAGAAAGCGGCTGGAAAAGAATTTTATGGCAGAAGTCTGTGTAAACTGCTCACTTTACTTTTACTTCGACATGATTCGTTTCTAAGAGGATATAGAATAATGCCCCCCCCCCCCCCCCCCCCTCCCCCGCCTTTTTTTTTTCTTTTGCGGTGCGAATACCCCGTATGGGCACATTTCCTGGTACCATATCAACAGAAATCCCTTTATATTAACACCAAAATAAAAAATGCGCGTTTACACTTCCTAAAGCAGCCCTCTCCCACAGCTACCCTCATGACGACCATAAAAGGTACCGGGTTAGAGAGCTTGTAATAGTTTAGATTACGAGGGTCACATAACGAAGGCTGAAATCTCGGAGCACGAAGTTTTCCGCATTTCCCCCCCATTTAAATGCGTCCTTCGCGGCAGGAAATTAAAAATTACGACCTCGTGTCAAAGCCGCAGGACATGTAATTCACAATAAAAAAAAGTATTGTCCGAGTGACTATAAAGATAGGCGCACCTCCTCCTTTCGTCATCACGTATTGGAAGCAGAGATTTTCAAAGGTCACACACAGTAAAGAGGCCCGCCCACTTTATAGCTCGTGCTGCCATTTCAATTCATCAGCTTGTTTCACTTGGGTAGGGCGTAACCGCAATCCGTTTGCCAGCACCTCTTGTCCTCACATGCCGGCTGCTAAATCGCCGACACGTGCGATTACGGAGACAGCCAGCCTTCGGGATGTCATTACCCGATATTAAGAATTCACGCACGGTTACGTGCTCTCGCCCCATTCTTACTACAGCGCCTATAGACGAGCGCGTTCTTGGCAGCAGCCTAGGCAGTACGTAGCGCGTGCCAAAGCGGGAAGCCAGTCATTAAACGCCGGCCGATAATCGCGAATTGAGAATTTATACTCCGCCAGCTGCAGGCTTCGACCAGTTCGATGAGCGATCGCCTAGCGACGGAGCCGAGGAGAACACGAACGCCCAAGGCGGAAGCATGCGATGGCTCCGCATTTGGCTTCGCCTGTCACACTTGAAGCGTTTGTAGAAATCGCGAGAATCCACGCCGGGCTTCCCCGAGAAATGACGACTGCATGCTTGTGAACACCTCGCGGCTCCGTCGTCGCTGCCGACGGCCGCGACTACACTTGACGACGCTCCCTTCTCTTTTCTCCCCTATTCCGTTCCCAGAGACTAGCGCGTGCTGAGCGCTCGGCCATGCGCACCGAGGTCGAGTACGCAGTGTTCGGCGCACTCATGTGCGCCAACTTGGGGTTCGGGCTCTACTTTTCCTGCGTGCGGCGAGCTCGCAAGGAAGCCACCACGGACGAGATGTTCCTGGGCAGCCGAAGCCTGCGCACCCTACCCCTGGCCGGCTCCGTGCTCGCGTCCATGCTCTCGGCCATCGGCGTGATTGGATTCAGCGCCCACTATTACGCCTACGGGTTCCACTACCTGTGGAACTTCCTGTCGGCTCCGCTCATCGCTGTCATCGTCTCCAAGATGGTCATTCCGGTCCTCTATCAGCTCAAGGTCACCTCCGTGTTCGAGGCGAGTGTCTGCTCTGCTTAAGAAAACTTTCCTTGCGCACTGCCTGCCGTCAAGGCAGCGATAGAGGCACGGGAGTTCAGCGGGCGCGAGTCAATGCACGCGCTGCCGCGAAGATGCTATCGCCGTGTCGATGCATGGGCGCCAAAGGCCAATTCCTGCAGATCAGGGCTCGCGCAGTCTGTTCCTTAAGCATGTGTAAACTCCTGCCCTCCGACATGAGCTTGCGTAATTTGCAGTTGTTGGGCGTTAGAATAACCGGCTATTCCAGGGCCTGACGCTTGCCTTCCGGTATCAATCTTTAAACGAACACGTAATTACGAACACGTTAGTGCTCGTAATTACCATCAGTTTCTGTTACAGAGATACGGAGGGTGTAAGAAGAGAGAAGCTAGACTAGTTGGGTTTTGATTATACGGACAGTAAAACACTAGCACGGCTCAGTTCGTTGTGGGATCGTGGAAGTCCTTAAGCATAGACCCCTGTGAATGTCGAAAGTAGCGAACAACTCCGGACTGCTGGGCAAGTATTTCTCTTCAACTGATTTTTGTAACACGTTATTGTTTTTCTTGCTGCTAACGGACATGACAAAGTGTTTTTTAAGGGAAACTTTGTGAGGATAACGACGAAATTGTCCCTTTTATTTGGACAGATAGTAAAGACTTCGATGCTAAGGCCGCGCGTTTCCACCACAGTAAATTGACCGCATTTTATTCGGTGCCGATGCCAATGGAAATTAATGAATGACGATCGTGAGGTTCGCCACAAGACGTATATGGGGGTTTTCAAGTAACGACGGTGATCGAAGTCCCACGACCATTTTTCGTTTTAAATGAAATTTTTATATCTGGTGGGCAAATGTCTTGACACAAAATAATGAACTAGTTTTACAAGTTACGCCGTTATTTTCTTGAAAAAAGAAATCGTACGCCACTACAGCTGAAAAACGCAGTAAAAAGTTTGAAGTTTGGAGACCTGCTGCTTGCGAACTAACATTTTGTCATGCATTATATTTTACTAGATAAATTTATGGAACGTTTACGCTTAAGAGAATTATTAACGGCATTTTTTCTTGCCACAGCTGTTCTAGTGAAAAATCGGAAACTTTGCGCCGCGAGTGACGCGCTGAAAAAAAGTCATTTTTTTTTCAATCCTACATTCTGGCACGAAGCATTACGTTGTTGATACTAAAATGTTTTGACTTTCTTATAAGCCTTTTTATTAATTCCAGGCAAAATGTGAGACTCTAAACCGTTAAATTGTTTCTCCATAACGCCTCAAATTCGGCCAAATTTCAAAAACAGTAAAGAAGGCACAACTTTGACTTCAGTGAAAAAAAAGAAACTTATCTTCGATTTTCAATAAAATCACCCTCAGAGACCCCCAGTACGTCAGAAACATTATGAACTAAAATAGCGTTTCATTATATTGTCTAGAATTAAAAGAATTAATTTAATATTCAGAGCGTGTGCAGAATTTTTGTCAATATTTAGCCCTACATTCTGGCGCGAGCCACTAAGTTGTAGCCATTGAAACGTTTTCTCGGTATTACGCAGGCCTTATTGTTTACTCCGGCGGAAATTTGCAGCTCTGGAACTGTCCGTTTTTTTTTCTCCACATTACTTCAAATTTGGCTAAAATTAAAAAAATTCGAAAAATGGATAACATGATTCGAATAAAAAAAAGAAAACAATGCCATATTCGATTTCTATTTGATTCTTTTAAACATAACCATAAGTTGTTCATAAAATTATACACTAAAAAAAGTAATGGTTGGTTGGTTGGTTTGTGGGGTTTAACGTCCCAAAGCAACTCAGGCTATGAGAGACGCCGTAGTGGAGGACTCCGGAAATTTCGACCACCTGGGGTTCTTTAACGTGCACTGACATCGCACAGCACACGGGCGCCTTTCTTTTCGCCTCCAACGAAAAGCGGCCGCCGAGGCAATTATACATATATATAATAGCTTAAAATGGAATGAATTCGCTATTGCTTGCCATTTCATGGGGAAATCTTTTACTCTATCGTGCATTTTTTTTTTCTTGCGGTACAGTGAGATTCCGTTCAGTTTTGGTGGAATTATATGCCTTTATATCTGCAGCACGAATGAGACGAGATGGCGAATGTTCTCGTCGACAGAGTATCTAGGCTAGGAGAGGCGAGAAAACCTAAAACAATCCCGCCGTCCACCTAACCTGCAAAGCCTATAGGGTCTCGTGTTTTGCTTGGTACTTGGCACGTTAGATAGAGGCGGCTTCGCTTTGTGTTACCTCGCCTTTTATTTTGGCTAGATAGCCCAGTCAACAAAAAAACAAAAAAAACATTCACCATCCCGGCTCATTCGTGTCGCAGGCATAAAGTCATCTAGAATTCCATCAAGACTATCATGCTGCAAAGCGTTTTGCTTATAATAGTATATTAGGATTATCATCTTCAAAAACATAATATTGCCTCCAAAAACGTATTAGGCGCACATAAATTTGTGTACACTAAGCATTCAGGCGTGCTTACGGCGAGCGCTTCTTCTGTTGATTCTCTGCGTTTACGCGATTTTATGAGTTAGGTAATATAGATGCAGCGTTTCAATGAACTCTACACACAGCAGCCTTTGATTTTTTATATTGCAAGTTTTTCTTGGCGTAACTTTCTTCAAAGAGCTGTAATTATGTAATAGAGAAGTGAAATATAGCGTTACCAATAGCTAGCTTTCCGCAAGGCGGAAAAAGAGCTACTGACGAAGATGTCTTGATTTGCAGAAAAAAAAAAAGTGCTGCATGATGCAGCATCTTCAGAAGCCTATTTCATATTATGCCGACCATACTTACTGCCACTTTCGTCGCGATTTTGTACGACTCCACACTTGAATTATGAATGCGAACCTCCACGATCTTTGTTTTCTGTATAAATATGCACTTCCGGCAGTAGTGCACGGGCAAGCGGCAAGGATATCAGAGGAAACACATATGAACATCTCAAAAATAGCCGCTGCACCGCCGCAAAACGCTGTCATGCAGTTCAGTCGATTCGCGTGGTTTCTTCACTTTTACAAGCTACTGTACGTGAGAAGTAAGATGAAGCGAAATGATTCACGGTCAGTGAACTGCACTTACTTATTATCCATCATGTTAAAAGTAAAATATGTGTAACGTTGTGATGTAATATGCTAGCTTCTGGATTGCGAAAAAAACCTCTGAGGGACGATTAGCATACTCCATAATGCGAAATTTTGAGCGCAGCTACTTTGAGCGTTTGTGCCATATATTAATAGAGGCAAAGAATTTGAGAGATGCTAATTGTATGTTATTTGCAGTTGCAAAGCATTCACCAGTTTTCTCCCGAGTCAAATAGTATATCTCAGAAGAGTAAGAAGAGCCACAAGCGAGCGGCGCAGAAGACGTGGCTCTTCTTTCCTTCTTTCTGAGAAATTATCTTTGGCCCGTGACTTTTTTTGCTCGGTTCCACCGGCAACGGCACCAATAGCGACGCGGCTCAACCTCTGAACGGACGCAGCGGAGCTGCGTTGCGCTAAAAACGTAAATGTGAAATTAGTTTCTAAAAAATGGACGCGTAACACAACGCTATAAAACATCTTTATGATAACTAACGCTAGTATGCGGGAAGAGCTGTGGTAGTCAGCGGGAAAAACGAAACTCAAGCGAGGTAAGTAACAAGGATATACTCAGATGTAACTGTACCGCACCTGTCACCTTTAGGTTAATGAGAATGGTGTTTAAGGTTCATCTCGTTTAGGCTCCACTCGCCAACCATTGGGATTATGCAGAGCCTTGCGTGCCGCAAAAGGCCGTGTGACAGAAATTTCTAAATGAAATCGACGAACTACTAAAATGCCATTTAGATGTTGAAACACGCAATCAGACCGTCGAGAGCGGCAAATTGCATGATATGATTGTATACACTGCACTGAGAGCTAGACTGCAAGGATTTTGAAAGTGTCGCAATGGCCGATGGCTGGAGGTTTTTGTTGTTTCCTGAGTCGCTGTCCACACTGATGGTAGTTACCTAGGGAAAAAAAAAAAAGAAAAAGAACGGTGACTCGTCCGCTGATAAGGCTTCGACCAGCAGCTGTTATAACATGATGTGAAGCGCTTTCAGTGCATTCTGGATAAAGCTCCCTTTTCCCTTTCAATTTGCTTTAACTGTGTGGTCAATTCTTCAAGTTCGAAAAGATACTTAGAAAGCAGGTACCCTTCTCTCGAGTGTACTTTACTTATAGGTTCTACCGATGAAGAATTGAGAATCAACCCCCCCCCCCCCCCCCCCCCCCCCCATCATATGCTTTAGAAAATATTAGTTAGTTAGAGGGGTTTTATGGCGCATAAGCAACGGTGGCTATGATCGCCAAACACAAGGTTAGAAATGCCTCAGAAAATGTAAGAAAATCTCCACTACACGCTTAATAGCCAGCATGCTATTTTCTGACTAACTACGCTGAAATAATAGATTCGCTTTACAGTATTATTGAAACTTTGCAACAATAGCGTGCACATGCTCGTGCTCGATTATCAACTAATACGTTGTCAAGCTCGGTAACTCAGAAAATGTCACGAACGACAGGAGCTGTTCAAATGCGAATGATATTTGTTTTTACGGTGGAAACTGTGTCAATTCACTCGGAGTATTGTACAAATACTATTTGTCAGCATAATACTAGCATATCTATAAAAATATACAAGTTAGCGCAAAACAAGACGGATACAAGACGAAGACATGAACGATATGCGTGTCGTTCTGTCTATCTCCCTTGTGCCCGTTCCGTTTTGCAGTAACTTGTTTTTGTCAAATATAGCCGTTATAACCTGCGTTTTGGCTCGGTATTACAGTCTTAAGACAAATGTTGAAAACATAAGTATGTTTAGATCGGAGTTTTCAGCGCAGTAGTGGTCCACCGGGGCCAGAGTGTGGTATACCTCGCTAAAACGTTTAAAAATCTACATACTATTTTTCTCTACGCGATGCCTCGCGTCATACCTTGTTCTTATCATGTGCCTCTGTGTCTTTATTTTCTCAAAGAAGTTTTGTTCTTAAAAATATGCATGCTCTATCGGTTTGGACTCCGAAAGGGGGTCTTAACGGCTTCCTTTTCAGTGCTTTCCGTCCGTTGTTTTATTATTGCTAAACGATTTTTTGTGTCCGCACATAGTTGGTCGCTCATGTCCTCCAATAAATTAACGTAAATGGAAAGCAGGCGTATTGCTTAAATGTAAAAACAAATTTCTCGCCTCGAAAGGATATAAAAGTGATAGAATAAGAGTCCTCTGTTGTGCTACATCACGATGTGCGATTATTGTAAAAATGACTGCAAAAGAAAATATGTTCATAGTTATCTTATCTAAGCATGCACAATCAGGAGACACCATCGTAATATATCGTAATGTTGCATATATAATTAGCAGTATCTGTATAGGGGACCAGTTGTGCCATTACATTCTTCTCTTTCTTTTTTCAGTACCTGAGGATGCGGTATGGCAATAAGATTGGTCTGACAGCCTGCGTTATATACTTCTTCATAAGCGTGAGTAAATTTGTAATAAAATATCTCTTTGTGGCTTATTTCATGCTATACCGTGAATATATATTTTTTGAAAAGTAATTTGTTCAAAATTCGGTCTTAAATTGTGAAGCCCTACTCCGAGGAGCTTGCTATTGCTTCCCCCCCCCCCCCTCCTCCGCCCACACACACCAATTACAATATTAAAATTAGTATGGCGGACCAATAGCGGCCTTTGCAAAGGAAGCCTTTCCAAAATGAAGCAGTTTGCAAACGATTATTGTTAACTTACTGTGCTGTTATAAGATGAGCGTACCAACAAATAAACTCCCTAGACGGGTTTATAGGCAGCTCGAGTAGGCAGCTTCTGTCGCATCGGCCCTGTCACGTGGTCGCGTAACGTCGCACAATCTTACGACCAATTATTAGCCGGCCATGTCGCTTGCCAGCTACCGCCTGCCACAGCCATGCCCGTGAGTTATCGCTCACAACACCGACAACGCCACCGCCGCCGCTGAATTTCACGGATGCCGGGGCGTTTAACGCTACGACATTAAAATTAAAAAAGAAACAAACAAAAAAAAACATGGCATTACTTTCTGATAAGTCGTTTTGTCATATATTTTGTCTTTTTCACAGAGTGAAATTGATACACTTTAGTGGGCTACTGAGTCCACCACCTATGTGTGTATTTCAAGTTTGGGTGCTGTACTGGGGAACGTCAAACAAACAAAGAAGCAAGCAAACAAACGTAGAAACAAACAAAACAAACAACTTGGTAGACAAATTTAAGCTGTGAATTTTATTATGCCAGAGATTAACAGTAATCTGTCCTTCTTTCCGCGTGGAGTTGTGCGACATTGCGAATGACGAGCCAATGTCGCCCAGTTAATTTGTTCACGTCGTCATATGAAGTGAATAGGCGGCGAAACGGACATGCAGCATTATCGCAATGGGATAGTTTGGCGGTACATGTTAAACCCAGCACAGCAGTAAAATGAAAACCAGTTTCTTTGGCTACTTTCTTTCATTGGCTATCTGGTTTTAAGGCTCGAAAAGCCGCCCTTGAAACCAAGGCAGGATCATATAGTTCACAGCGCACGTGTTACTTTTGTGCTGGGTAAAACGGCCAACAAGGTAACTGCAGCGATTACACGAGTGAATTTTGAATCAATTGAAAGCTGCGTTATAATTTTTCTAACGTTGGCGTACAATTAATTCCACAAATGAGAAGCTCAACAACTTAATTCAAGCTGATTTGGCCTCATCGCCACAGGGTCCTGCATGAAAACCGCTGTTCCGATTTAGTAAGGCGAACTCTTGATGATGAAAGGCGTTGCCTAATTTTGCTGCAATTTTAGGAAAACTTATTTATATTGTGATTCACCAGTTAGGTATTTGAAGCTTTATTAGTCTCTACAAAGGATGTAACTGTACAACATTCAGTCGTGTTCAAAGTATTCATCTACAATGTCGACTTCTTTTGTAAGAGCTTCGAAAATATCGATTCCACTAGGAGGAGACGAAAAGATTTGTAGGGAACTTGTGGTTGCGTAAGCTGGGTGAAAGGCTGATTATGAACATGTCGAGGTACTTTTATACTGTCAAAAAAAGTAGGAGAAATGTTTGACATTATTCAACCAAGGTAAAGCTGTTTTTCTTACCTTGATAAGTTGCTTCTAAATGAAGTTGGAAAAAGAAGAGAAGAAAAGATCGGTTAAACTGATATCTTATCGTCGACCTTCACGCATAATTAACCTGTCGTATGGCAACCCATTCAGAATAAATTAAGCCTGAAGTGATGCCCTAGATAATGACTTTGTATTTGAGAAAAAGGAATCAAGCGGCAGCTAAACTCACTCAGTTTCATTGCAATCTGAAGACACGTTTCCATACGATATGATTTCTTTAGCTGCACTCGAATATGTACAGCCACCCAAATCTTTAAATGGCGTGCGTGACGGCCACACTTTCTCTGATTCAGAGCGCTATAGAGGAGTTAACCTGATAAACATTCAACTATAAGCAAAAGCTCCCCAAGCCCTTGCTTAATCTTGACCTTCCGGCAAGTTTTTGTCTGCCCTAAGGCGCAGAAAATGCGGTCGTCAAGCACGCCAGTTAAATATTTTGGCGGCTGTACAGTCCTCTGAGCTGCTAAACTAAACGTCGAAGGGCATGAGCAGTGATACCTACAGAACCCGTGTCTCATGCTACCATGCTGCTTTCATTACCGGAGAGATTTCAGCCATCTAACCACATAAGCCACAAGCATAAGACACTTACAGGACCGAAAGAAATAAGGAAAAGTAAATAATTTCTTCATGACGCGCTAGGGGCTGGAGATTGGATTCAACTCAGCACTGTTCTCTTATGAGCTAGTAATTAGTACTGAACATGACATAAGTTTGGAAAGAGATGATAATTATAGGGCAAAGTGTACAAGGAGGAAAGGAGACAATTGATACTTATAATATTGATACTTTGCGGATTTGTGAGTGAAACTGGCCTTCACTCATACATCAAACTATTCTTGTCAGAGATAATTTGGAAAATAACATTTTAGAGTGAAACTGACGCTTAGATCAAACTGTACATTAAGGGGAACAAGTCGAGTTGTTCTCGGTTGTGCTGGCTTTAACTATCACGTCTTCGGAGGACGAGGCGGCGTTGCTGTAGAGAAAACGATGAGCATCTCTGACGTGTTTACAGGGCTGTTTGTGCGGCTGAAGAAAGCAATTTGTTTCACAAATAAATGTTGAAATATACCTCATCAAACTTTCCCGAGTGAAGCAGCGCAACGGCTTGATGCATCCTGCCGTTGCGCTGTTTAACTAGAAAAAGAAATCTAAAGGCGATTATTCAATAGCTGCGCTGAAATTCAAAATTTTAGCGCAGCTATTTAGGCACTTTTGCTTTATATTGAGCTGAAGAATTTAAAAGATACTTGTATGTGACTTTGTGTAGACACAAAACCCTCTATTTTTCACACGATCCATAGATGATTTATCATAAGAAAAAAATTGCAGTGGAATTGATACACTGTTGAGGTTTTCGATGTGTATAAAGCACATGTTTATTCAATGTTTCGCTTTACAGACACGAAGACCGATCGGTTGTTTGTACAGTAGTTTGCCACCGTCTCAATTTTGGATACACAGTACCTAGACGAGTTGGTCTCTCTATAATACAGAAGATCAATGGCGGTTCCCCATTGAGTAGTTTAAACTTGAAGATTCGATGTCAAATTAAAGTCTAACTTCACCTTCATACACTCGCTAAGCTTCGAATTCTTATTGATGTACCGTTGGACAGTGTTCTTGTAGTTCGGCAGCGACTCGGCGTTTTTGCGGATCTGAGACGACTTCGCTGCTTAGCAAAACGTTCTTCCCGCTCTTTACGCGTATCCGATGCTCGCAAAGCGTTCCTTGTTTCATTCGCACCTTGTTGGGCGGCCTCGCGCCATGCGATGACTTCTGGATCCGTCGACGCTCCTTCGCGTATCCTCCGTTATGCCGTTCACGGTGCGTGCGCTCGTCGTCCGCCTTTTCATCTATTGCGCGTCTATCTAGCGATCGCACGCCCCGTAGCTTATATGCTCAGCTGCGCGGTAGTCAGGGTAATCATTATGATCACGGTGGTCACGCGTGATGATCACCATGAAGACGATGAAGACGATGATGAAAATAGCGGAGCGTGACGCCACGCGCTGTCAAAGCGAGGAGTTCGGCGCGGCTCGGCGCAACCGGTCATCAGGGTAACAGCGCATGCGCGTCTGTGGCGCCGGCTGGGCACCGCGAATTGCACTTCTGTTGACCTTGTGTAGTTTCCCCTACAAGAAGAGCCACAAGCGAGCGGCGCAGATATAGTGCGCAGAGCTTGTGGGTCTTCTTTCTCTTCTTCTGAGAAATTTTCTTTGGCTCGTGACCCTCTCCTGGCTCATGTCTATGTTTGGCTTTGTACACCGGCAACGACACTGGCCGGCTCGACCACCGCACGGGCGCATGAGGGCTGCGCTCTAGAAATGTCTCACCAACTCGCCCAGCTTTGATTGTACAGCCTAATTCCGTGCTCAAATGTCACCCTGTATGCTGCTGCGGACCTCTTGTTTTTTTATCGAGCTACCTTTTCCTAAAATTATGCTATGGATAAGTTCTTGTCGGGCCTATTCGCCGGAGAGAAAACTGGAATGTCTAACTTTGCTTTTTTTTTCTTGCCTTAGATAACTATAGGAGCTGTGGCTCTGTTTACTGCCTCCGTTGCGGTTTCAACAAGTAAGTCTGCATCACATTATTGTTATCACTCGGCCAATCAGTTTGAGCCTGCGGACGCTTACACATGTCTTTAATTTGCATCCACAGTTTTCAATGTCTCGCTGTTTTGGAGCACTGTTTGCATCGGCATTGCGAGTACAATCTACACCTCGTTGGTAAGTAACGCCCAGAGCTTCTCGTTGAAAAAGGTCTTTTAGATATCAGGGCCCCAGCCATATCAAAAGTAATGCATCTTTTGTTAGAAATTGAATCGGCTAAATCGGAGCTTTAGAAAGTCACTAACTAATGATGATGAAGCGTCATCGTGGCATGAGTTAGCTAAAACAGTGATACCAAATGTTGTAACTGGGACGACGTTCGGATGGTTATAAACAGGTATTGTTGGTGTCGCAATGCCTGGTCGCAAGAGCCGGTGAGCACGACAGTTTTGCGGTCAATTGCACTGCCATTTAACGACAAACCCAGGTGCTTCGCATTTATGCTACCGAGAGAACGGATTAGATAACTGTGTTGCAAACACTAAAAGATACTTAGGAAGTATAAGACGCATCTTGCATTTTTTGTTTTTTATTGACTGGTAACATTTAAACAGGAGACTCTGTGAGCACTTGCAAAAGAGTACGGGATTTGCTGAACAAAGCTCTGAAATGAAAACAGAAATATGTTAATGCTCACAATGAGGAATAATGCCGTCGCCTCTCTTTGCGAACATAAAGCGGCATGTTCCGAAAAGCAGTTTGTGGCACCAAATGCCGCATAAGAAGAAATGTTTTGCTCCGTAGCTCCAGGAATAGCTGAAGCCTTGTCAGCAATTCTCGGAACGCTAACACTTCTCATTGATTTCGTAGGATGCACGGGTATCCTCAGTATAAAGAGTCGGGATGTGATATTTGCCGTGGGCTCATTGCACAGCACATGCTGCCCTAAAATGATTATTACATTCCAAAAGTAACTAATGTACTGTAACCTTCGCAGGGAGGAATGCGGGGAGTCGTATGGACCGATTGTGTTCAGTCGCTGCTCATTCTAATGGCCCCAGTCACCGTTGTTACCAAGGTCATCTATGACTCGCATCATCGAGATGTTTCACTGCGTCCGGCTGCTGACTTCAGCATCAAGAACTACATCTTTGAGTGAGCGTCTTCAAATACTACTGCATTTACTTTAGCGGCACAGTGGCCAGCAAGCGAAGCTAAAATGCTTCTTCTTTGTTTCATTACTAGCGCCAGCCTGGACTTTACCAAAGACGAAAATGTATGGGCCTGTTTGATCGGCCTGTTCATTCATAGCCTGTTTCGCTCGGGCATGGATCAAGTCGTCGTCCAGAGATACCTTGCCGCTAGAAAGCTGAAGGAAGCTCAAAGGTGCGATTATCTGGTCTTGACCAAGAATTCATTAGTCATAGCGCCACCCAATATTTTACTGTTTTGATAAACTCAGCAAAGACACTGATGACATAAGTGAAAGACGAGAATCTAGCATCACTGCTAAATTCAAGCTCCTAGAGCTAGGCTCCTAACTAAACCATAGGCTAAGCAAACAATAACGCGCCAAACAATCCGCAGTTATTGCACGCGTTGTGGTTTTTTTTTGTGGTTTGTGAGGTTTAACGTCTGAAAGAGACTCAAGCTATGAGAGACGCCGTAGTGGAGGACTCCGGAAATTTCGACCACCTGGGATTCTTTAACGTGCACTGACATCGCACAGCGCACGGGCGCCTTGCTTTTCGCGTCCATCGAAAAGCGGCCGGAGAGGCCGGGATTCAATCCCGCATCGTTGGGAACATTAGTCGAGCGCCGTAACCACTGCACCACCCCGGCGGGGCACTCGCTACATACGCAGTGCTTGCACGTAGAACTCAGCCTACCTACACTGAGATGTATTATAATGTCCTACTCTCTCACCTTGTTGCCAGGGGCGTTGTATGTGGCGAAAACGTTTTCAAACTTTGTGTTGGTGCAAAATGAGGCACCAACGCACACCGTTTTTTTTTTGTGTGTGTTTGCATAGAAAGTTGTAGTTTTATAAATTTGTTCCTGGCTTTTTCAGTGCTTTTTGCATAGATAGTTTTTGCCTCTTGAAGCATTCTAGCACACGGCCAATCTTCATTGGGCAGACCGTGGTTGCCTTTGCATAGCATGTGCGCAGGAAAGTCCTGGGCACAAGGGCTTTTGCTGTGTTTTTCCTATATGCCTATAGAGTGATGCCTGCACTTCATTCTTGGTGAACTATACTCAGCCGTATAATTTTTTGCTTTTATTTAAAGGCCTTAAAGAAAACGACACTCCAGCTTCGGTATAGTAGCTCTGAGAGCCAAAACGATTTCTTCCTCCACTGTAATGTGAAGCAGATAACGCCTTAAGGGCACTTAACAACTATGACCTCGAGAGAAATTAGTATCGTGGTACAGAAATAGGGTGCAGCCGAAATCGCTTACAGATACACAAATCCTTCTTGCCTAAGAAGGTTTCCCCTTAATGAACATCATTACAGAGCGACAGCCAAATTTGGCTACTTGGAAAAGTGACAAAAGCCCCACCCAGGAGAGTGGTAACACAGCTTAGACCGGGCTGGGCTAACGATTGCAGTGGTCGGAGGAGCTGGCATTTAAATTTTTTTATTCATTTTATAGAAAGGAAGTACCCTGCAAGATTTCACGTAATCTTTTAAAAGTTTGCATATGTTAGCGCGCCGCTGTGCATCAGTAATAAAGAGCATTGCGCAGTTGGGATGAAATTGATCACAGACAGGCTAAAACGGCGCACTTAAAATGAAACAAATAGGATGCAGTTTGCCACAGGTGCCGCGTTAACTGCACGGTTCTGGCCTAATCACGTGTTTATATTCGAAAGCTACTCCAGGTAAAATGATTGTTGTACAGCACTGATAATTTGCTTTTTCGCAACAACAGCTCTTCAAGACTGCAGCCTAATGCAATTGCTGCTTATCATATGCAGATCATGATGAAAGCTGCAGCCTGATACACTGAATGGCAACCAGAGCCAACAGTAATTTACGAACGAGGTTTCCTGCATACAACACAGTTTTAAGAATATCAAGGTGTTTGGATTCCGTGCGCAAACAAAGTTAATGTCAAAGCTTCTACTGAGTTATGAAGCGCGCCGCAGGTGAATGCTTCAAAGTAATTTTGCCTCCTTTTGAACACGAGCAGAAAACTCATCATAATAAAGGTTTTGCATTTTGTCTCTTAGAAAATCTGGCCATTGTAGCCGAGATAAAACCTGTAACCACGGGTTAGTCAGCCTAAAAGTATAGTTACACATGTGTCGCGGTGGTATGCGTCTGGACAGGCGCTGCTTCTAAAGGAAGTGGCAAGAATTTAGGATCTGAAAATTGTTTTTAAATGAAGGTATATCTTTATGCACCTCGCAGTTTCAGGGCGCAGAAGAACTGAATTCGTCCCTTGCGCAAAAGGTGTAATGATTTTGTTGTGTGAAACAAAATTACTTACGCAGATTACTTAACAGATTACTGCTGCGTGAAAAAAAAATACTTACACCTTATTAACAACATGCTTAGAAAAGGACAAGTGCTGTTAGCTATGAAGGAATTTATAAATAGGTTTAAAGATACTCTAGCTAACAATATGCAATGTATTTTGCACTATTTTTAATACTGTGTCACCCAAATGAATCTCAGGATTATTTTAATCCTCTAAACAGATTATCCATAAGGAGCATAGCGAATCGAGGCGCATTACATATGTTGTCCTTTTCGCAAAAAGTTTGATTTGGACGAAGTTCGCTTCTTAATGCCCCATCCACCGTATCTTAAAACCTGCAGAGGTGCGCCCCTCGAGCAATTCAGTCTGTTACATTTGCACCAGCCGACACCGACGCTCTGCGTCTACACCATCCAAATTTTCATAAAATTTCCGAGTACTGCAGTAAATTATTTGGTTTCTTTCGCTCTCTCCCAACACAGGAAGTTTACAGCGTGGCTTTGATCTCACAAAATGTAATGAAGAAACTGAAACACGAACTTGCCTAAATAGATGTATGGAACACTTTGACTTTCAAATTATGCTGTAAGTTATGGCGCCTTGCGAAATGTATGCACTCGAGGGTGCATTGTTTCGTCATAACTCTGCCCACACGTGTATTTACTGCCGCAAGGAGCGGCGCTGTTTCTGTCACCTGACTGCGTGCACAACTTTGCGACACACCATTTACGCAACCATGACAGCATTGAACGATAGCAGTGGAAGCGTGCCAAACTCTTTGATCTTCTCAGCTTGTAAACTTCCCACTGCCGAGCAAGCTTGCTCGAAAGGGCGGCAGCGATTGAAAGCGCGTCGATAAAAGAGTTTCAGAGGCAGGCATTAGCGTGACAGTTTCCTAGGCATGGTGGCGGTCGCAGACGGTACTTTCCAGAATACGTATGCATCAAAGTTTGGGCGTCTCCATACACACCCTTAAGGTAGACAGCAGAAAGAAATATGGCGCCTCCACCCCCTCAGAGTCTCAGTTCTGGCGTTTCTGGCGAGAGTAACCAATGATTATTAACCCGCCAGGTTTACCTCTTAGAATTAGTATTCTCCAAAACGTTCGCCTAACATTGTCACAGCTAAATAAGCAGACACTCGCAATACATGATAATTACGATTGCTTAGCACACGTTTCCTCTGACAGCGCTCCACCCTCCTGTCAATGGCTCGGAGTGAAGGGTGAAGGGCACGTGGACTCTATCGAAAGCTACGCTGAAGCCACCAAGGGAGCCTACGTCGTCCTGGGCATGAGTCCAGTGAATAGTTTTGAATGCGACTTACGCTACAAAATGCCGAGTACAAATAATGTCGTCGAAATACAGGCATTCCTCATTGCCAATATTGCACTGGGACGTCACACTCCATATGCTATGCGGAAATACTGTCCGAACTTTCCATTTCCCGCGACAACCTTTTGTGGTCTCTCTGCCAGCAGTCGCTGCACTTAGGCTTAAATTGAAATAAAACATTACATAATGAATGACAAGAAAGGAAAAAGACCCAGAAAAGCGCAATTCAGATTGAGCAGCGTTCCCTTGTGTATATCTGTCTATGAATATCTTTGTAGCTCTGCTCTGTCCGTTTAAAAGCTTGAATGAACGCGTTCAATAAGTAGTTCTATTAGCGCTTCATCTCAGAAACTGATTAGGTTACTGAGGAACGTGTAATTTTAAGGAATGGATGCACTCTCCTTTGATCGCCGAGACTGCGGCGAGCCACGCGGGGTCACACTGATCGTTTCCTCACTCGAGCAGAGTTAAATACAGGCACATGCTGTTCGGCTAAGAGGACATCATAACTAGAAATATTTGTACCTTTGATAACTTACAAGATAAATGGCTTCTCTACCCACCGACTTTGTAGTATCAAAACGCTAGGCGGGAACGTTAGTACATATCTTCAAACGTTCTGAAATAGCAAGGCATGCTTGCACGTTTTGTGAGCGGCGACGAGGTGGTGCCTGCAGACATGGGGCTAGTGATGTGTCCTTGTCATAACAGTTCTGATGCCTCAACGCGTCATCCAATTAACGCGCAGCCTGATATTATCCGCTCCAAATTAGGAAGAACATTTTTAAGCAAGTGAAAATAAGATGTTAGACCTTGTACTCCAGAGGAGCGCATAATGTCCTTATTGGCTCTATAGGCCCCATCACATAGCTTCTCCGAATCGCTGAAAAAAATTCTGCTTACCGCAACGTGCATTGTAGTATTCTATTGTGCCGCCTTCGTTACAAGTGGCTTATGCGTTGACAGTCTTAAGGTGCGCCCGGTGAGGAGTCTCGACAACACTGCACAGGTGTCGTTGTCATGGCTGAAGTGTATCTTTTGTGCATTGCCAGGAATATATGCAAACACACCTCGCACGCAAACACCCGGCACGCATACCCTCGAAGTTTCTTAAAATTTGTTGAATGCAAATGCTCTTCACCTGAGCAGGTTAGCCAACCGGGACGCCTTTTTCGGTTAACATCCCTTCCTTCCCTCGTCCTGTTTATCCATCTATCTATTTAATTGAAAATATTGCACTTTTCCACGTACACCTGTTGTTTTATATTCATAATCAGATAGCCTTTTAATGTTCTGTTATATTGTTTACAAAATACGGACGCACTGAAGGTCCCAAATTCTGAGTATAAAGTGGCACCGGCCGTAGAAGGTGAAATTAAAAACATATTGGCAGCTACAAGCATAATATAGCCAGTAAATATGCAGTAACAGTGCAAAATATGTGTACTAATGTGTAAAATTGCTAAACCTGCGTGTGCGTGTCCTACCCTCATATCCTTTCCACAATCACCGCCACTTTTGTTTTCTCACAACTCGACCCATCATGCCTTCATGCCTTCATCATGACGTGACCGCGTGTTCACTGCGTCTTTCGTTTCTCCGAATCGACCACAACTTTTCGTGTACCAAAAGCTGTGCTACGGGCGTGGATGCTCAGGAATATAACTCTGAAATTTGTTAATCTGCTAATGTATTTTAATACTATCTATACTGAATAACAGGCTAGTACAACTTGACACCAATAAGATCGTGCAGAAAATTTTGGTTCAAAATATAAATATTTTTAAGCAGCACTAGGAAGGCAAAATGCCACAATACTGTAATAAGGTTATGAAATGAGAGAGAAGAAAAATCGTCGAAAGGTGGAATGTATAAACATAGATGTAATTTTTCCAAAGCATCAGTTTAGGATAAGATAGTCAGGACTTTAGGGATAAGGATATCTTGTTAGATGCATATTCGAAATTGACGAACGTATCGAGTCTTACAATTGAGTGGCATTATAAGTCAATAAGAAATCGATGGCCTGTTTACGTTAACTGTAATTACCAAGGACGTCGGCTAACCTAGAATTACTGCTTGGTCTAAAACTTTAAAATAGAGGAATGTTTCAAAACGCCCATGCGCGTACTCAGAAATAGAGCTTGAGAAGCACGAATAGTTCCTGAAAGAATACATTGCAAAGGATTTACCCATGAAAGTGGCAAAGTGAGTGAAATATTCACTTTCATTATTCTGAATACATATGGAGCACCATTCTCGTATATAAGAGAGATCAAGTCACTGCTGGTTCTAAAATCTCCGATTCGGCATCCAACATGAATTTACATTGTCACAAAAAAATTATGCAATTCACTCATGTAAGTAAATACAAGCGCAAGCCTACTTATCCCTCAGACAGACTAATTCTATCAACAGTGTAATTAGGGTAAGACTTGATAATACGATAGTAATAAGTAATTTTTATATTAACCTTACGGAGGAGTGCTCGTTCTTGCTGCTTGAGGATTAGGTGTTACAGCTTTAAAATTGACGATCGATTTTATTGAATTAATATATTTTATTTGAGGCCAGTACGGCGATGTTGTGTGACGATGTCCCAGACGGGCCGTTGGCACTAGCAGCGTAATTATCAGGAGTCTAAGAGCTGCACACAACACTTTTCAGATGCGACAAACGCCCATTAGCACGTGAGCTTGTTCCAGAAGCCACAACTGAGTTCGTAGTGTCTCAAAATAGGCCCTGCAGTACAAATACGTTAGTTATGTACATGTATATGGTAACGTAACTTTGTTTTTTGCGAGACTGGATGCGCTCTCAGAGCATGCAATTTTCTCTTGTTGCAAATGCATGCCTCGTTCCTTCGCAGCATTAAGCAGACAACATTGCGATATTTCGGACGCAGACATAAGAGATAGCAGCACAGTATGAATGCTTCCTGTATATCGCCAAAACTTTGATGTTCTCAGTGTCGTTGTGAAGTTGCGTGTGTCGGAAGCGACCACTGCATCATTAAATGAGCACTGGCAAACGAAATTGTCGTTAAAGTGGGGACCTTTGGACAGAGGAAATTTGGGATATTCATGCAAATGTTTCTGATGAACGGGTTCGAACCTGACCGCCGGCGGTTGCGTTTCGACGGAGGCGAAACGGAGAGGCGTCCGTGTGCTCAGTGCTGTGTGATGATCTCAGTGCCCGTTAAAGATCCCCATGTGGCTGAAATTAGTTCGCAGCCCTCCACTACGGCTCCTCTTTCTCTCTTTCTACTTTCACTCCCACTTTCCTCCCTCCCCTTACGACGCGGTTCAGGTGTCCGCCGAACAAGTGTGACAGATAGTGCACCTTTTCTTTCCCTGAACCAATTATTATTATTATTTAATTTTATATTATTATTACTATTATATTTTTATTATTTATATTATTATTTCTGCTAATCGCGTGTAACATCTAGAGGCAGCAGGAATGTGAAAAAGACATTATTGACGTTCGGCCCATTACTATATGAATGACTAACGGGACTGTGTTTTGTTAATTGTTTCAGTCTGGACAAGTAAGAGCCATGTCTCTTTTTCAGCTCCATTACATAAATAACAATACGGTTCGTTTATATGTGCAAAAAGACTGTTTCCTTTAATGTCGCAGCTAGGTGTACCTTGGAGACAACGTAAGTTTGTTTAAGTATAGCGAGGAATTTAGTGCTTTCAAGTGCGAACATAGCTGCCTGTTTTAAAACAACTAAGTTTGCCTGCTCGAATCCATTTTTGTGCAAAAGTCTAGTTTGTTCAATGTTTGATTTTTGTTCTTGTTATGTCCGACGCTGAAACAGCATAACCTACATCGGTCTTACGTTGAACGCAATCTACAACTTCATCATGGCCGGCATGGCGGTGGCATTGGTCTACTGGTACCGAGACTGCGACCCGCTTCTCTCTGGTGCCATCACCAAACTTGATCAGGTAAATGAGCGTCTTGAGTGTGCCATTACGTCAATAGTCTCAAATGCTCATTTTACTGTTGAGGCCGCTGCCGAAAGGCATTATGAAGAAGAGACAGTAGATTGCATAAATAGCTTCTCTATTTGGCTCTCCATCTTTCTTTCCGGTACAGCGTGCCTTGTAGCTTACTGTATCAAAGCGAGAGTAATTTCTGTGTATCTTTTGAGTATTTTATCATGATATGTTCCCTTATCTATTGCTGGTATCGTTAACTCGGGCTTAATAGCAAAATATACGCTTGCAAATCACATTCCCGCGGCCACTTTAGTGAATGGCGGAATGTGGTATGGAAACCGTCTAAAGATGGGGTTTACTTGTCTCTGGCGGTGAAATGTACCCTTAAAAATATCGCTGTTAAGTGGCTCAGCAGGAGTGTACAGCTACACTTCTAGTTTTACGAAGAGTCGCTGCGTTTTTAAATCAACATGACAGGGTTTTTTCCTCGCATATAGTGAGCAAAGCATGACGCTGTTGGGTTGAACTATCTTTTTACTATGGAAGTAGAAATAGCGGCACAGTTCTGCTATGCACTGAACAAATATTTTGCTCATATAAGCATCCTGCAATTGGCGAATGAAATATATTTGACGGGTATGTGGGTAAGTGCAAATCGGTGATATATTTTCTGCCACCATAATGAATAGAGGAGTTTTTCATACGCAACAAACATTCTCAATTATGTATGCATTTTAATAAAAGCATTCCTTATTTCATCAGATGCTACCGTTCTACGTGAAGGAGAACTTAAGCGACTTCCCAGGCTTCTCAGGACTCTTTCTCACAGGAGTTGTCAGCGCAGCAACCAGGTACGAAGGGTGCTGGTCAACTTTGGTGCATCATACGAGCACATTTTCAAGAAGCTGGGTATGCCTAATCTTATAGACAGCTACATTCAATCGCAGCCACACAATGAACATGTGATTGAGAAGTACATTTTCAAGACTTTTCAAATTTGCGATAAAGCATTACACATCCCTAGCCGTGTTTTTTTTTTTTTTTTTTTTTTTTGCATACGTATGTTGAGTAAAGATGCAAAATTTGAAAAAAAAAGTTTTGAAATCTTGAGAAAAACCGCCTTTTCCACTTTTTCTTCTAGAAAATTGTGAAATTGTGGATTAAAGCAGTAACGTAAAGTATTGACAGGCATAATTTTCCTGCAATTCTATAAAGTGAACGATACTATTTTTGCACCGCAACGATGTAGAAGAGATGGGGACATCTTGCATATATGCAGCCGAAACGTAGCGATGTGTCTGTCTGACTCAGCCCTTCTGGGCAGGGAAATGCTTGCTTCGCCATCTATTTCCACGCTGAAGTTGGAGTGCATGTATGTGCAAGTTTTTGCAAGTGCTCTCAGGCGGTCCTGTTGCGCAACCTGGTATACACACTACTGAACTACGACCTCTGCAACCACGACTGAGAACAGATGACATGCTGTAATGGCTGCTCAATGCGTTTATTAGCGCCCCGTGCATTCGTGCACCGTTCTTACTGAAACGCAGAACATAAGACGTTGTGAGAAAAGCGAAATTACTCAGATAAAAAAAAAATGCGAAAGTTTCTTTTGTAACTTTAGAAACGGGTAATGTCCGTTAGCAAAGAGCAGAGCCACAGCGGACACTTTGTATTTGAATATTTCATAGATTTCTTGTTTAGGGACCCCCGCAACCGCCACTGAATGGCGGCGATATGCTGTGACGGCCAAGATCCGGTTGATTGGAGGCCGGAGCGACTGTTACTTGTGTAGCTTACGCGTGCGCTTTTTACCTGCAGGTGCCCAAACGAATAAGCAGGGCGATAAAAAAAAGATGAGGGGAGGGGGTCATTCGCACCGCCATAAAGGGTGTCTACGTATCTAGTCTTTGTACTGAGCGCGGGAGTCCGACTTCAGATGGACACAGTAATTTTAGGAAAAAGAATGCTAAATTTCTCAGCTAGCAGAGAACTGGTATTCTGCAGGAGGATCCGTGTGGATATTTGGGCCTTTGTTTTGTTTTTTGAGTCAATAAATAAACAACCAAACAGTTTCTCACTTTTGTTTTTGCATCTAAGTGACTGGCCCCCCCTTTTTTTCTATAACTGACAATAGCCAGATGTACCTTGGGCAAAGGTCTCATGCACATAATACATATTTTAGGCTGCTCAAAGACGTAAAGCCTATCGTTATGAGGCTGTGCAAGGTAATTACGCATACATCGATCAGTTAGTTTTTGAGAGCGCTGGATGACTGATTCTACTGGCCACTTTAGCGTTTGATTTTTCAAAGGGCAGAATGTGTCCCCATCGTTACTCTAGTTTCGAAAGCTTCAAGTATTATCGCAGCGTGTGAACGTCCTCAAAATCTTGCCCGTCATGGCTTAATTTCACGTTTTCTGGCTGAGCAATTTTGTGAACATTATATCAATATGCCGCATCGTGTCAAAAGTACAACTACATCGTAAATATAAAACCCAATGTGTTTTTTTTTTGTTTTTTATTTTGCAATTTGGATAAGACGTTTGTTGCGTGTAATAAAAGAACCAAATAAAACATCAAATTCAATTACAAGTAGCACAATGGACGCCTCACGCTGCCTATTCTTTCGTGAACGCGAACTTCTATTAGCAATGTTTGCTAGATTCATAATAAAATGTTTTTCGTAATTGTCGATTCCTAGTTAGCAGAGGCCGGTGTAGCGAATGATATAAGGCGCGAAAAACTCCGGTACCGCACTTGAGCAACAGGAAAAACTCATACTGATCTGTTTAATTCCCTTTTTTTCAGCACTGTATCATCAATCATTAATTCCCAAGCTGCTGTATTTTACGTAGACGTTATCTCGCAGTACATGAAATTCACGACACAGCAAGGCGCATCCTTTACAAAGAAGAGTGGTGAGTAGTTTCTCTTTTTCTGCATATGCATACACGGAAAAGGGTGCACTTTGACGAAATAATTACAAGACCGCGCTTAAGTCTGTTTAAAAGCGCAAATTGCGAAAGGCACTTTAGAGAACTGTTTCTACTAATTACATCGCCATTGTTATCTCTATTATATCATTATCGTCATGACTATCGCTACTATTATCATTGTCAACTAAATGCACCATCATTGTCATCGCTACTGCAATCATGTCATTATCACTAACTGCCGTGTCATTATCGTCGCTACTCGCATCGTTATCACTAACTGCAGCGTCATTCTGATTGCTCCTGTCACCCTTACTAACCTTAGACAGGAATTAAGATCTGTTTCTCACGAGCCTGTTGTGTAATAGTGTTTTGCGGGCTCGGCTGGGTATCGCATTGGTAGAGGTTCGATCCCCGGTGGGGTCAGATTGTTTATTAAGTGTCAGTTCGCGCGGGCATTTCTTGAGAACATTTATTTTTATTTTATTTTATTTATTTATTTATACAATACTGCAGGCCATAAAAGGCCCTGGCAGGAACGGGGCACAATCGAGCATCGTTATACACACCTATGTACAGTACATTTTTCCGTGGAAAGAAGAGAGCAGAAGGAAAGAACAAGAACACATTTTGATATATTACAAAAAATAGATGCTATTGCTTCAAAAATTGCTGAATTGCAGAGAGGACATTTGGACCTTCAAACACATGCGAAGGCAATCCATTCCACTCGGTTAAAGTCCTTGGGAAAAATGAATATTTGAATTGGTTTGTGCGGGCAAATACAGGAGTTAGTTTATGAGGATGATGACGCCTCGTAACTCTGGACGATGAGGGTTGAAAATACAACGAAGGATTCATACGGAGCGTGCGATAATAGATGTTGAAGAGCAATTTTATTCTAGCTAGCCTTCTCCGAGATGCTAATGATTCGATTTCATTTAATCTTATCAACTGTGATGGTGAATCATGTCTGCGGAAGCGGTTATATATGAAGCGTACTGCTGATCTTTGTACTTGCTCTAACTTATTAATATCCTGCTTTGTATAAGGATCCCAGACTTCGCAGGCATATTCTAGCTTGGAACGGACTAAACAATTGTATGCTAGACGCTTTACATCGGAGGTGCAGTGCTTGAGCCTATGTCTCAGTTGGCCTAGTTTGCGACGGGCAGATGAACAGATGTTCTGGATATGGGGGGACCAGTTCAAGGGATTGTTAATTGTAACTCCTAAATATTTGAAGCTGTCGGTTTCAGTTATAAGGGTGTCTTTGATAGTGTATCGGTAAGAATGGTACGATTTTTTGTTCGTGATGCGCATGAACACGGTTTTATTGACGTTAAGTTTCATATCCCACTTTTCACACCAGTCAGAAACAGCGTTAATACTTTTATTTAAAACCACTTGATCACTTGTATTATTAATAGCCCTGAAGAGCAGGCAGTCGTCCGCAAATAAACGAATATTCACACTTTCATGGATAGAGGCAGTCAAGTCATTCACATAAATTAAAAAAAAGAAGAGGACCTATCACACTTCCTTGCGGAACACCGGAGGTTACGGAAAGGCAGTCTGAATAATGGCCTTCAAAATTAACAAACTGCTGGCGCATGTCTAGATATGATGAAATCCAATTAAGCACAGTTTGAGGTATACCCAGCTCGTCAAGTTTATATAATAGACCGGAATGCGTAACCATGTCGAATGCTTTACTAAAATCGAGAAATATTACATCAATTTGGCCAGCATTATCGAGTACCGAAGAAAAGGAATGTATTGTGGAAACCAGTTGAGTAGTTGTCGACAACCCTTTGCGAAAACCATGCTGAAATGGGGAGAGAACGTTGTTCTTATCTAGGAAGTCAGATATGTAGTTCGAAATAATATGTTCCATAAGTTTGCATGCAGTGCTGGTGCGAGATATCGGGCGGTAGTTGGTTAACTGATCGCGGTTGCCTTTCTTGAAAACAGGCACAACACGGGCAAGCCTCCAGTCAGATGGAACATCGCCAGTAGAAAGTGATGAACGAAATATAATAACAAGAAAGTGTGCTAGTGATTCAGCGTAACGTCGCAGGAATACGTTTGGGATGCCATCAGGGCCACAAGACGATTTTGGCTTCAAATTGAGAAGCATTGAAAAAATTCCTTCATATGTTATGAATTCCGGGCTAACGCTGGTCGTGTTATTGTAAGAACTAGGGTGGGGACGGGGATTCGAAAAAACTGACTGAAAGAAATGATTGAACTCCTTGGCTATTTGTGACCTGTCGCGAACAACGTTTTCGCCGACCTTGACACGATCGACGGTTCTGCGTCCTTCATGATTAAGGTGGCGCCAAAATTTGGCAGGGTTACTTTTGATGAATTCAGCTAATGTATTGGAATAAAAATATTGTTTGCTGACACGAAGTTTTTCTGCCAATGCACGCCTTAGGTTTTGAAGTACACAATTATTAGCCTTGCGTTTTCTAAGCCGTTTGACTTTGCGAATTAAATGAATTATTTCGCGGGTAATCCACGGAGTTTTTCGGCGAACAGTTTTAGTTTTACTTGGGATGAAGTTATCTATGCAAAAATGGCAATGGGACTTAAATTTGTTCCATAGGTCATTCACATCGCCCTCAGAAAAGTTATCTAGGGCCATTTCGAGGTAATCAAGAACAGATTCATCGTTAACCCTGGTAAAATCCCTAACGGTCTTCCTGCACCGAACTGGTGGGCAATTAGCTATACGCATGTTGCATGTAAACAATACTTTCTTCGTCGTCGAAACGTTGGCTCGGCTTGCAAACTGAGGCTTGTCCTCTGCCCTTTTTTAGTTCCCTTTCTTTCATACTGTGTAACCATCTTCTTCTCGTTCTACCCTTAACGTGATTAAAGGATTCGTATAGGCTAAACACGAGAAGCTATGTTTTTGTCACATAAACGTGTGTAAACAGGTTTCGCTGCACTTGTACATCGACAGAGCAACTTAAACCCAAAACAGCTGCTCGCCCTACATAAGAGGACCTTCAGAATGTGGAACAAACTTCGGTCAGCTGGCCACCTGCACAGGAGTGCTGATAAATACGCGTACACGAAGAACTCAATTTTATGCGAATGAGACACCCCTGGAAGGTTCAAAGTTTCAAATAGTTATATTTCGCTATATTTGGCTTTCTACTTTTATGAAAAACAAGGCAGTTATCTTTGTCGAATATTCCCTGTTGTTTTGCTTTGTAAAATGCTCCAAAATGAAAATCTTTTATAAATCAGGGAATCAGATCTTTGCACACTTGACTTCGGCAGTGCGCAGACTTCGTCCCTCTGCTTAAAAATTCACTTCAAGCGAAATGCTGAAAAACTGGGTCAAATTGATTGCAGTCAGGCACGGCTATGGAAACAAAGAGGTGGAGAAAACAAATATTTATAAGAATGTCTTCAGATATATGTGTTTAGAAGAAACTAGCGAAGAAAGCCAGGGAATACCTGGCTTCCAGCAAAGAACGTTTCCCGAATGATTTAAACAGAGCGTGTTTCAACCTTTTTTTCAGTGCTATGATATGCGGCTACACGTTGAGACCGTAATCCCGTACTCTTCCGGCTATAAAGATTTAAAAATGCTCTCCAAGCTTCGTCTCACCATTACGTGCTCTTAACCATTTTTAGGTTATACACTTCACGATAAACATTATGTGAGCGAGTTGAAATTCATTTTTGCAAGCAGCCCAAACCACCTGTGCGAATGTGCAGGTAGAAATGAGAGGAAAGAATTCGCGAATTATAATGCAGGACAGTTTGTTACGAATTTACAATTCGTCTGCTATTTCTAACTAAAACTCTTCTAGGGGGATTTTTTCCGTGCGGGTCTTCGAGGCAACGTTTACGTGTGCGAGCACTGTAGCTAACTTTTTTCAATGCGCTTTTTTAGGACATCGTGCCATTCCATATAATTTCATCCATATTTCAATTCTATTAGAATTACACATTTTCTGTGCAGTGTCTGTGCGCGTTAAATAACCCCATTTGTTGAAGTTTGCGGAGCCCTCCACTACGGTGTCTCTGAAAGCTGATATAAATTAGGGCCATTAAACGCTATAAAACTACAACCAACCATAGCTCCACAGGTCGTATGTCGCTATCGTTCTCGCATGAATGGAATAGGAAGAAAACAGAGAGGCATGATATGGCTAGCGCTAATGTTCATCTATGGTGCAATGTTTATTTGCTAATGGTAGAGTAACTGGCAAGCACACCTTCTGAAAAGCATTTATGCGCTAAGCTGCACCTTGGTAAGTCTCGATTATATTTCAGGGGAGGTAACTCGTTTCCGGTTTTCTTTCTCCCTGCAGCCGTGTTTTTTGGGTGCGTTCTTACAGCTTGTGCGGTCGCAGTGCCTTACCTGGGATCAGCCGTTAGGGTATGTAAGACACTTTCTGCATTCCAATTCTGAGCAGTCTGCTAGATTATATACACTATTTTTATGTCACGTGCTGCCCTGAGCCATGGGCATATTTTGCTAGATGCTAGATGCCATCATGTAGGAGTGTACACGTAAAAGATTTGGCGCTAAATATACATGATATTCCTAGCGGTGGTCTTACGTTTAGTGAAAAAAGAAGGTGGTTAGAGTGCAACCAGAAATGGGGGCCACGGTTAAGTTGCCACTATTTATGGGAAAGCGTCTTTGACGCTATTGTTTACCCTATAACCTGGCAATACGCTCACCATTATTGTAGGTACCCGCTACATCTTTTTCTAATCTTCACTCCATGTGTTGAAAATTTAATACGTCAAAATTCTTTTTAAATGCTTATCAAATTATGCTTCACTTAAAAGCACCCTCCCTCACTTGGAAATTTATTCATTCGAAAAAAAAAAAAAGCAACATGAGTGCCTAAATGTGTGTTAATGCGTAAGTACCCGTTATAGATTCTGTGTTTCAATCAAGATATTTTAGTCCCCACATCTTCGAAGAAAAACACTTAGAACTAACTAGTACATGCGGAGAACGAATGAGGAGGAAAGGCGGAAAATTAACTGGGAAAAGACCGTGTGGGAGTGCTAAACATGTCACCTTTTGAATTAAAAAATAGACCAGCAGGTGGGAACACAAATCGACTATAATGTCGGGCATGTCGCGAAGTACGACAGTATAGTTGCTATATTGAGCCTTACGGAGGAATTCCTACATTTGTAGCGTCATCTTGAAGAAAGAAAGCGCTGCGCCACATATTGGAAGCAGTAACGCATTAATATTAAAGCATGTCCTATTATTATCCAGGTGAAAAAAAAAAAAGAAAAAGAAAGCTGTCATCAGAACTAAACCTGCGCTCTTGAAACAATTCGCATAGATAGGTCCATAAGGCACGTATCAGTGAAAAACATTTTAGTCCTCTGCAAACAGGCTTGCACAGCCACCGTTAGGATCACAGTGTGTAAATCTGGTAATGTGCTAAACGTGGTTGTGGAAATATTTTTACTAGTAAGTCGCTTTTAGTAAGTTTCTAGCTTGCGTATGCGATGGAGGGACGGAATTACAACTCTGAATGCCCATTACATTATCTCTATTGGCAATTTACACGAAATATAAGCGGGGATGCACTTGAGCGAAGATGATGACCATAGGAAGGACTGTAATCAGCCTGAGAGTAATAACATGTTTCTTTGATAGCACGATCGAATCGAGTTGTTTTGGTGAAAGTGAGTGCGTAGATAATTTTTTAACGTCTTGTATTAGCGGACGTAAAACAATCAATGACAGACTGGAGATTTTCGGTCTTTCTCTGCAAACTCGCCTTTCGTACGTGAGCGAAACCGTAAGCTTTGTAGCCCTTCTCGATGGGTTATTTTAGTGACATCAAGAGTGTCAACGCTAAATGTTTGGCATGTTGAGAAACAAAAAAAAGCGAGCACGTCTAGGATTTGATGCTTCATTTTTACAGGTAAGCAAGGCTTCGGGAAAGCACTCCATTGCGTTGAAAGCTGAAATGATTCGCGATAATCTCGTTATCGACTGTAGGTTGTTGCAGGCGAAAGTCGGGCCTCAGTACCATTTACGGGGGCCCATCGCTTCAGCCGAGCAAGCATCAAGCTTGTATGCGTACCTAGTACACATTTGGGAACTTCTTTAGGACGCTGGAACAGCGTGCTGCGAAAGCTATCACAGCGCGCAACAGCTATGTTCGAGGCAATGTGCTCGTTGCTTGTTCCTATATTTATGCAGTGAAATGCAGCACCGGCTGTAAAATTTCGCTCCTTTCTACTGCAGATGACTAATCGAGCGCTTCGAAACAAGCTTTCTCATATCTGTACGCTGAGATGGGAACTCGGGGCGCGATCTTTTAGGCCCGATGTCGCGAGTACAGGAAGTGGGCTTCTGGTCCGGCTTTTACTTGCCGCTACTCAAATTTCTAGTCGTGAAACAAGCGAATTGCATTTTACCGATGGGATCTCGAGTGTAAATGTACACTACATTCACTGACGAGATAATTTGATCTGCCCCGCCGCGTTATTTGTTTACTTGCCCGCTGGCTCCTTCTTTCTGAAATTCGTAAAACACGAGTGTTAAAAAAAAAGAATTAGAGGGTCTTTTAGATGTCTCTTCAGAGGAAAATGGCGAATATCTACCTTTCGATCCTCTCCTATAATTTGCGTCTCTTCGTTTGCCTCTTATCGGCGTTCGTTGCAGTGCTACGTGTAATTATATTTGGTTTAAAGGAACGAAAAGACGCAGTACCTGTCAAACGTTCTCCGACAAGTGCGAGTTTGGGCGGTACACCATCGCTCCTGTCGCGTGGCGTTCCTTGGCGGGCGTTCAAGTGTGGGATTTGCAGATGGCAGCAACGCTAGACAAGAGCACACTTCGCGCAATGTGACAGATTTGACGCACAGATCCGACGTACAGCTCCCGCGCACAATGAGATTTCGTTTCATGAGCCCAGAAAGGCTTTCGTCTTAAAAATATGCCGGACGAGTTTTCTTCTTTGATGGGATCGTAAAACAGCTACAGTATCGCGTTGAGGGCGTAAAAATCACTCGTATTTTCAGAGCCCAATTATAAAAAAAAAAAAAAAAACATCTGAATGCAACGATAAAGCACTTCCAAAGAAGCTACCAAACGGTTCCACAGGCTGCAAATCCTCCCTAAACTAGTTGGCTGCACCACTCCAGCGTGGTATGGATCTCGTGAAAATTGCCAGTAGTGAAAATTACTAGTGATGTCGCTTCTCTTGCTTATTTTCGATCTCGCACTGCGTCACGTCGAAGTTCGCATGGTGTAAAGAAAGAAGTGAAACACAGTACCAATAATTGGCATAGAGCATGATTTTTCTAAGAGGGAGGGATGCATGCATGTAGTGATGAACGTCCGTAGAATATGAACGGGGACCATACATCATGCTGTGCGGCTATCAAAAGCTGGGGATGTGAGTCCTTTCATGGCAGGGAGCCTGGGACACTGTCTGCAACCTAGTAGAGGCGGGTAGTCACAGATAAGAAAATTTGCCGCAAAGTGGAAGACATTTTCAAGATGAGCACAGACATCAAATTTCGTCAGGAGGCTGCGGAAATGGGAATTGGTGCTCCTCCTGTAGACACCATTTTATGCACACAGTTTGCTTCTTTACAACATCCAGTGCAAGGTCACCACAAATAGGCACAATAAACATCCATAATAAACGTTTATAAAACCTGGATTTAGCGATGGGACTCTAAAAGTTAATAGGGAAGTATAGTTTGAAATGAGGCAAATTTTCCTGCCATTAAGTTAAAGACAGCCCTGCAAAAATAAGCACGGCAAATTTTTTTTTTCCCGATGTGGATAACGTTTGGTTACATGCTACCTGCTCAAATAGTGAAGACTGCAGCGCAATATGCCCATGTGCTGGTTTCATTTTTCGAAGCTATCCGGAGAATGCGCAGAGAAGAACGTAGCGAAAAAGGAAGAAAAAAAAATGTTCCTTCATAACAGTACCTCACCTCAAAAGTCTCACAGTGCGTAACAATTTCTATGGGGATTTGGATTCGAATAGTCAACTGCGCAGCCTATTCTAAGAATCGTGTTAACTGTGATATTTATTGTGTTCGAACTTTAGAAAAACAGCTTCGACAATTGACGCCGCTGCGCACCATATTTCCAGACGTGCGGCAAAAGCTTCCTGTTCTCAAAAATAAAAAAAAATATCAAAAGCGATATATAAGTTTTTCAATTTCTCGAGGCTGGGGCTGCAATAGGATTTGAACTTACTGAACGCGCCTCCTGCCCGGTGTTTTAAATTTCTGCAATACAGTTGTTCCCGTAATACATTTCTAGACAGCAGAAAAAAGCATCCATTGAATTTTCACGAGCTATTCTCTCGCATGCATTTACGAATAGCGGATAGTACAAATGATATCAATGAACGAATTTCATACCTGTTCACAAATGCACCCTATTTAATGAGAAGCGAAATTTACTGTAATATACGAAAATAATAACTACAAAATGGTCTGACGTTGTTTGTCGTTTTAATATTTTATTTCGTGCGATACCAAGGACGGTCATCGAGTTTAACATTGGGCCTTATTATGCACAACCATCTTTTGATATCAGAACTGGTTTTCAACAGTTGAATTATTGTAAAAGATGTGGCTATCGGAACAATGTGCGCTTCAAATATTTATGCAACCTAAGTGTTTTATCATATTTGGTTACCAGCTCATCCGGAGTGAGCGATAACCGCATCGAAATGTCTTTGCCTCAAGGAAAATAGGATCCGGCTGATAATGGCGATAAATTAAGAGACACTGCACATCCCTTTCAGATTGCCCGGCCCCTATCTCGTACTGCAACTTTTTCAGGTTCCTTTTTCCCCCGCACTGCTGTGGACTGGAATGCCCTCCCCACCAACGTCGCCACTATCATGGGCCCATCTTCTTTTTTACATGCTATAACTACTTTTATCGTAAGGCAATGACATGCATTTATTATTTTTGTATATATTAACCCACCCCTTATGTAATACCCCCGGAAGGGGGCCTTTAAGGTGAATAAAGTGAAGTGAAGTGAAGACACAATATGATCGGCAAGAACTTGGTGTTGTACCCATAAATTGCCACAACACTAAGGTGTCTTCTCGTTGCGTTAGGCGCCCATTTATTTTTAATTTTACCCCAATTCAGAACAATTTTGTATTGCAGAACTATCCAATCGCACATAGTTCGCGCGATTTTATCTAACGCATATTTTAATGTTACGCATTTATCGTTAACGCTAATGTTTTTAATTCTTCGCTAGCATATAAAACATGTATTTACTAAAATAACAAAACAGGCCCCCTAACCTCATCACTGTGCTCTTCTTACTCTATATTTAGCTAATTCTAGTGCTACACAGCGGCGGGACTGCACCCTTCGTCGGACTCTTCATTCTCGGCCTGGCTTTTCCGTGGGCCAATGCTAAGGTATGGTGACTGAACCTGTATGCTCCCGGTTTCCTTTTTTGTATACGTGAAGTGATCAAACGCACCTGCATTTGCATTAAGAGCGACTGCCTTTACTTGTAGACGTAACTGCTGAGATGTACGTACGCTTATCTTGCTATATATAGCCTGTTTTTGTGTTTACCAACCTTTTTCTTTGGCCTGATCTGCGATAGTCTCTTTTGATACAAATGTGTACTTTTGAAAATCACCTCAATGATACGTCGTTTCATAACCTATCTTTTCTTAAGACTGAAATCCAGCGATATAGACTAAGACATGTTTTTCTTCGCGCTGACGCCAAAGTTACGCCGAGTTTACTCAGGCCGAATAAGGAAGGTCACCCGCAACATGGAGGCAAGCCAAGCGTAAGGATATTATAAGTTTAACACAACTGCTGACACTTCACACTTGTGCGCCTGAAAAAAAAATGCAAACCTGTTCTTGTTTTCTCTGTGGTTTCTGCTGAGTTTAATCAAATAGCTTTTATATCGCAATTCCCACAAAGAATAAGCTCATTGGAATGTACAGCCTATAGCTGTGCAATTATCAGCAGAAATGATGGGTTCATAACACTCTCCGCAATCGTATAGAAGTTCGCTGAACAATGCGCTGGTGCCTGTGAATTTGATTGTTGGAACTATCAACAGTTTAACGGCTCATACGCCGTCCAAGCAGGTAACTACATATATAAAATACAAGCAGTCCTGTGAATATTGTAAATGGCATGGCAACAAAATCGGTTTTATTCGCTGCAGAAAAATGATTTTTATATTATGTTCCAAAGTTGTATTTCTTGAAACGACACTGCTACAGGGAGTAATCTTGGGGCCCCTTCGACGTTTGGGGTGCCTTCTTGCCTACAACTGCAAAGTTTCTTGAACAAGTGGCGCTTCAAGAAGTTACACTCCTGGGTTTTTCTCCATATTGATTGATTTTTGCACAAGACATCTCGCGTCTCCTATTCAGTGATTAATATTTCATGTTAATAGAAAACAAAAATACTGCGCTTCCTGCTCTCACTCTCACTCTCATTCCAAATTCACTCTCATTCCAAAACTCTGTTGTAGTTATATTAGAAACGTCCTTAGCATCTCTGCACCAAAAGTAGGGAAGCATATGGCGGTGCTGTATAATAAATTCGAAAATTCACTACGGTAAGGTTTTATGCCAAAAATGACAAGTGTTGACCGAGAGAGAAGACGTTCCCAGTTGTGCTCGTCGCAGCTGCTCTTAGTGCTCGGTACTTCGTTTTGAATCATTATTGAAATCGTAAACCGGAAAGAAATTCGTAAGAAAAACGGAGTTGAAATCATTGGAGTCTAATTGGTAACTGCCAGTATCGACGTAGTAACTCAGTATTGGGAAGAGGGGACAGGGATTTGATAGCATTTCGCCGCACCAATTTTTTCTCGTAACGAAAACTGGGAGCTTCCTTTAGGAACTTGGTGCGTTTCGCATCCATCTTTTAGTGTTGTGGCAAAATACCTTTAGGCGCATATACAGCTTCAAATACCTCTACTCGATCTCAACAATATTTGTAACCGATTGAATTTTGAAGTATCCTAACTGCATTGTTACGTTTTCTTTTTAACTGCATTGTGTCATCACCCTTGCGCCAGCTACGTATATTACGAAATGTGTTAAGCTCCTCAGCAAGTTTGAGTGAATATCGACCGGAAACCAGGCGAACCTGAGCCCGAACGGGAAGCCTTCGCCATCTAAAAACCTCCAAACATTTCTGTTGGAATGACAGCCCACATAAACAAAAATACCCATTAAAATGCAGACCTGAACGCGACTCGAACCAGCTCCTATGCAAAACAAGCAGCCTGACTTTCACTGATTGTGCCATGTAAAGTGTCAAAAGTCCCGAAATTGACAAAGGAAGGGATGTGAGTGGTTTCCTCATGACATACATTTGGAAGAAGCCAACATGCACAAAAACCTAGTAAAAGCATAGGGGAATTTTTTGCTTTTTTATCGCTCTGTGGTATTTATGAATGGAAAATTGGTAGCATATTCAAATCAGGGCTGCTGAAAGATGAATTATTGGAAAGAAGAAAAACCACCCACACACTGCCACTGAGATCCGAATTCACGACTTCCGGATGTCGCGTACGGTACTACCATTCGAGCTGCCTTTCAGCCATACAATGGTCGGTTGGTTTGGTTTGTGGGGTTTAACATCCCAGCGCAACTCAGCCTATGAGAGGCGCCGCAGTTCAGGGCTCTAGAAATTTCGACCACTTAGGGTTCTTTAACGTGCACTGGCATCGCACAGAACAAGGACGCCTTGCTTTGCGTCTTCATCGAAAAGCGGCCGCCACGGCCGATATTTGATCCAGCATCCTTGGGCAATTTCCTGCCATTTCACCGGTTGGGTTGTGCGCGTGCTATTCAGAACGAGTCTTCGTTGTCTTCTTTCGTTCAATAAACTTTCAGTTGTTAGTCCAGTCTTGTCCTGTCCTCTTCTTCCCTGTGTCTCGTCCTTTGGCTGGTTTAAAATGAACCGTTATCAACTCGCCCAGGCGTCAACCTTGTTGAATCCTTGGGCACTGAGGTCGGCAATACAGTGATTGCACTGCTAATTTCAACTCATAAAAACTAAAATAAACTAATTATAGAATGTTAATTGCGGCTTTCCTTCGTATCGCAGAATGTTTACTTCTTTAACAATAAAGACGCGAAGGAGGAGGAGGAGGAGGAGAAAAGGAGGGCGAAAAGCAGGGATGCTAACCAGAAAGAATGCATTCCGGTTGCCTACCCTGCACTAGGGAAGGGGAATGGGGGATTAAAGGGGAAGGGTAGAAAAGGATAGGAGGGGATAAAGTCACAGTCTGTCAATCAGGCTAGTCTCTCTCAAAAAGCAAAGTGCCTTGTAGGCTTTGAGCGCAAATGACTTTTGTGGCCATGGTCCCAAGATCATCCCTTGCGTTAAGGGGTGAGCGTCCAGACAATCCAATGCAGTACGCAGCGTATGTCGTTCAGTTGCAAAAGCAGGACAACCACAAAGGAGGTGCTCAATCGTTTCATCAACGCCGCATCGTTCACAAGCAGGGCTGTCAGCCATCCCGATCAGGAAGGCGTATTTATTTGCGAATGCAACGCCAAGCCATAGGCGGCACAGTAACGTTGTTTCACGACGTGTTGTGTGGTGGGGAATACGCAGGCATAGTCCGGAGTCCAATGTCTTGAGGCGACGGTTGGAGAACTCTCCGGTATTCCACGCTGAATGTGTCAGCTCCACAGCCAAACAGCGAAGCCCACTCGCTGCGTCGGTTCTCGTTAACAGAATTTGGACTGGAAGTCGGTCGTCGTGGGCAGAACGGGCAGCGTCGTCCGCCTGGTTATTTCCTGCAATGCCACAGTGTCCTAGAAACCACTAGTAAATGATGTAGTGGCCTTTGGATATTGCGTAGTGGTGCAGCGTGCGTATCTCTGCGATTAGTTATTAATTTGAGCCGTGACGGTAGTGCCGCTTGCATGCCTTAAAGCACTGCTTTGCAGTCAGTGAAAACTGACCATTCTTGGGGGAGTTTCTGGCTGTTGTATTCGACTGCAGCCCGTAGGGCAGCTAGTTTCGCGCCAGTCGAAGAGGTGAGATGTGTAGTCTTTAGCTTTATCAAGACGGACCTTGCCGGTACTACCACAGACCCCGCGGAGCTGGCTGACGTAACGGAGCCATCCGTGTACACATGTATTCAGCGATTGTGCTTACAGTGAAGGTGATCCAGCGTCATTTGTTGCAAGCAAGCATTGGTACCCCAGCTTTCTTCTTTATGCCAGGAATTGATTGGTGAATCTTAGGTTCATGTAGGCTCCATATGTGTGCGCAGAGGTGAACTGCGAGGAAAGATAAGTGCGGTGAGCTTCAATGGTTTTGGAAAAGGCAGCACATGGTCTCGTTGCTGGAGATTTGCCAGGTGGTGATTGGGAACTCGCGCGAGGTGTCTAATGTGTGTTCTCAGGGTCTCGACGGCAACATAGGCAGTGACAGGATGTTCCCCGGCTAGAAGAACAGTTGCTGCCGTTGAGTTGCATTTAGGCAAACCGAGGCAGGTGCGGAGAGCTTGCGCTTGCGCACTTTGGAGAGTCCGAGTGTTCGTCTTCGTGATGTTGTTGAATACCGGAAGGTTGTACCGCATGTACCGCATAAATAATGATCGATAAAGTTGTAGCATCGAGTGCACTGATGCGCCCATGACTTTCTCCCGAGGAAGGAGAGAACATGGACAATGGCAAGTAGTCTCTTTTTCATGTCGTTCAGATGTGGGCTCCAAGAGAGATTCCTGTCGATGACAACTTCCCAGGAAGCGATGGCTTTTTTCATAAGGAATGGCTTTCCCGTTTATAGATATGGTATAGTGTGACATTGGTTTTCGTGTGAACCCCACAAGAGAGCATTTCTCACTTGAAATACCAGGCCCTGCAAATGTAGGTAAGACGTCGCGATTGATGCTGCCCTTTGAAGTCTCGCACGGACTTGGGTACGAGTCACACTTGACGCCCAAATGCAGATATCATCAGCTTAGATGGACATCTGAGCGGATTGTGGCAGCAAATCGACCAGGCCGATGACAGCAAGGTTGAACAGGGTTGGTCTTAACACCCTACCCTGTGGGATTCCGCGTGAGCACCGGTGTGAAGAAGTTGGTCCGTCCTGAGTCTGGATAAAAAGCGACCTGTCTGATAAATAGCTGCGGATCCAGCTGAACATACGACCTCCAATCTCAGCGGTTTGCAATTTTCCTATAATAGCCTGATGTGTAATGTTGTCGTAGGCGCCCTTAATGTCCAAAAACAATGCCACAGTCAATCTTTTCAATTTTTTTTTGTACCTGAACGATGTGATGTAACCAGGTCAACCATGTTGTCGATAGACGAACGGCCACGTCGAAAATCGGCCATAAAGCCTGGATACACATGGTATCTCTCCAAGTATCATTCAATACGCGTGAGCAGCATTCGTTCCATAACTTTGCCGACACAGCTGGCAAGTGCTATCGGACGATATGATGCAACCTCGAAGGGTGATTTCTCGGGTTTCTGCAGTGGAATGAGCCGGCTGGTCTTCCAATCATTGGAAACATTGCCGTCGCACCATGACTTGCTGTAAATGTCCAAAAGAGCCCGACGAGCCTCCTGGCCAATGTTGGTAAGCGCGGCGTACGTCGCACCGTCGGGCCCCGGCGATGACGACCGTCTGCAACAAGCTAGCGCGGCGTAGAATTAAAAAAAAAATAATAACAGATCCATGCGGGAATCCCTCGATGCTGGAACATCACAGAAATGCTCCGCTGCTGGTGGGTTTGGGAGGCCAGTGATCTCTGCACAGAATTCTTCGGCTACATCAACCTCGCTGCGTCGCTGGTGCAACGCGAGGGATTTGAACGGATAGCGCTGTTGAGAGGATGTTCGGAGGCCACGAATCCCATTCCAAACTTGTGACAAGGACTTCCGTGGATCCAGTGTTGCGCAGAAAGTCCACCAGCGTTGAGTCTCAAGTGCCTGAAGTCTGCTCTGTATCTTCTTTTGTATGCGCCTGGCATACCGAAGGTCTAGGTGCGACTTCAGGCGACGGTATCTACGCTCTGCTCGTCGCCGTAGCGATCGCAGTCGCTGTAATTCAGTGTCAAAATGGGTGTAGCTTGCCACAGGGTTTTAAGAAGCGGGTTGCTTTTTCCATAGCCTCCTTATTATTTCCTTCGATACTCGTGTCGAAGCCTTCAACGCAAGCATCTTCCATGATTTCCTTGAAAACGTTCCAGTCAATGTAGTGCATACGTGGTGCTGAGGAAGATGTGACATGACCGGTAATGGTAAGGTAGGTCAGGATGTGGTCGCTGCCATGGGTTTCAGTATTAGAAAACCAGCGGACGCGTCTTGTAAGGCATTCCAAAACGAAAGTCAAGTCCAGGCAGCTGCCGTAGTTCACTCCTCTAACATACGTAAGGGTTCCGTCATTAAGGCATTGAAGGTTATGGTCCGAGGCAAAGGAGACGAGCTTTCTGCCCCTGCGGTTCATCCTAACACCTCGCCACAAAGGGTGATGGGCATTGAAATATCCTGTGATAATCCATGGACCACTTGTGACTCCCATCAGGTCACTCAGTCTTTCGGTGTCCAAGCGGCTTGATGGCGCCAGGTACACAGCCACAAGTGTAAACGTCAAGGCGCGGCTCTTTACGGTCATGCAGACATATTGGTTATCATTGTTCGGACGAACCGGATGAAGCACGTATGTTAGTTCACGTCGAATGTATACAATAACTTTGCTAGTTCTGGTGCACGCATGCGAAGAAAATGCCTCGTAACCGGATATTCGCAAAAGTTTCGATATGTTCGGTTCACAAATCGCGAGAATAGAGAATTTATATTCATAGACATAGCGCCGATTATCTGAAATACGAGAATGAAGACCACGGGAATTCCACTTAAAATAAAAGCTTGCTTGACGTTTTTCTGAGAGGTAAGTCCGGGGGAGCCATGGTGCCTAATTTTGTAAGGCCGCAAGAACTGTATGTAATGCGTTCAGTACTTGTAGAGCGGTATTTGCTGCTGGCGTGTTCAGGCTCGTCAGCAAACTGCGCATGGCATTCATCAGGGACGTGAGTATAACGATCACTTGTAGATCTTGGCTGCGGTCAGAGTCTTGTCGTTGCGCTGGCTCAATAATAGGTGTTGGACGTTTGGATGGCAGAACGTTTCTGGCCTAGTGCGAATAGAAAGCTTCGGTAGTGATGGCCAAGTGAGGTGGCAGGCGCCAGGTTTAGCATCACTAGAAGATGGGATTTCTGCGTTTACTGTAGGTGGTCGCGGAGTTGGACAAGTCATAGTAGCACTTGGAGCCTTCTCTTCAGCGGTGGTTGCCTTCTTTGTCGATCGTTTTCGGTGGAGCGACGTCGTCGCACCTTTGCTGTGGCTCTTCTGTGCGTGGAACCATCTCGCATCATTTTTCTCAGTACTGCCCTTTCAGTCTTTAGCCGAGGGCAGTCTCGTGAAGATGGGTCGTGGAGACCACTTAAGTTGGCACACTTCAAGCCGTTCGCTCAGCAGACAACAGCGCTGTGTGCCTCTGAACATCTGGAGCACACGATGGGGTTGCTGCACACAGCGCTCACGTGGCCTATCTTGATGCAGTTCCTGCATTGTAATGGTTTAGGCACGAATGGTCGAACTGTAACGTCAGAAGTGCCCGACGTTGACATGCGCTGGTATGCAGTCACCCTTGAACGTAAGTTTGATGCATGTTGACTTTCCAAGGCACTGAACTTGGACTATGGTAATGTTATAAGTCACCGGTTTGATCAGATGATGTAAGTCAGCGTCACTGATGCCAATGTCAACGATGTAAATGACGCCAGCCGTGGTCCCGCTGCCTTGGAAACTATGAGGGCGAACGCTGATATTTCCGAGTTTGGTTACTGCGGCCAATATGTCGAGTGCGCTCCACTCAACGACATCAATGGCAAGGATATTTTTGTAAGGATATATCCTCCCGTCTTTGATGGCCCCCGGTACGAGACTCTCCAGATACATGGAAGTAGCTTGCCTGTTTAGATGGTTCAGGTTGTCCGTCTCATTTTGCGGTACAAATAAAGCCGTGTGTGCCGGTACACTTCGCGCCGTGATCACCGTAGCCGTGCTCGATGAGGAGGACTGGGCGGCTTGTCGGCGTAGTCGGTGTTTTGCTTTTGTAGTGACAACCGATACGAACCCGTCGTCGTCGGTCGAGGAGTCGTCACTGAGCGCCGAAGACGCATCAATGCCCTGGCTGCCTGAGTCACTTGTATGGTACACTCTTTTCCTCTGGCCGACTGCTGTCGACCGACTAGTTGCTAAAGGAGGCCCAGTGGTCTCCTCGTCCATTGCCGTGGCAAAAGGGAGCGGCACCTCCCTATATATCCGTGAAGGAGGTTCATTAAAGGAAGCGGCTCAAGGCGGAGCATACTCAAGCCGCGTAAGCGGCCAGGACTATGCTCCCTAGCTCGAACACTAGGAGCGGGAAAAGACAGGGGCGCATTCAGCCACTAAATGTCCTGACGTATATCACTGTTCGGCTCTCATTATAAGCTCTCTTAAAACACTGAGGATTTCCTGTGACATTTTTCATAATTTTACATATTCTATATAACCATATGAACTACTGTTAGAACGAGAGGAAGAAGATGGTTAACGCTATGAAAGAGCCCTGAACAAGGGTAGATGGGTGGAATGCCTCAATTTGCTGGTCATAGCCAAAGTTTCTACAAGTGGGCTTGTCTTCATCTGTGCAGAGCGATTATTACTGGCAGGAGTTTAAATACGCTTTTGCTTCCGAAGAAGAGCTGGAGAGGGGGAGGGTGGGTGAGAAGAATGTAGGTCGAGGAGTGAATAAAAGAAAAGTTTCTTCAGTATGTATTTCTCAGCCTGGAACCAGTGGTCCTGTGGCCTAAAAAGAAATAGAAGCGGAAGTACCAGAAAAACTACAATGCGGGGTGGATATTTATACACCTTAAGCAGGTTAGGTGTAAATACACCTTTTTTGAAAACGGACAGGCATTCCAAAGGGTCCTGATAAGGAACATATCTACAAGGTAACAATTCTCAAAAGTTTTCAGCAAAGGCGGAAAAGGAACAAGAAACAGAAAAATAACACGACAGTAAACCACAGCTGCCAGGCACTTTTTTGGGGGGGTGGTAGGTGTGGTTCACTGTCCTGTTAGTATTATGTTTCTAAGTTTTTTTTTTTTTTGCCGTGGTATGTGTGGTTCATGGTCCTGTTATTCTGTTTCTTTCTCCTTCTGCCCCTTTGAGGAAACTTTTGAGAATTGTTCCCCTGTAGACCTTCATGGATCACTGCCTTGTCGTGGCGGAGGGGGTTGCGAAACTCGATGAAGTTGTGAGCCTACTGTGTAGGGCCACCCAAGATAGACAGGTCACGGCAGAGAGTTCTGACAAAATGGGATTCACTGGAGAAGATAATGGCAACCCACTCCAGTATTTCCTGCCAAGAAAACCCTATGGCCAGTCACAATACCATAATTAATATGGCGCCGGAAGATGAGCCCCACAGATTGGAAGGCGTCCCAAATGTTACTGGGGATGAACAAAGGGCGATTCCTAGTAGCTCCAGGACGAATGAAGCGGCTGGGCTTAAGCCAAAAGGACGCTAAGTTGTGGATGTGTCGGGAAGCGACCAGAAAGTCCGATGTTGCAAGGAGATATATCACATAGCAACATGGAATGTAACATCTATGACGCAAGGTAAACTGGATGTCGTCAAGCGAGAAATCGACAGATTGAACATTGATATCTTGGGTATCAGCGAGCTCAAATGGACCGGAATGGGAGAATTTAACTCCGACGACCATTATGTCTTTTATTGTGGGCACGAATCCAAGAGAAGGAATGGGGTCGCTCTCATAGTAAACAGAAGAATGGGCAAAGCAGTGCTAGGGTACAACCCCAAAACCTACCGAATGATTTCACTTCGGATCCAAGGTCACCCTTTCAACATAACAGTTATCCAAGTCTATGCACCGACCACTACTGCTGAAGAAGCTGCCGTTGAGAGATTTTATGCGGACCTACAATGCCTTTTAGACCGCACCCCATCATCACACGTCGTTTTTCTCATATGAGACTGGAATGCTAAGGTCGGGAGTGAAGAAATATCCGGAATTATAGGCAAGTTCGGTCTTGGCGAGCCAAATAAAGCTGGGCAGTGGCTAGTAGAGTTTTGTCAATGAAACAACCTGACCATAGCGAATACTCATTTTCAACAGCACTAGAGGCGCCTGTACACATGGACTTCACCGGACGGTCTGTACAGGAATCAGATCGATTATATTCTTTGCCCGCAGAGATGGAGAAGCGCTATGCAAGCAGTAAAAACAAGGCCTGGGGCCGATTGTGGCACCGATCATCAGCTTCTTGTTGCCAAAATTAAGCTTCCATTGAGGAAAACGCAGAAAACTAGAAGGTCTTTCAGGTATGATCTGGATCAAATTCCATTAGAATATGCTGTGGAAGTGAGGAATCGATTTCAAGAATTAGATCTAGAAGACAGAGAGCCCGAAGAGATGTGGACTGATGTTCGTGATATAATACAAGAAGTTGCTACTAAGGTAGTTCTAAAGCAAAAGAAATGCAAGAAAACAAACTGGTTATCTGAAGAGGCTTTGCAAATAGCTGAGGAAAGGAGGATGGGAAAAGTTATGGGGGAAAGTAAAAGATACAAGGTTCTCAATGCGGCATTTCAGAAAATAGCAAGGAGAAATAAGAATGCCTCCCTGAACATACAGTGCCAAGCAGTTGAAGACAACAGCCAATTGAGGAACACAAGAGCTCTGTATAAGACAATCAAAGATATCAAAGGAAGCTTCTGTGCTAAGCTAGGCATGATAAAGGACAAACGAGGCAAGGACCTCACGAAGCCTCAGAGATAAAAAAGAGGTGGCAGGAATACACAGAACTGTACAGGAAGGAACCGAATGTGCAAACCCAACATAAGACGGTTGTGATTACTGATGTCGAGCCGGGCATCCTGAAGAGTGAAGTTGAATGAGCCTTAGCCAGCCTTGCTAAGAACAAAGCTAGCGGAATTGATGGCATTCCAGCTGAGTTGCTTCAAAACCTCAACCATGACGCTGTTAACATTCTGTATACATTATGTCAGAAGATTTGGACAACCCTGCAGTGGCCACAGGATTGGAGGAGGTCAGTTTACATCCCATTCCAAAGAAAGGCAGTGCCAAAGATTGTTCCAGCTACCGCACGATCGCGCTTATTTCGCATGCTAGCAAGGTGATGTTGAAAATCCTCCAAGGTAGGCTGCAGCAGTATTTGGATCGGGAGCTTTCGGACGTGTAAGCTGGGTTTCGCAAGGGCAGAGGAACTAGCGACCAAATTGCCAACCTTCGCTGGATAATGGAAAAAGCAAGAGAGTTCCAGAAACCCATCTACTAATGCTTTATTGATTATGCGAAAGCGTTTGACTGCGTAGATCACAGCAGATTGTGGCAAGCTCTCTAAGAGATGGGAGTTCCAATTCACCTCATCTGTCTCCTCAGGAACCTTTATGAAGGGCAAGAGGCCACAATCAGAACTGGGCATGGTCTTACTGATTGGTTTCCGATCGAGAAAGGAGTGAGGCAAGGCTGTATACTGTCGCCCTGCCTATTTAACCTATATGCAGAGTGCATCATGAGGAAAGCCGGTCTGGACGAGTCTTCAGCTGGAGTGAAGATTGATGGAAAACGTATCAACAACCTTAGATATGCGGATGATACCACTTTAATGGCAGAAAGTGAAGTGCAAGTCAAGAGACTTCTGATGCGCGTACAAGAAGAGAGTGAGAAGTTTGGACTTAAACTGAACATTAAAAAGACAAAGATCATGGCGTCTTGCCCTATCAAGTCCTGGAGCATCAATGGACAAGAAGTGGAAGCTGTGACAGATTTTCTGTTCTTGGGCTCCAAGATTACCTCGGAAGGAGACTGCAGCCATGAAATTAGGAGACGCCTGCTTCTGGGAAAGAGAGCAATGGTTAGCCTTGACCGCCTAGTAAAGAGCAGAGACATTAGTCTGCCAACCAAGATCCGTATAACTCGTGCTATGGTCTTTCCAGTTGTGATGTATCGATGCGAGAGTTGGACTGTGAAAAAGGCTGACCGCCTAAGAATTGACGCGTTTGAATTGTGGTGCTGGCGAAGACTCTTGAGAGTTCCTTGGACTGCCAGAAGATCAAATCAGTCGATATTGTCGACCATAAACCCTGACTGCTTATTGGAGGGTCAAATACTAAAGTTAAAGCTCAGCTACTTTGGTCATCTCATGAGAAGAGAGGAGTCGCTGGAGAAAGATTTGATGTTGGGAAAGGTTGAGGGTCGCCGGAGAAGGGGTAGGCAGCGAACGCGATGGCTAGATGGCATCCTAGAGGCACTGCAGATGAAGTTATGTAATGTTAGGAAGATAGCGAGAGACCGGAAAGCGTAGCGTGACATGGTCCATAGGGTCACGAAGAGTCGGACACGACTGAACGACTGAACTGAACTGAGATATATTCCTTTAAGGACCCTTTAGAATGCCTGCCCCTTTTCAAGAAAAATGTGTCTGCACCGAACCTGCATTAATTGCTTGCTAATCATCCGCCCCGAGGAGAAGGAGGACGAGGAAAAAAGAAGGGCGGAAGGCAGGGATGTTGACCAGAAAGAATGAAGTGGGGTTGGCTACCCTGCACTGGGGAAGGGGAATGGAGGATTAAAGGGGGAGGGTAGAAGAGGAGAGGAGGTTAGAAAGTCAAAATCTGCCAATTAGGCTAGTCTCCTAAAAAGCGAAGAAGTGCCTTGTAGGCTTTGAGCGCAGGTGACTTTTGCGGCCGTGGTCCCAAGATGTTCCCTTCCGTTAAAGGGTGAGCGTCCAGACGATCCAATGCAGTACGCAGCGTATGTCGTTCAGTTGCAAAAACAGGGCAATCAGAAAGGAGGTGCTCAATCGTTTCATCAACGCCACATCGTTCACAAGCAGGGTTGTCAGCAATCCCGATCAGGAAGGCGTATATGTTTGCGAAAGCAACGCCAAGCCATAGGCGGCACAGTAACGTTGTTTCACGACTTTTTGTGTGGTGGGGAATACGCAGGCGCAGTTCGGGGCCCAATGCCTTAAGACGACGGTTGGAGAACTTTCCCGTGTTCCACGCTGATTGTATCAGCTCCACAGCCAAACGGCGAAGCCCGCTTGCTGCGTCGGTTCTCGTTAACGAAATTTGGACTGGAAGTACGTCGTTGTGGGCAGAACGGGCAGCGTCGTCCGCCTGGGTAATTTCCTGCAATGCCACAGATCCGCCCCGAATTGTAGATTTTTCGTGTACTGCCGCTTTGTTTCTTTTTCAGGCCACAGGATCACTGATTCCAGGCCGAGAAATACATATTGAAGCAATATTTTTTAAATCATTCCTTGACCTAATTTCTCTTTACTCACCCGCCCCTCCGCAGCTTTTCTCCTACAGAAGCAAAAGCGCATTTAAGCCCATCGCAGTGACGATCGCGCTGCCCAGACGAAGACAAGTCAACTTGTAGAAACGATGGCTAGACCTGCGAACTAAGCCCCCCCCCCCCCCCCCCCTACCCTTGTTCAGTGCTCTTTCATACATATGGACTACAGTTTGAGGAACATCTTTTATTGTTTCAGATATACGATAAAGCTCCGTGGCGTGCAAAATTGCTGACAGAAAAAAAAAAAACACATTCTCATCTAGTTTAATGTTTATACTTCACAATACTACCATCCTTACTTAGTTTGTAGATACAAAGCTAGTAGGAAGATTCCTCGGCTTTTAAATTGTCAAACAATATGTTTTAGTTTTCATGTATACCTTGACGTGTGCTATACATAATATATAATATTATACACGCATTTCGATGATGCTATTGCTACTTGGCCGAAATAAGTGAATCTGTAATTACAATAAAGTACAGTGCTGCACCACAAAATTAACTACCAGCTGCGTGCGGGCCTTCCTTCGGTTTGCAGGGCGCTGCGGTTGGCACACTCGTCGCTGGATGTCTCCAGCTATGGTTGATGTTCGGGAAAATTGCCCTCGACATTCACTCCCCAAGGATGGCCGTTACTCTCGACTACTGCCCCGCCAACGTCAGCGCTCCAGTTGCTAACATATCGGCCTCCGTATTCGACGAAGTCTCATCCATTGAAAGGTTAGGATCGACGTACGTGGAAATGCTAAGCTATTTGGAGTGGAACGACAGGACAGATTATGAGGCGAGGTTTCAGGATGGTTGATAATTCAGCATAGTTGATGCTGGGCAAGTTGGCGCTGTGTTTTAGAGTAAAACTTTATCGCAGCAGCTAATGGGTAGACATGCTGACAATGACAACACAAATGCTTGTTTCCCTCGCTGGCTGTCTCTTCAAAGGTGTAGCTTTTTTTTTTTTTTACGTATTTGCACATTAACCGCGGGTAAATGAGAGCGAGGCGAACTTAGCGGTTCTGCTGTGCGTGCAGCCAGTCCAGGGAGCGCAGTGTAGACCAAAAGAACAGTTACGCACCCTCGACTATATGATGTCATTGTATCATTATTTGAACTAGTAAGAGGTCCGTCCATGACGTTTCTCAACCTAACACATACTCTCTAACACACACACACACACACACACACACACACACACACACACACACACACACACACACACACACACACACACACACACACACACACACACACACACACACACACACACACACACACACACACACACACACACACACACACACACACACACACACACACACACACACACACACACACACACACACACACACACACACACACACACACACACACACACACACACACACACACACACACACACACACACACACACACACACACACACACACACACACACACACACACACACACACACACACACACGCACGCACGCACGCACGCACGCACGCACGCACGCACGCACACACACACACACACACACACACACACACACACACACACACACACACACGCACGCGCACACACACACACATACACGCGTACGCACACGCGCACGCACACACGCACACGCACACACACGCACGCACGCACACGCACGCAGACACACACACGCGCACGCACACACACACGCACACACACACACGCGTACGCACACGCGCACGCACACACGCACACGCACACACACACGCACGCACGCACACGCACACAGACACACACACAAAAAAAGACAGCTATAAGGCCCAGCGGCATATTCGTCGAACAGTACGAGAAGCAGGGGAGTAAAGAAATTGTTTCGAAGGTAGATTGCAGTAAACTTGAGATGTTCTAAGAAACTGAAAAGAGTAGCTTTGCGATTATCCTGCTGGAAGTTCCGCTAAAAATAGCGATCGTTAATAATTAATTGCAACACGTTCGCCGTAGATCAGCATTATGTAGAATATTATGGTAATCTGAAGAAGAAAAGGGCACTCAAAATTAAAATCAAATCGTCGAAGAATGGGCGCATGGAATCACAGTACATTTTATGAAAAAAAAAAAAAGGCAATTCAAATAGAAAAAAGAAGTCAGTGAGGTGATAATACTGCAGTTTGCAGCTAACGGCTTGAGAATGTGCCATTTGTTGCATTATGAACACCGAAAACATTGAAAGATAGCAGAATTTATAGAAGTGGAGTTAGTGATTCCTGCGGCTCAGAAAAAACAGAAATTAATGTGTGTAATCAGAGGCGAAGATGTTAAAGTAGGTTAAATGATATTTGATTGAAGACAAGCACCGCTATACTTATCGGCCGTAGTGGCTTTGTGGCTATGGCGTGCAGAAGCTGAAGCCAAGGGCTTAAGATCGTATTCGGGCCGCATTTACATGGAGGCGAAATATAAAATATCACTTGCTTTTCGATAGGAGAGCACAACCTTAGTTGGTCTAAAATAATCTTGAGCTGTCCCCTGTGGCGTCTGACGTAGTCCTTCTGTAGTTCCTGGGCGTTAAAACCCCTTGTATGATCCATGTAGCGCTGCACAAACATGAACAAAAGGACAAAATGTATACGAGTTTTATAGAAAAAACAATCCCTCCATGACAAGGTGTCACGGTTGGGCACAATGACACCGCAGAATAAAGAGCGATGTGGTTCTTTATTGGTTTGTTCTCTGTATTTCTTCCCCAACACAGCTTAATTCGGACATTCCCAACGGGTCATTCTCCGCATCCTTAGAATGGCCGGTTTCTTGCTCATACGTGCGTGAACATAAACAGCGAATGCTTTTCTCCACCCTTGGATGATGCCTTATTGAGATTCAACTAACTTAACACCTAAAATTCACATGTATACAGGAGCCTGATGAAATGTGTGTCAGCTGCTGTGAGGACTATGTAGAGTCCAGTAATGATAACGTTTTCTTTTTGTGATTCATTGCAGCATTTCAGGCCTTGAAGAAAACAGCTTGCTCGGCTTCTATCGATTTTCAGCATACTGGAGCCTTATTTTTACTACAGCTCTGACAATTATACTCGGCCTTACTGTCAGCTTACTGACAGGTGAGTTCACCCTCATTTTTCGCCTTCCGTTTGAGGACAAAGTGTAGAAAGTCCGAAGGTGCTCAGTCCTATAATTTGGATTTCAGAGGTTGAGAAGTTGAGAACTCAATAAGGAAATTCTATACCGCGATGAAAGGAGCCTTTCGATGCTATTATAGAACAGATGACTTGCAAGTCGGGAGTGGCGTAACGCGTTGCGATTTTAGTAAGAAACACACAGTTACTGGTAGCCATGCGTTGACAAAGAAGTAGGTACTTATTACGCGCAAGAAATGGAGTGGAATGCTGTGGACAAGGTTTGTTGTCTGGGAGCGACTCTGGCAAGTTATTTTAGTCTCATCAACAAGGCAATGACTTGGAAAGCCTTTCAGCCAATAATTTGTTTAAATATTGTCCCAAAGTTATCCAACCTTCTAAGAAATTTGAAGCACAAGAAGCAAGAATAAATTGAATAAATTTAAGTGAGTTCTAATACTTACCAGCCTTTGTATGCCTGCACATGTGTCTCGCAGAGTAATGCGATGCAGGCAATAGTACTAACAATGTAATAATGTTAAGGATTGTACCTAATATGCCTTTTTACATTCGGACATATTCCGTAAAATTTTAAATGAACGACTCTGGACCAATTGTCATGAGTAAACTGATCAAATGAGATATTTTCATTATTGTTATAATTTGTTACAGTAGCTGTCTCGTAGAAAATGACCAGTCGGTCTTCCTTTATACGAACCGCAATGTGAACAGAGCAAAATTTGCGAATCATTCGAGGGACATGATTTCTTAATATAATAGCTGTATAGAAAAAATACACTTCGCTACTACGGTTTATTTTATTCTGACATTGTTCATTAGCCCATTTCATAATTCAGCACGGAAGATGATATAATTTATTTCTTTCCGCGTAGCAGGACTATCATGCGTATTGTTTCATGTTTCCTCGGGAAAAACTTCCGGCTTTCGTTTCAACTTGTGTCTCACCGTGCGTTGTTTTCAGCGATGCGGAATAGACATTTGCGGTTATTAGCTTGTTAGTACGGCCTACATCGGCATATTGGTATAATTTAATGATCGTCTTTTTTGTTCTCACTTCCTGCTATGTTTTTTATTGTTCCGTTTGCTTTTCATTCTGAAGAAACATGGCACCATCTGAAGGCGGCTTTCTTCCGTGTGTAGATTTATTGTGTTTAATGCGCAATTATCGTTTTCGTTTATGATGTCTCGTTGCCGACAATTAAACTAAGGTGGCAATTACCCTAAGTGTGACACTAAGCATCTTTAGAAACAGTTTGGTTGCAAAACACCATAGTCTACTTTAGTCATTTCACAAGCCAATTGGAATGAAAGTGCGGGAATGGTGAACTTATGCTTCGTAGTGTTCGTTATTCAGTTTGCGACTACAACAGGTGTGATCCTGTCTCATGCTGCAGCGTGCTTTAAAGAGTGGTTCTCTTGTTTTTCTTGGCGTGCAGGTGAGAAAAAGACCTGTGCTGAGAATTTTCACCTCACTAGCAAGCTTGCATTAAAGCTATGGAGGAAATTCAAGTTTCTGCCAAGACCGGAGGTACGTTTTGAACCATGTGCTGTGTTTTCGAAGTGCTTTGTAGATTTACCTGCTAACATGTAAAAATAATGCGGCACTTGCCTGAACTAAACTAAACAAATTGGATTCAACTGGCGTTTCATTGTACAACACCCGGTTTATTTTTGTGCTGTTGTCATCCCTTAAAAAATGCTGACACGAAATGAACAGTTTTTAAGAGATGCGTCTGGCAAGAACACACCTAAGTAACACTTAGGCGATGGATAGTTTAGAAAACTTATGAATAATATTATTTCTCTTGTACTCATTTGAGCAGGACAAGACATAAGGTTAGATGTATGAACACGTTTTCTTTATATATACCCTCCTGCGTAAATGTACACATCCATAAGAATATGGTCGAAAGGTATATACTGCTGCACAAATCAGAATCAAAGATGGAAAAACAGCGCTTTGAAGACGAGGACGAAACACAAAGGACAGGACGTGCGCTAACATTCAACTCCAGTTGAAAGTTAGCGCATGTGCTGTCCACTTTGTGATGTGGTCTCGTCTTAAACACGCTGTATTTTCATCATGATAAAACAACTCGCCCGAGCATCCACCCTGATCAGAATCAAATGTCTGTGTTTTTTTTTCGTGTACCATGCTCTAGGTGAAGCTCCCTGCCGAAACAGGAGAGGAAGAGGATGAGAAGAAAATCCTTCACCACGAATTCAAACGGGAAGAGTCCTTCCACTCGAACGAAAGCAACGTGTAGATGTCACATTTATGCACCCGGAAAAATATTCACCTCACATACTGAACAGAAGCAGATTCTGAGACGATATGCTTGCAGCTTTGGGCTGAAACTGTGCCCTTTCCAAGTTGCCTCACTCAGTGAGCGACGTGTACCAAATAAGAGGTGTGGTTTGGAAGGCAGGGAAGAAAAGTAAGGACATGCCGGCATATAATGGGTACACCGCATTAGCACGTTCATCCATTCAACAATATAAAAATGGATGTACAACTACTACAATGCACATACATCCAATGAAAAAAAAAATAAAATTACCTTTGTTCTTGTTTCGAGTATTGTTTCGCACCCTGTTAATGAAGTCCCGAGGAACCGGTCTTTTAAGATTGTCTCGCGTGCCGATGGATGGAATTTGTTTAGATGTATTGGTCGCATCATTGGCGATTTCAGAAATTAGAGGACGCCCTCGTAGAACGAATTGAAATAAATGAATGACATAGGTGCGAACGTGTACCAGCAGTAAAATCAAAATAGGCAGAGACAGTTACCTCCAATTTTGCGGAAATGGCCGCTTTTGATCACCGTAGTTCGAGAGCACTCTCATAGCACTCGCGCAGCATGCAGAGAAATTATGAGGCCGTCTGCACCGACGGTATACCAACGCATGAGGAAAAACAAACGAACTGCTTAGCGGTAATATTCTCTGTTGAGCTGCGTCCGTATAAGGCTTCTTGTCCCCTGCTGGCAACCATCAATTCACTCCAAACCGCGAGCTTGAGCAGTGGCCACAGTTTCGCGAATGTCGCTGCGATTTTTCTCTTAATTGCGAAGGGTTTGACGGCTGAAGGGACCTAAGGAGATATACAGGTAACGTTGCACGGTTGTGCGCTGATCATATTGCGCAGCTGCGAATAGCCCAGTGGCTACGTTCCAAAGACGACAGGTCTGTCGAAGATGAGCACACTGCTCCGGTTACATGACGTCCTTCGACGCCAAAGTTTCAGTATTGACACAAACATTTCAGTATTCACAGCATGCATGCTATAACTGGCCCCTTATTGAGTAGAATAAAATTAGAAATACGCGGTATGATAGCGTGGTGCGAGGGTAGTCGCGTTAGATTAAGGGTCGCAGTCATGCGTTTTAAGTATTTCATCACTACAAAGTCTGCAGTGAAGGGGGTACAACCTCCTCGCCATCATCGTCTGCTGGCTTAGCACTGCTTACAATTATCAGCCGAAGTGGCGACTCAGTGATTATAGCGCTCGATGACTGCGCCGGAGTACCCGGGTCCAAACCCGCCCGTGGAAGCCACGTTTCGGCGAGGAGAAAATACTAAACGACGTCCGTGTGCCGTATAATGACAGTGAGCGTTAAGTATCCCCAAATGGTTGATCGGAACAATTACGGAGCCCTCCGTAGAGGCATATATTTTTCTCATTTCGATTACATCTTCCTCGCTTCCCTCACGGCTAGGTCAGTGCCTGACATTTCTCAAAATCTCATTTCCACAAAACAAATCTAAATTTTTCAATGTCATCACCAGCTGAGGACGCTACCTGGTAAAATAGGTTTCTCAAATCATGAAATGACACCGACTCTGGACCGCCATGTACAAGCGTCGTAAAAATGTATCTGACTGCCCTTATAATAAAGCGTGAGTTCCACAGCTGCTGTCAGTAAGCAAATCTTGCGAATGAACCCTCCCACACTGCTCAATCCAAGGCTAGAATCCTGTGATACCAAGCCGACCCATCTATTGGCAGTCACCTTTCAATCAGATTTTTGTGAAGACATCATATTTTAACTTCCATCACTTTTTGAAAGAGCGACAGTCTTCCCCTCTACTAACATAGCCCTAACTAGGACCTTTTCTGCGCTGATTAATTGAAAAACGAAAGATCAGTCACGTTAAAAATGCAATATAAATTGCAGGTGACTTTTGAACGCAATTGGTGATCTAAAGAAACTGACAGCTGGTCCGTTCAAAACAACATTCGCCCAAACAAAACGCAGAGAAAGTGCTTCGATTCTCGTAAAAGGAGAACTACGCAGTCCAAACATACCCACGAGGAAGCCTTCTGTACGGGCGAGGCCGCATAGTCTGCCAGCGGAACAACAAAACTTTGTGAGAGCTATATACCGTTGCGTTCAGTAGTTTCTACATCTACTCGGAGGCTTTATTTATTGGAAAGATCGGCTATCCGGGATGAAATCTGATTTCACCAATTTAACCACAAAATATGCAAGAGTCAAAATAGTGGAAATTAACAAGCTCTCGATACTTGAGTGGTCGTCGTTTTTTGTCTTTTTCAGTGGCTTTGATGAAATTTGACCAGGTGATTGTGCCCAGGAAGGTCAGACATTATTGGGGAGTATTATTAAAACTTTTTGAAAAAGTCCGAGGTCACCCTTTGAAGGAGACATACTGCAAAGCAGAAAAATTGCATTTTTTTTTTCCACGGACAGCAGTCAGCGTCAGCGAGTTTTAGCTCTTGCCGCACATGACTCATTCGTGCTATCTCGTGTCGTTACTGCCTTTTTTGCTTCCTGCCACGAAGAAGTGCCTGAAAAGAAAAATGGTTTTCAATAAACGATGCCACCATGGCTGAGGCTAATGCGTGGTGTGACTCCCAATGATTATAATTTTTTGACGGCTCGGCAAACTTTCAGAACAGAAGTGAAACGTGCGTGAAAGACCAAGGTTACATATGTGAAAATGTCTGTCGTTATGACGCACTCATAAAGCTTAGAGCTGTACAATATTTAGGTACGAAGCCAGTAAACCCGCATACGTCATCGAAACACCAGCATACAGCTTTAAGTTGTAGTTAAGAAAGCCTGCCAGGTGGCGGCGTTTGCTCTGTTGGTGATTTTCATTATTTAGAGAAGGTGCCTCAGTTCGCCCATTATGGCGGCGCTAAAAAAGACTTCTTCAGCTGAACGCCTACACTGAGAGAAGGCTTCCTGCGGGCTATGCATAGAAAGCTACACAGCCAACACGCACCATGCTCACTGCACAGCAAATTGCAGTCCCTCCATTAATTTTGTGAATCGTGCTCTTTAATATTATAACATTACGGAGTTATCCACTTTGTTATCGCATCAAGATCTTACTAGAATTGTAACCAATACAGCATTAGTATACATAATTTAACGATCGTACAATACACCATGCGCATGCTGATGGCAGCGCTGCCTGTCGGCAATTTCGCGAAGCCTATCCTGAGCATCGTCGATTACACTATGGACTACACTGTAAGTTTGCTGCGTCTCCCCGCCAGTTTCTGCGCGCTTCCACAACGCGCTTGTTATGACAACGTATGTTGAGCGAGCTATTGGTCAGTCTTGAATTTACGTTCACATAGGCCTTAAATTGTGAAAGGAACACACTCCCGCGTGTTTGAAGGCCTGAACACTAGTAATTAAACATACAGACAAAACAGAAACTGAAACCTTAACTGAGGACGGACATACCTGAAATACTTTGTTTAGTAACGCTGCGAGGAAAGCCCCGTCCCCGTAGCCTTTTCTGCGTAGCCACAGAAAGTTGTACCCGAGCGCGAGGAAATACAGTGGCGGAACCTCACTTAAAGGCCCGGGTGACACAGTAAATGAGATAACGCGCACGCTGGTGATGTGTGATGCTCTCCGGGGAGCTGAGTTGCGCAATGCATTATTTATTTACAATAAACTTATAACGGGGCCTGTTAAGCGTAATTTGAGGCATAAGGCCCACTCATTCGGCAAGAAAGCACGTCCCAAGTGAGAAGCAGTCTAATACCCCGGTCAGACGAGCAAGTTTAGTGTCACTTTCAACGAGTGCACTCGCGTTTAGTGTCATTCGCATCGTGTCACACGATGAACTTTAGTGTCACTCGCTGCCGAACACACTCGGCGTGAAGTGAGTTTGGCGAACTCACTACACTTTGTCCGGCAGGCGAGTGTGTAGTCTCGACAGCAGGGCGCTGACATATCACTCATACATTTCTGAAAATTGCAGCGTTTTGAGATGTTTATCTTAATTTCATGAGTATTTCAATTAATCGGCAAGAGATTTAAGCTGTCACCAACTAAGAACGATGCGCACACTTGAATAGCTACCCTCGCTCTCAGTGCTTGCGCTAAGGCGAAGGCGTTCGTCTGCTGCCGCACTTCGATGGTATGCGGTATGTCAAGCTGCATCAACGAAGTTGGAGTTATTTGTAACCCAATCTCTAGAAAGTCGTCGCTTGACAGGCAGCATTTCGCTCAAGCGCCGGCCGGAGACACCACCGCTTTTCCTCCCGCAAGCCACCAGCGCCAAGCCAGCACCTTTACGGCGCATCCTGTCCCACTGTCACCGGCGTCACAAAAGTGTGCGAGAATTTGTTTTTCCCGTAAATACGCGAACGGTAGGGGACGTGTTTCAGTAGCAACTAGAGAAGACGGGGGCTCGGTAGTATGCTGCAGCACCAGAAATTCGACCACAGCGGAGGCGGAAGAGGTGGCCATCGCGCTAGCTCTAACACAACAACAGGTCAAAATTATAGTTACAGACTCGAAATCAGCGATTAGAAACTTTGACGCGGGCCGCATTTCGGCCATAGCAGCAAGAGTGTTGGCCAGTGGTTCACCACCGGCAGAGCAGGTCGCGCTCATTTGGACACCGGCGCACCAGGGGTTGAGGGGGAACGAGAAAGCGCACGTACTGGCCCGAGGATTAGCTACATTCCGGGATCCCAGTGACGACTTATGCGCAACCCCGTACCCCTTGCGCGATGAGGAGCCCCTGCAGTTCGACGATGACCTTAACACCTACCAAGATATCCTAAATCATTACAAATTAGGCAGATCAGTACTACCAAAAGCGTGTAAGCAACTCACCAAAAGCGAGGAGGTTATGTGGCGTAAGCTACAGACTGGAGTATTCCCGAACCCCCAGCTTTACAGCAAGTGGCACCCGGAAATTTTTAGCCCCAGGTGCAAACGTTGCGATGGCATAGCGGACATGATCCATATGATATGGACGTGTCCTAGATTTGGAGAACCTGACCGAACAGATGAGTCCTGGGAGGCACTACTTCTCAAGCAGGACGAAAAAGGGCAACGAGAAGTCATCCGTCTTGCCCTGGCCGCTGCTAAGATTCAAGGGATCCAGGTTGACGGCTGAGGGGGAGGACATGGTTGGGACAGAGCTTCGCCTCGGATCCTCATCAACCTTTTGACGGGTGCAATAAATGTTATTACTCTCTCTCTTTCCCGTAAATAATGATCCCTGAAGTAAAGCGATGCCAGTAATTAATCCTTCTTGGGGATTGTTGATCTATACCGAGTCGCTAATAGGTGTAATTGCTGCGACACAAGCAAATTTGTGCTCACAGCTACATAGCCATTGTCGCCGGCGGCGCGGCGCAGCTCACCCTTGCAGTACACGTATACGCTATCTTAGTCGTCGATTTGAATTGCACCTGTCACTTATTATGAACAGACAGCAAGGTTGACAATAAGGCAGTGCCACGAGTGAGCCATATATTCTATTAAGCTGGCCATACGAAAAGGCCGCCCACTGATACTTTGATGCGAACCAAACTATAGGCCTAGCGACGACCACGGAGGAGCGCATGGCCAAGCGCTACTTGCACCGCGCGCTCTGCCTTTCACGGGCGCTCGATGGGTGGTACTACAGCGGAAAGCTAGTAGCATCCGGTGCTGCGAACGCTGCGAACTTGTCGCCTACTTTCGTGATACTATGGAAACCGGATCTTTTTCGACGTTGTGTACAACGGCAAGCAAACGCTGTGAAGACGTGACGATGCTGCCGTACGTGGGTGCTGCGCCGCTGAACATTTTATGCTGCATAGAAGCGCCGTCGTACATGATTTCGTGTGAAAAATGCATGCTGCTCTGAATCATACTAGCTCGATAACTTTTCGCGCTCTAATACCGGTGACTCCACTCCATATGTATACTCGCTACCGGCATTTTCTCGGATAACGATGCAAATCGGTCGCAAAGCTACGTTCCCGATAACCGCGGTTAGCAAGCGCGTAACTATAAACGAGGTCGGTTTTGCATGTCAGTAACCATGCACGTTAGCGAAAAGCACGGTCAAGCTAACATGCCCGTGCGACATCGCGATGTTTTTTTAGTCAAATACATGTACTCAAATGCACAAATAAACTGAATATTAGCTTGGGGTCATTGTGCTTGCAATAAAATTTAATTTTAAGGTATTTTCGTGAAAACTAATTAATTTACACATAGGGCTGCAGCATCCGCATCGGCACTGCCGTCATTTCAAAATGACACTTTATTTTGCCGTGTGAAGCGAGCACCGAAATTTCACTCTTCCTATGTAAGTGCACTTCGTGAAAGTGTCACTAAACTTGCCCGGTGAGCTTTAACTACGGCGGCGATGCTCGGCGGTCGCAGGGGTTTTGCTATTGTTATGAAAATAAATGAAGCTGCAGCATTAAGCGGGAGATCACTGAATCTCACTAATAAAGCGCTTAGCGCATGTGGTGACAATACATGGCAACACGCAGTGGCATCGTGCGATGAGTTGAGGGCTGCCAAAGCACTGCCGTACATCCCGTTGCTCACGTTCTGGGCTCGAAGAACATTTTGCTCATCGCCCGGAAGCTCGGCAGACCGCGAATTGCACAAGTCTTTGCAGGTACGTAAGTTCTGCTCTGGCGTTTTTTTTTTTTATTTATTTTTTTTTTTCTTTTTGCAGCTTAGGTTTGCTCTCTTTGCGCGGTTTCAGCGACAAGTCTGCCCACGCTCGCTTAGTCTGAGCCGGGCTTATTGAGAATATCGAGACCATTGAGTGAAAGCTTGGTAGGACAATAAAGAACAATAGAGGCTGTTCTCGCTGTAAATGGCTAAATATCATCGTAATGAGCGGGGGGGGGGGGGTCACTCCTTGCAAGTCTTTGCACCGCAGATTGTAGTTTAGCACCTCTGCGCTATGCCTCGTAGAATTGCGGTGCACCAAACAAAATTTCCGTCAGTGCATTGATTGTACTTCATACTGTTTAGTCTTAAAAACAGTGTACTAGAGATAGGAGTTCCAATTCACCTCATCTGCCTCCTCAGGAACCTCTATGAAGGGCAAGAGGCCACAGTCAGAACTGGGCGTGGTCTTACTGATTGGTTTCCGATTGAGAAAGGAGTGAGGCAAGGCTGCATACTGTCGTCCTGTCTATTTAAACTATATGCTGAGTGCATCATAAGGAAGGCTGGTCTGGACGAGTCTTCAGCTGGAGTGAAGATTGCTGGAAAACGTATCAACAACCTTAGATATGCGGATGATACCACTGTAATGACAGAAAGTGAAGTGGAACTCAAGATACTTCTGATGCGCGTACAAGAAGAGAGTGAGAAGTTTGGGCTTAAACTGAACATTAAAAAGTCAAAGATCATGGCGTCTTACCCTATCAAGTCCTGGAGCATCAAGGGACAAGAAGTGGAAGCTGTGACAGACTTTCTCTTCCTAGGCTCCAAGATTACCCCGGAAGGAGACTGCAGCCATGAAATTAGGAGACGCCTGCTTTTGGGAAAGAAAGCAATGATTAGCCTTGAGCGCCTAGTAAAGAGCAGAGACATTAGTCTGCCAACCAAGATCCGTATAACTCGTGCTATGGTCTTTCTGGTTGTGATGTATGGATGCGAGATTTGGACTGTGAAAAAGGCTGACCGCCGAAGAATTGACGCGTTTGAATTGTGGTGCTGGCGAAGACTCTTGAGAGTTCCTTGGACTGCCAGAAGATCAAATCAGTCATATTGTCGACCATAAACCCTGACTGCTCATTGGAGGGTGAAATTCTAAAGTTAAAGCTCAGCTACTTTGGTCATCTGATGAGAAGAGAGGAGTCGCTGGAGAAAGATTTAATGTTGGGAAAGGTTGAGGGTGACCGGAGAAAGGGTAGGCAGCGAACACGGTGGTTAGATGGCATCCTCGAGGCGCTGAGAATGAAGTTATGTGATGTTAAAAAGATAGTGAGTGACCGGAAAGCGTGGCGTGATATGGTCCATAGGGTCACGAAGAGTCGGACACGACTGAACGACTAACTGAACTGAACTGAGCACCGTGATGCTTCCTTGATGGTCAGAGGTGACCAAACGGCGCAGCAGCGCAGATAGATCAACACTTTATCGCAGATGTGACACAGGCCGCTAAGAGGTGACTGCTATGAGAATATTAGAAATGTTTAAGCAACATGGGAAGGGGCTCTCTTTCACATTTGAGCTTCCTGAGCAGGACTGCCTCCAGTTTTTAGACCTGAACGTTAAGCTGGGGGCAGAAGTGTGTTCTGGCGTTACCTACCTAGGGCGAAGAAAGATTTCTTGCCATTCGATTCGGCCCAGTCAAAAACTGTTAAGAGGGCTATTGCCGCCCTCTCTATGGAATCTGCACTCCTCAAGTCGTGCTCTCACATGATGCGGGCGAGCTTTCAGGGTGAGGTTAGTAGACTGTGTAAAGCAGGGTTCCCAGACCATGCTTTGGCTGGCGTCACCAAAGCAATGCTACAAAAACTCAAGGGCAAGCCAAAGGGGCAACGTCGGAAAGAAACCTTTCGTGGAGCCAAGCCAGTGGTGATACCTTATATACACAAATTGTCCCACAATTTAAAACGAGTTGGCAACAAGTACCGAGTCGCCATGGTCTTCTCCGCCCCCTGCAAATTGGCCAAGATGTGCCCCAAGGTTACCAGCAGTGCTAAAGCAACATCGGGGTGTGGAAAGAAACACTCGAAGCCCTAAGTAAGGTGTGCCACGGGAGTGGTCTACGAGATCCCCCTTATGTGTGGCAAGATGTATGTCGGTCAGACCGGGCGCCGCGTTAACGAGCGTGCCGGTGAACATTACAGGTCTTTAGGGAATGCATCAGATTCGTCCCAAAACCTACCAACCCATTGCCGCTCCTGCTTTGATGAAAACAAAAAAAAGCTGTGAACCACGATTTGGAGAGATTAAAATTCTAACCAGAAGTAAAGACAGATTAGCTCGCGAGCTCGCAGAAGCCTTTTTTATCAAAGAGGGGGGGGGGGGGGGGGCAGGTGTGTCAGCCCTACTTCTATATCTCTGCATGAAAGCGAGCATAGATTGTTGAAAGATGCGAGGTTATGACAAGTTTTACCTGCGTTTTTGTTTTTCGTCCTACCTTTCAGGATATGCGCCGGCGTTCACCGTCTTCAGGCTATAAATTTGTACACATGTATCTTTCAATAAACTTAGTTGGAGTTAGCGCCTGTCCCGTTCGTCTTTCTGTGTGTTCTGTTTTTTATTTTTCCTTTGGTTAAACACCGTGTCAAGGTTACATGAGAGACAAGAAAGTCTTGTCTGGCGTGCGAAAGCGACTGGCATGAACGAGGAATGCTGGACTCTGGACGCACAATTTGAAGTGAATTTATGGTGAGGAGCACTAGCGTTGAATGCTTCTACAATTGGCAAATGACAAAAAGAGAACCGCAATGTATTACATTTAACCTTGCATGTAAGCACAAGGCTCAGCGACGTGGGGTTTGCGCAGAAAACAAGTAAGAAACATTATCATCATCGGAAAGGTCTTAAACGCATTCTTTAAAGCGGGCATCTGGCCCCACCATAGTCACGGTGGCGAGGCGAGTGCTGGTTCGCATGTATTCGACAGCTGCCATAAAGCTTGGCTCTGGGGGCTACGTCAACAAACTCTCTCAGCTTTACCCAGAGCATAGCGACGGCCGCGTTGTCGAGAGACAGCGGAAGGACCCAGTCGATGTAGCTGGCCAGGCGGGTGGTAATGAGAATTTTGGCGAAAGCCCCTACTCGAATGTCGGAATAGTCTTGACAGTCTCGTACTATATGGGCAGCGGTCGCTAAATTTCGGCAGTGACGGCACATCTCTTCGTCGGGGTCGTTGTGGAATAATTCTGCCTCAATGACGGGGTTAATGAAGTGTTAGTTGCGAGGCGGCGGACTAATGTAGGCGTGGCCCTCGATAGCTCCTCCGGCATAGGAAGATTGGGGTGCACCTGTTCCTCGGCGCGTTCCTCTCTTCCATTACGGAGGAGGGCCCTGCGCCGTAGCTTCTTGGCGATTCCTTTGAACGTGGAGGGTTCGAACAGGCAAGTTTTGGTACCCGCTATGATGGAAAGTGCGTTCGGCGCGGTTGATACTTAGCGTGCTGCTGCTGGCCCACTCGTTGCCTTCATTGCCTGCATGTGAAGGTACCTATAGAAGTCGTCGCTTTAATGTTAAGCTTGAGATTGAGGTCGTCAAATGTCGCTAATAAACCGCTGTTTATTTTAGGGCACGTTGACGGACTCGAGGTCACTCGTCTGCAGACTTCATACGCGCGAGATGAGTCCGTGAAGATATAGAGTCTGTGCTTGGAGTCATATTTAGGAAAGGTTTGTAGGACTCACTGAGCAGGTTTTCAGAGGGCAGCAAGCTCTACTTTCACAGTGCCGACGTCATCGACGCTGGGTACTGTGGATGTATCCACGCGATGGGTGACATCGACTCACGCCACCTTCTGGATTTACTTAAGAACATCAGTCTCGCTGTTATTGGCATCGGTTGCGGGAAGTATTGTCTCTGCCATATCAATATATATGATTGTGGTAGTAGCCGTTGGTTTGTTCGTTACGCTGCTGCTATGCGCCTTAGCAAAACGCATGCATCGCTCCTAGTTGTCACAGCGAGCAGCCATATTTCGTGGCAATGGTCTGCCATCTGTCAGCGAAATTGTCGGGGCTCAAGGCGGATGCACTTAATCACCTGAAGGGCAAACGTTTTTGTTTGGCGCAATATGAAGCTCATCTACGGATGTAGCGGCCAGCTGGGGTACAGTTTAGTCGATCCCTATATGCGAAGTTTGCCTGTTCAGCAATCTCCGCAAGCAGTTTCATGCAGCTGTATGCGTACAGCTCTTTGAGAGGTGTGCGTTTCGGCAGATCCATGACAATGCGGATGGCTTCTCGGTTAAGCTTTTCAAATTTTTCAGACTGTCTTCTTGTGATAAGGTGGAAATTGCATCCATGCATGATGCTAGAGTCGAGAAGGGCTCTTATTAGCTGGTGGATCTCCTTCTCCTTTGTACCCCACTGGAGACGGCTTACTTTTCTAATGAGGCGTAGGAGTGTCTTGCACTGTGATCTTACTTTGTTCACCTATGTTGCGCCTTTTCCTTCTTGGTGAAGATATGCCTTCTGAATTAGTGTGGTAGATTGGCGTCGAATAAGTTGGCGGGACATGTATATAGCATATAATCTTCGAACTGCTTCCGCTTGCCTGTGTGGACCTTAAGAATTACAGCGTATTCAGTCTTGTCCGGCGATGCGGACATGCCCACTGTGGTTAAGAAATCTCCGATGGTATCGAGGACTTGTTGAAGAGTCTGTTCTTGTTCACCCACAAAGCCAGTCGTTGCCCAGATGGAGATGTCGTCTGCATACAAGGCATAATGCAGGGACGGAATGGCAGCAAGGAGAGGTGGGTCTCGCCATTACAAGATTGAATAATGTGGGCGAAAGAACCGCTCCTTGCGGTACGTTGATACTGTTGGGCCTTGGGTTGCTAACGCGGTCTCCTACTTTAATTTGGTACGGTCGGTGGGCAAGGAAATTCTTAATGACCGTAAGTAGACGGCCGCGCACTCCAGCTAACCTGGCGCTCTCGATGATGGCTGCATGGGCTGCAGTTCGTGATCCATTGAGATATTGTACTGGTATAGATCAGACAGACACGGACAGAGGGAAGGAAACGAACACAGCGCTTTGTTCTTCTCCTTTCGCCTGTGCGTGTCTGTCTGCGCTACCAGCACATATCTTAAATAAAGCAGCCCCTTTTAGCGTTCCTTTCGGCCTAATAGTTTTGAATGCCTACGCGCTAATTGTTTCTTTATTTCAATTCTGCAGGCCCCCTTACGGGGCCCAATCAGGTGGGCATACAGAAAGCTTACATTCAACACAAACAACAAGTAGAATGCACATTACGGCAATAACACATGTCTAAGTAAATCCGGTAATACAAATATTTCAGATGGCTGACAATGCACAAGCGGCTTTTGAAGATGTTATAAACAAGAAATAATGAAACAGTGTTAGCAGTGAACAAAATGCAGGTAACAAGTAGGCGCCAAGACGTGATCGCATTAGCATATGAAGATTGCTCTATCAGTACTAAAGAATGGATACTCTAGCCTATGCGGACAAACTAAAGCTACGCGAACGCTTATGAACTGTTAGTACAAAGAGTAAGGAAAAAGTGAAGCGTAATGTAAGTAAATAATCAGAGCCCCTTGGAGATCATTGAGGGCATTACTCTGCAGAGATAGTGGCTTCAATCCTTGTAGCGAATGTTGCTAAAGTAGGTGCATGGGCGAGGGAAGAATCTAGTTCGTTCCATTCACGGATAGCGGATGGAAAAAATGAATGCTTAAATGCATCTGTATGACAGGAATATTCGGTTAATGTGAGAGCATGTTTGCGACTTGTCTGTCCAGATTGTGATGGGTAATTGTATTTTCACACATTGATGTTAAAATTGTTGTGCAATAGCTGATACAAAAATTTTAAAAGCGCGTGTTTTGCTCTTATTGAGAGGGCTGCAAGACCTAATATGGCTGCAAGCTGAGTTGGGGAGTCAGTACGCCCATATTTATTATGGATAAACCGCAGTGCCTTTCTTTGTATTTTTTTTTCTAGTTTTGCTACGTTAATTGCTGTGTGCGGGAACCAAACAGTGTGGCCGTACTCTAAAATCGGTCTATGAATGTTTTATATGCTAAGAGCTTACTGGATGCTGGTGCAAGCCGAATGCAACTTCTCAAAAAGAACAGTTTACGCAGTGCTGCCGGTGTTATATTGTCGATGTGTGCGTCCCATCTGAAGTCAGCGGTTAGTGTGACACCAAGATATTTATGCCGGGAGATTTTATTAAAAGGAGTTTCATGAATGTTGTAAGGGAAAAATGATGGTTCTTTTTTTCTGGTTATTGCAATGCATACAGATTTTTTATTATAATAGTCCTCTGCCATCTCTCGCACCAGTGCACTACTGCGTCAAGCGACTGGGAAAGCGCAATGTGGTCCTGATGACTTTCTATTTTTCGGTAGATGATGCAGTCGTCTGCGAATAGCTTGATGTTACAGTTGATGTTACAGTGTTACAGTAATTTAAGAGCGGATATACGTTTTATTGTGTGTACAGGTAGATAACGAGGCTCCACTTTTGCGTGTAACAGATCACCATTCCTGCACGCCGTAAAAAGGTTTGCCATTTAGCTACCCTCACGAAAATATGCGATGAGCTTTTGATTAAAGCTCAGTGATTTTAGACATTACACGAATGCGGTTTTTCTGATGACTTTTGAGTTGAGTTTCCGATGCACTGCTGAAGCAAGCTCTGTGCTTAATATTCGATGAGTGCGCTATTTACCGACATTCTCATTAAATTATGATTCATACATGAAAAATTTGGGATGCATTTCTGCTTGGTGTACAGCGAATTCTAACTAGTCACTTGGCCACAAACAAAGACCAAGATGTATAGAATGTTTCTTGCTGTTTAACGTCAAAAAAAAAAAACAAATAAAAAACAACAAAATGCTGCAGTAATGCTGTCTTCAACATACCTTAAAGACCGATATTGTTAACTTTCTCTTTCACTTGGAACGGGCCAGGACTAAAAACGTCATTTAGCAAACAGCTTCCATCAACCCTCTGAAAGGGGGCAACCAACAACACTGTCTAGAACAGGGTATTACAATTCAGTAGAAATCGATGCCACTTCATGCCCCTCCCAGATCTGATCTCCTCCATACACCGAGCTTATGCTTATATATCTCAAATTAAAGGCAATCCACCAGAATACCATTCTAAAAACCTCTCGCGTCATCAGACATGGAAGTAATTGAATTGAAGTAATAAAGTTACTGTATTTTATTCCCTTTTCTTGGTAATTTGTAAAGTAATAAGTTATGTTTCTGATCCAGTAATTTAGACATGTAACTATTATGAGCGCGGTGCCAGAACTTTCACCTGTACATACACAGCATCGTCATCATTCACCGGTGTTCGCATGATCACGCGCAGCGTTCCAGATTGTGGCTGGAATAACGACGTTTGTTCGAGCGGTGGCTCACAAGGGGTGGAGGTGCTGGGTGTCGATCCCGGTACCTGTCGCAGTAACTTGGGGCAGTAATTTCCCGCAAAAGTAAGTAATTCCTTTCAAAATTTTTTAAGAGAGGACATTCATGAACTAATTCCTAGCGTATCTGGTAGTCATGTATACGTGGGCTAATATATGGTTGATAGCAGCGTCTCGCATTTACACGGGCCTATACGAATTCCCTGTTTAGAAATACAAGCCTTATTCCCAATCAAAATTATGTACCGTGGCGCATACTGGCGTTCCACTGCACAAATTGTGGAATTTCTCTTCCCATGCTGCCTCTCTACAGCTGGTTCCATGAGGCTTCCCCCATGGCACTTAAAGCCTCTTCTATGTGGTGAGAATGCAAACAGGACTCCTGAATTACAATTTTACAGCCAAACGTCGACGACGGCGTCTGACTGCGGAATCAAGCATTGCTGGGAGGATCTGGGGGGAAGGTGGGGGGGGGGGGGGGGGCAAAACAGTCGCACACAAAACATCCTTTGATGAGACTGCTATTTCGACTGAAGTGGTCCAACAAAGATTAAGTATGAAGTACATTGCTTTGTGAATCCCCAAAAGACGCTTTTATTGTAAGACTCTTTATGCCCCCCCCCCCCCCCCTCTTGTTTATAACAGTGTTTTACAGGGACAGCGTTGCTTGACAGCCTGGTTCCGGTGCTTGCGAAGCAGGCAACGAAGCAGTTTCTTATCGCTGCCGTCTCGCTGTCTGCGCTGATGCTCCCGGGAATGATATGAGGTTCACTCGCTGGTCTCAAAATGTGGTGGTTGCAAAATTTTTGTCTTCCACTCTAGCTGCTTTCATCATTGTTGTATGAAAAAGTACTTAACAGTTTTGTAGGTCCGCCGTTCTCTTGTTCTACGTACGTCCTGCCTGTGCGGAGTCTTACAAATCTCTTTATCTGTAGTCTTACTGTACTGCACTGCTGTGGTTTTTCCTTCCTCCATGTGCGGCACGCTTTTTGCTTCTGTCGAGAGCTTGGCGCTTCTCAAACTGAGCGCGCGGTTTGCGCAAGGCCCACCTTACCTGGGGATGCAAAGGACCATGCGCCGTGTAAAAGGGAGGACTGTACTTTCGGTACTACTTCTTTTCCCGCTAGACATTCACACGCGAGCTCTCGTCCGCATGTGTAGTCCGCTTTGCTTATGCGCATTGTCCAATTAAATATATTTGTCCATAATTTTTGTACATATTGTTGGCATATTTTATCATTACATTTGTTTAGTTTACATGAGAAAGCACGAATATAGAATACGAGCCATACTTCTTGGGCACTATAATCGGAACTGCGTAGTTACGCCAGAGCTTTGGACGTCATACCTTATGTATTCTGAGGCACAATATCTGCGAAAAGTACGCAGTAACCAATATTCTGACCAACTCCCTTTGAAAGAGGTTCTGGTTTGCTCCCTTCCTGTGTGCTGTCTTCTTCCCCCGTGTCATTTTTTTTTTTATTGCCAACAGCACATGAACAGCAGAAGTCGAGCACATTTGAATAGCAAAGGCTAGCGAGTGCTGACCGCCTCCCCCCCCTCCCTCCCCCTCTCCGCCTCTTCCCGAAAGGATGGCCTCGTAAATATGTCAGGGCTGTCGAAAAAAAATGCCACTTTATCATTCGCATAAGTAACCGCGAAGTCATTAAACCCAGGGGAGCTAGGGGCTGGGGTTACTATGAGCCGCCATGTTTTGAACGTATAGGCAAATATGGCGCCTTTGCTACCAGGGGATATCTGTTTCACTTGCACGGCAAATTCGTAGCCAGGTTTTAGACTGTATAGTCCGAGGAGCTCTCGCAGCGTCAGGTCGATTTTGTGTAACTCGGCTAAACCACCATCTCTAACTATAAAGTCTCAGCCACATGCACCGATTAAAATCAACACCGAGCACCTTTCGTAACTGCATAAGGTAACTAATGTAAGTGACAGTGATCCACGCACTTTTCAAACACTCTGGGGGCTTGCGTTGGGGTAAACAAGACACCGTGTCTCAAGCATCCGTTTATTATATCAGTTGAGACAAGCTGTTACGTACTTTCTGTCCTTTCTTCTGTGTGCGCGTACGCCGCTGTACTGTTTCACTATCATGCATTGCGTACGCTACGACTTCTGGCTACAAAAGTACGTAATGCGAGCAAGAGCGGCTTAAATGAAAGCGTACGTTGGTCTTTCTAAGCCTGATGTATGTATGTATGTATAACTTTATTAGGGAGCCGGCAAACGACGGGTTAACGCGTCGTGACGCTGGCCAAGCGTCTACCCGGGGTTAAGCCCTACTCTGCACTACCTCATTTGACCCGTTTGTGGTGGGTGTGAGGCTTGTGCTTTTCGAGCGCACCCCGGGCCTGCTGGACGGCCCATAGTTGCATGTCCTTGTCTGTATTCTGCACAGCACCTTGAAGTTCCGGCGGGTATGTCCTGGATGCAGCTTCGGTCGGGAACCTGGCACAGTCCCACATGATGTGCCATTGGTCTGCCGGACCCACTTGACATACACTGCACATATCACTCGTGTAGATGTCTGGGTGGAGGACGTGTAGCATTGCCGGGGCTAGGAGTGACCCGGTTTGCATTTGCCTTAGGATGACCGCCTCCTCCCGACTAAGTGCCGGGTGAGGCGGCGGCATTGTCCGTTGAGCTAAGCGGTAAAATTTTGTCACTTCCTCGTAACTGGTCATTCTGTCTTTTGTTTCGAACCACCATTCGGAACGGTCCTTCTCGGGGGCGCGGAAGATAAGCGCTCGCGCCGCCGAATGGGCCGTCTCGTTGTGATTCGGTGAGGATGCACAATCTCCCGCGTGCGCCGGGAACCACTTGATGCGGATAGTGTTGCCGCGGTCTTGAAGCTGGAGCTTACTGATGATGGCGGCCGCCGGCGCGCACACTCGCCCCTTGGCAAAGTTGCGCACAGCGTTCCTCGAGTCGCTGAGCACGGTGCGACACTCGGCCTCCGAGATCGCCAGAGCGATGGCAACCTCCTCGGCGTCTGTGGCGTCCGTGCACCGCACGCTCGCTGCCGTTGTTTTGATGCCGGTAGCCGCCGCAACGGCCACTGCCACGAATCCTGCCACTGCCACGAGTCCACGAACCGGGCGTGCGGGTCCTGGGCGTGTTGCTCGACGAGGACTTTGGCCCGCGCCTGCCGCCGTTCTTGGTTGTACTCGGGGTGCATGTTTTTCGGGATGGGGTCCACGTGGATGTGGGCCCACGCCTCATCGCTGATATCGCACGATTGCCGACTGGGAGCTCGGGGATTGTAACCCAGGGACGTCAGTATACTGCGGCCTGTCTTGGTGGTAAAGAGGCGCTCCATTTGCGCCGTGAGCTGCGCCTCGGCTATTTCTTCTAAGGTGTTATGGACGCCGAGCTGCAGGAGCCGAGCCGTACTCGTGGTCCCCATTAATCCCAGCGCCGTCTTGTAAACCCGTCTGATCAGCGTGTTTATCTTTGTCCGGTCAGCGGCCTGCCAGTTGAGGTAGGCCGCAACGTAGGCGATGTGACTGATCACGAACGACTGGACGAGGCGCAGAAGACTGTCTTCACGCATGCCTGCCCATCGTGTCGAGACTCGGTGTATGAGCCGGATAGCGTCCATTGCCTTGGTGGTAATCTTGTTGATGGTCTCGTCGTTGCGGCCGTTCTTGTTTAGTAGCAGGCCCAGGACCCTGATCTTGGGAACTTCGGGGATGCGCTGCCCCGATGCAGCCACGATCTTTATGTGATCGCACTCCCGAGGGGGAGCGCGTTTCCGTCCCCGTTGTAATGGTGTGAGGACGAACAGCTGGGATTTGGCGGGCGAGCACACTAGGCCTGTGCCGTTAAGGTGTTGCTCGATGGCAGTAACAGCCTCTTGGAGCTGCTGCTCAATGCTGGCGTCGGTGCCGCCTGCCGCCCACAGGGTAATGTCGTCGGCGTAGATCGTATGCCGGACGCCGGTCCTCTCTACTGCCCTCGCTACCCCGATCATGACAAGGTTGAAGAGCAACGGCGAGATGACTGAACCTTGCGGGGTACCCGTGCTTCCGAGCTTGTGTTCGGGGAACTTAAGGTCTCCGGCGTGCAGTTCCACCGTGCGGTTGGTCAAGAAGTCTTGGATGTAATTGTAGCTCGCTACCCCCATATTGAGTCTCGATACTTGTGCTAATATGGCTGAGTGTTTGACTTTGTCGAATGCGCTTTGTAAATCAAGTCCCAGAATTACTTTGCTGTCTTGTGTCTTGTTGTCAATTATTTCTTGTTTAAGTTGTAGCATGGCATCTTGTGTGCTGAGTCTGCGCCTGAAGCCGATCATCGTATCCGGATATAGGTTTTCCTTTTCCAGGTACTCCTGCCATCGGTTGGAAAGCACGTGCTCAAGCACCTTGCCCACGCAGGACGTGAGCGAGATGGGACGCAAGTTGCCGATATCCGATGGCTTGCCCGGTTTCGGGATTAGAATTGTTCTTGCCGTTTTCCACTGTCGGGGGAGCTTGCCCGAACGCCAGCATTCGTTATAGTAGCGGGTTAGGGCCTCGATCGATGCATAGTCGAGGTTGCGTAGCATCTTGTTGGTAATAAGATCGGGACCGGCTGCTGAGCGGGCGTTGAGCTCGTGCAGCGCTGCCCGTACCTCTGACATGGTAATGTCTCGGTCGAGCCACGCGTTCGGCAGCCCCCCGTATGGCGGGTGGGTTTCCGTTGGCGTGTGTGGCAGATACTTGGCTTCCAGGGCCTTGATAACGGAGTCTTTTCCTCGTTGTTGTGTGGCGGTGTGTATGAGGCAGGCCAGGCGATCGCGCTGGTGTGACTTGGTCTTAGTTTCGTTTAGGAGGTGCCGAAATAGATTCCATGTGCAACCACGATGTAGTTGCCCGTCAGCTCGGTTGCAGACTTCGTTCCACTGCTGACGGCACAGGACCTTGCAGTGATGTTGAATGGCCCTGTTTAAGTCGGCCACCTTCTTTCTCAATTTGCGATTCAGCCGTTGCCGCTTCCAGCGCGCCTGTATCGAACGTTTGGCCTCGATGAGATGGGCCAGACGACTGTCCATAGCTATGATGTCCTCGTCCGTTTCAATGGTCTTGGTGGCCGAGTGCACTGCATCGCGGAGCTCTGCCGACCAGGTTTCAATGTTTGTGATGTCTTGCGGTGTGGTTGGTCGTCCCTTACGGAAACCGTCCCAATCCGTCCATTTGTGTGTAATGGTGTTGCCCCGGAATTGATTGGGAATCGTAATTTCGAGGATGTAGTGGTCACTGCCCAGGTCAACGCCGGTGTTGCGCCATGTTACTTTGCCAGTGTGGTCGTTCTTGATGAATGTAAGGTCTGGTGTGGTGTCTCGTGCTACGGAATTGCCGATTCGGGTAGGATGATTGGGATCCGTGATCAGGGTGCAGTCGTGGTCCAGGGTATCCTGTAGTAGGTCCCGTCCCTTTGCCGTGTCTTTCACGTAAACCCACGCTCGATGGGAGGCGTTGAAGTCTCCTCCAATCAGCAAAGTGTTGCCTTTGGCTTGGGTGCTGGCTGTGTGTAGCAGGGTCTTGAATTTTTGTGTTTGGTGCTTGGGGTTACTGTATATGTTAGCTATGAACAGGCTGTTTTTCCGTTGTTTGCTTGGAATGATTTCGGTGAAGGTGTATTCCACCCTGCTGCGGCCGTGTCCGAGCTGATGTTCAATGAACGGGAGCCCTTTGCGGACGAATGTGCAGACGCCTCGTCCCTCCGCTGGGCTAACGTGAGCGCGATACCCAGCGAGGGTTGGGTTCGCCGTCACCGTTTCTTGCAGCAGAATGATGTCAGGTTTCTTGGTTACCGTGGTGATGTGTTGTTGCAGCACTGCTCTCTTGTTGTTGTAACTGTGGCAGTTCCACTGCCAGACCGTAAGGCCCGGTAGCGATCCTATTGTGGCTTGGGGCTGGGACATGGTTGTGATGGAGTTGAGGCTTGCGTCTGTTTTTGGAGATATGGGTGGTTTGCGAATTGCGCAGCAAAGATGGGGCTGCATACTATGGGCTTGAGGGTTTGTTCAATGAAGTCGAAGCGCTCCTGTATGGTTCCGTAGGACGTGGTGATTAGCTCCTCCAGCCGCGCCAGGCGTTGGTCCGTGACGGCAGCCGTGTCGGCATAGGTGTTGGTGAGCGCTTCAATTTTGGTTTCGAGCTGAGTTTCCAATTGGGTTAGGTCCTTATGTTGTCGTGATGAGGTGCGCGCTCGTTTCTTGGGGGTTGGGTCAGTGGTTTTCTCCCCTTCGGGCTCGTCTTGTGATATGTCCATTGATTGTGTACCACCTTGATGGGATGGCGTGTCGGTGTTCTCGGGGATAACGGAGGGTGTAAGTGTCTCGGGTGACTGAGCTGGGCCAATGGTTGGCTGAAATCGCTGTGCTTGTAGTTCTTTCTTGACGTCGGCTAGCTCTTGGGTAAGCCGGCGCGTGGTTTCCAACAGAGTCGCGTTGGCGACACGGAGTTGTTCGAGTTCCTTGTAGTAGGGGCTGGTAGTCCATTCCTGCCAGCTGCTCTGTGTGCTTCGGCCAGTAGTGGCGCTGTTAGAGCTTGCGTTGCTGCTTTTAACTTCGCCCTTTGCTGCGTCCGCCCAACTGATTCTGTCACGGGAGCGCGAACGCTTAGCGTCGAGTTTGTTCCTGTGAGATGAGTCACGGTCACGCGACGCGCTGCGCGACGCCCTTCGGGATCCGTTACGGGAAGCACTGCGCGAGTGAGAGCGTCCGAGACGTGGAAACGAGCTTGAGTCGAGTGCATGCTTGTGATGTTCTTCGGCGTTACTGCGTTCGACTGCTTCCTTTTGCTGTTCTTCGGCGTTACGGCGTTCCCATCTCCGTCGCCGCACGACATATGGAATTTTGTATTTGGCTTTGCAGACGCGGTCCCCGGTGGGGTGTTGCTCACCGCAGAGCTTGCATTTGGGGACACAGGTGTGGCCCTCTCTTGGATTAGAAGCACCGCATGCAAGGCACACACGTGCGTTTGTTGTAGGACACACGTCGCGCCTATGGCCGATTTTGCCGCATACCTTGCAAACTTCTATTTGCTTCTTGTAGAGACTGCACGGGTACAGCGTGGATCCGTATCGCACATACTTAGGAACCTTGATACCATTGAACACTACGATGACTGTCGTCGTATTTCCGATACGCTTCGCACCCGCGGCGAGGGGGTTGTACTTGGTTACGACCTGCTGCATTATTTCAGCTTCGCTGTCTTTGAGTGATATGCCCCTGATCACGCCCTTGACTGTGTCGTGGGCGGCCGTTCCATAAGCACTCACTTGGTACGTGTTGCCTTGCACATTAATAGCTTGAATTCGAGCATACTTTTCCGCCCGCTCTTCGCTCGGAGTGCTGATCACCATTATGTTCTGTTGCGCATTGGGACACGCTGTATCCTCAGCTCGATCTGGCACCTCAATTCCTGCTGCCACCATGATGGCAGTAGTGACGCATGCAGCTCCTGCCTTGTAAATATCGAGCCCTCCGCGGGGACGCACGACGATCTTAATTTCTTCGGCTGGCATGGGGGGCATGCGAGCCGCCCGAATAACTGCGGCCCTAACGCTCTTGATGAATTTAGGGTTTTTCTGGGAGCTCGGTGTATCAGGTTGAGAAGAGCTCAATGTATCAGGTTGAGAAGTAGACTCACTCGGCGTTCCTTGCAGGCGTGGTCGGCTCCTGTGCCCGCCGATGTGCAGCCATCCGGACGAGCGTTGAAATTCCTCGGGGGTAATTTCTTCTCCTGCTACTTGTACGCTCATCGGGGAAATCTGGATGTTATGCACCGAAGTGGTGGCGGAATCCTCCATGTCGTGGCTGAAGTACGGCCGGCTAGGCCTAGCGAGTCCTGGGTTCGCTTCGGCCTAGCGTCTCCTCTTGGCGCTGAATCAGGAAGTCCGCTAATTCGAAAATGACGCACCTTTGATAAAAGTCAGGTATCGGATGTGAGTATAGTCAAGTGAATCAGATTTTGTACGCAGGTGTATTCCAAACATGGAGGTACTACGTAGTTTCGTTGAAGGCTTGAGACTGTTATTTGCTTGATTTATTTGTACTTTGAGCTGTCATTTTTCAACTGAGAGCAGACCACGAGGGCTGCTTACAGTTTCGCAGATAAGAATAGCGCGACAGTATGCACAGAAATAAAAAGGGTAAAATTAAAGCGAAAATTGGTAAAGAGGAAAGGAGGCAGAAAGAACAGCTAAAAAGTAGGAGTGACTTCTTATCATAGATGCTAAAAGCCAATGCATAAAAGCAGTGCAATTCAGTTATGGGCTGCAGTAAACACCCATTATTTACAGTTGTCTCATATGTTAGGCTTAATACACAATAATTAACAGGAAAAAAGGTGGAGCTGAACGAGTCCACAAAAAGACAGGGAAAACATCGAAAAAAAAAAAACGTGTACGCAAATTTCTGAAAGATGACGTATCAATAGCATTTCATTCAGAACTTTGGACTTTACAGAGGTAAGTATCAATCATTGATAGTCAAGACACAGATACTCTTCCTCATTGTCTGTGTAAAAAAAGGTTCAAACAAAGGATCATTAAAATGAAAAGGCACCGGGGTGTAAACAAAACGCGCATCTATTTTGTATCGCTCTCCTGTTCAGCGAGCTGGAAAAAAAAAACAAGGATCCAGAGTGCTGTCGTTACGAGCGCATTTAGTTGACAGCTAGACGTTTATCGGCGTGACAGCTAGGAAAAGGCTGAAAATCGACGCAAACTGCGACATTTTCTTTTTTTTTTCCGTTCATCTTCAGACACTGCGAGCAATGTGACGCACATCACATTTTACTGTGTTTATATACAAACGCGTTTTGAAGCTTAATCGCTATGGGAAGCCAGAGACTACTCATTTTGCTCCCTTAAGAAATCTTTGTAACAGTGACGCTGCCAGTGACATTATCTAATCAAGATTTCAGCTCTCAGTAGCCCAATCGCATCATGACTGTTGTGCTTCACCGTGAGATTATAGTTCTTCTCTAAATACATATTGCGTTGCTCTGGTGTGCAACTAAATACACGTCATGCGATGCAAATAGATGTTTTGACAGCACGACGGCCCGTAGCACAGACCACGGAGAAAGCTCATAACGAAATGAAAATTCTACCGTCGACTGCAAACCCTTTTGCGGTTTTTCGCGGCAACACCTAGTCTTTGAATATATTTGTTTTAACAATGACAATCCAAACATTTTACGCTGCACTTATAAAGATATATTCAATATACTATATACATAACGGCGACCAAGATGGATTATTTGCGAGCTGGGGTTTTGCGCGGTAAGACTTTTAGAGAGAAACAGGCAAGGTTTAAGTGAGAGAACCTGTTTTTTTTATTTCTGTGGAAGGATCAATGACCACTTTGGAGTGTATAATATTTTTTGTTTAGTTTAGTTTGTGAGGTTTATTGTCCTAAAGCGATTCAGGCCATGGGAGATACCGCAGTGGAGACTCCGGAAATTTCTACACCTGGAGTTCTTCAACGTGCACTGACATCGCAAATTACACGGGCGCCTTGCTTGTCGCCTCCAACGAAAAGCAGCCACCGAGGCCGGGATTCGGTTCCGCGTCCTTGGGAACAGTTGTCGAGCGCCGTAACCACTGCGCCACCCCGGCGGGGTATGTCTCGAAGGATAGCAAACAAGAGGACGTGAGGGTCTCGTAGTACAATGTACTAATTATAACGAAATGTTAAGGTTGTGGGGGAGTTGTATCAAAGATACGGTAGTAACGATGCCAGACCCCTACAGTGATCTCTTTAGACATAATGACTGGGTAATGGAGGCCACAACAGAGACCTCGGCACCGAAACATGCCGGAGCGTCACTATATCTCCGCGTAATGACAGAAGTTAAAACATTTACACGTACTTACCTCACGACAGTTCGCGATTTTGATGGAGAACACCATGACGTGGGAAATGCTTTACTAGGGCCGAGTTTGTAAAGAACAAAGCGTTTATTATTGATCTGAGACCCCCCTCCCCAAAGAAAAAAGAACGGCTCTTGATAATTTTGAAATAATGTAGTCAAATGTTTTTAACTTTTGTTAGGGCTTTGGTCGGTTGGTGAATGAAATGCACATTATTCAGTGACGCATCGCTAGCTGGCAAGACCCACCATCTTCTGGCATTTGTGATTTAGGCTAAATCTTTTCTGGGGAGCAGAATTTATGACGGCAATACTAATGCTGGGTTTAACAAATATTATTATTCAATTTACAAAGGAACGCACGAACCAAAATCCTAGCGCATTCCTCGATTCTTTTAGTAGCTTTTGCATGAAATAATATAGTCACCGACCGGTGACTCAGCTTTAGTCCTTAAAGAAACTATGTCAAATAAGTGAAACATTCGTCTTGCTATCAGTATCGTTAACATAAACTTCTCGAAAAGCCTTGTGGGCTCTCTCGGCGAGAATACCTTATTACAGGTCATCTAAAAAAACTGCACAAGGCAGACTGCGTAAAAGATACCTGTATCCCAAACCTACTCTCTTTCCTGCTTGCTGAACCTATGTGTGACATTGACTGCCTCCTCAATAAGCCGCAGGCTCGAAGTTATTACTGCTTTGGCTGAAGCATATCGAAGCAGTCCAGCTGCCGCTTCAGTCAGCCGAGCATTCTGAAAAGGGGCAAGCTGTGCTCGGTGCAGCAGGGTTCGGTACAAGGAACAGATAGAAAGATAGCGGGAGTTCATGTGGGGTGTTGTATTCAGACGCAGGAAGATTTCGTGCAGAAGGAGCACAGCTGCTATCTGCCCGTAAGCATAGGCTGGCATAAACATCTGGCTGTAGACGCTATTTCCCTTTCCCACGTGCAGCGGGCTTCTAACTTCACGTTGCATATCCGTACACTCTCCACAGTGCCCCGTGCCACTCACTCAGAGCCATCCCTGCAGTCCCCGTTGACGGATCGCTCCAGAACAGCCTTTTGCGGCCAGGTGAGCACGGTAGGCATCGGCCACCTTAGCGGCATGGACACAAGCTGGGCCGAGTATACCGTGTTTGCGGTGCTCATGGGAGCCAATTTCGGCCTGGGCCTCTACTTCTCGTTCTACCGGCGGAACCGGAAGTCGACGGCTGACGAAGTGTTCCTGGGTAGCCGCTCGCTTCACGCCGTGCCACTAGCGGTGTCTGCGCTTGCCTCCATCATGTCCTCCATCGGAATCATCGGTATATCGGCGCACATCTACGCCTACGGCACGCACATGTTCTGGAACCAGGTTCTGGCTCCCCTCAATGCACTCATCGTGGCACACATCGTGGTGCCGGTATTCTACAAGCTGAGGGTAACCTCCGTATTTGAGGTGAGCCGAAATGTCGTTAAAGAGGCCTCAGCGTGTACAAATATTTCGATTCCACTAGTTCAGAACGTTGATTGACTCAGTAGCATCAGCGTTTGGGCGAGTTGTTTAACAATATAAGGGTCGAGAAAGCGCTCAAAAAGACAAGGACAGTAGAATAAGACACACACGATGTGCCCCATGCATGTGTGAGTGTTATTCTGTTCTCGTAGTATTTTTTGCTCTTTTTTAATCTTAAAATAGTGTATTGAACAATGTAAAGAGAGAAAAGGGCTACTCGACTGCGATACAAAGAAAGGTACAGAACACACTGCCTTCCTGGAAAAAGACATTGGGCTGTATAGCGCCGCAAAGAACGTGCAACGAATAGTAACTAACCGACATAGAGCGATGAAAGATCGCGGTGTCCAGCTCAGACCGGGCTGTATAAAACCAGCTGATAGGCTGGGCGTTGCTGATAGCCACAAGCTCCCGGTCACCCTGCGCGATATTGATCCGCCCCATCAGTATGCGCAATAATCATAAGGCTCAAGAATTAATAAATCATTTCACCACCACCTCCACCAAGGAACTTCTGGAGCCCTGTTCCCCACTTTTCCTCTGTGTTCCTCTCAGTCTCATGGTTGTCATTTTTCGAAACAAAGGAAGGACTTTTCACTCGCTGCATGTTCCAAAAATATCCCCTGTCATGTCGCTGGCGGTTTTCCCTCGAGTGTTTGCACCAAGGCGGTTTTATAATATAGTAGGGTCGGGTGGCTGCTCCACAAACCTACCTGAAAAATTAATCACCCTTTACACCAGGAACAAATAACCATGAAAAGACAAATTACATGGCAAAACAGTTTCTCATTGTCAGTGTACAATATGTGAGATGGTGAACTGGGTGTTCTCTATTTGAATGCGTGCCTGTTATCAGTACTGTAGCGAATAGCTATAGATAGGACGTAGAATTAAGGCTGCCTCGTTGAAGAGCCGCAAGGAGTCTGTTGTAACTCACCTTATTCGGATAGGCGGAACTTGGGCCCCAATAATCGAAAATGCTGACTGTAATGCGCCAAGCCCTCGAAGGACCTGCATATGCCGAATCATGACACGCGTTATAGTGCATATGCCAAGTGCAATAAACAAAACAGAGTTTCAGTTCTGCCAGTTGTCCATGTGCCTTTCAAACCCAGGGGGCTTGTTAGGTGGCCCTGCGGTTAACTTCCATCAAAGAGCGATTGTGTTCAGCGATCAGCGATTCAGTTCAGTTCAGTCGTTCAGTCGTGTCCGACTCTTCGTGACCCTATAGACCATATCACGCCACGATTTCTGGTCTCTCACTATCTTCCTAACATCACATAACTTCATCTGCAGCGCCTCGAGGATGCCATCTAACCATTGCGCTCGCTGCCTACCCTTTCTCCGGTGACCCTCAACTTTTCCCAACATCAAATCTTTCTCCAGCGACTCCTCTCTTCTCATCAGATGACCAAAGTAGCTGAGCTTTAACTTTAGAATTTGGCCCTGCAATGAGCAGTCAGGGTTCATGGTCGCCAATATCGACTGATTTGATCTTCTGGCAGACCAAGGAACTCTCAAGAGTCTCCGCAAGCACCACATTTCAAACGAATCAATTCTTCGGCGGCCAGCCTTCTTCACAGTCCAACTCTCGCATCCATACATCACAACTGGAAAGACCACAGCACGAATTATACGGATCTTGGTTGGCAGTCTAATGTCACTGCTCTTTGCTAGGCGGTCAAGGCTAGCCACGGCTCTCTTTCCCAGAAGCAGGCGTCTCCTAATTTCTTGGCTGCAGTCTCCTTCCGGGGTAATCTTGGAGCCCAAGAAGAGAAAATCTGTCACGGCTTCCACTTCGTGTGCCTTGATGCTCGAGGAATTGATAGGGCAAGACGCCATGGTCTTTGTCTTTTTAAGGTTTAGTTTAAGCCCAAACTTCTCAGTCCCTTTTAGTACGCGCATCAGAAGTCTCTTGCGTTCTATTTCATTTTCTGCCATTAGAGTGGTATCATCCGCATATCTAAGGTTGTTGATACGTTTACCAGCAATCTTCATTCCAGCTGAAGACTCATCCAGACCGGCCTATCTTGTGATGCACTCAGCATATTGGTTAAATAGGCAGGACGACAGTATGCAGCCTTGTCTCACTCCTTTTTTATTCGGAAAGCAATCAGTAAGAGCATACCCAGTTCTGACTGTGGCATCTTGGCCTTCATACAGGTTCCTGAGGAGAGAGATGAAATTGAACTGGAACTTCCATCACTTGGAGAGCTTGCCACAATCTGCTGTGATCTACGCAGTCAAACGCTTTCGCATAATCAATAAAGCAGAAGTAGATGGGTTTCTGGAACTGTCTTGCTTTTTTCATGATCCAGCGAAAGTTGGCAATTTGGTCTCTAGTTCGTCTGCCCTTGTGAAACCCAGCTTGTACGTTAGGAAGCTCCCGATTCACATATTGCAGCAGCCTACCTTGGAGGAATTTCAACATCACCTTGCTAGCATGCGAGATAAGCGCGATCGTGCGGTAGGTGGAATAGTCTTTGGCACTGCCTTTCTTTGGAATGGGGATGTAAACTGACCTCCTCCAATCCTGTGGCCACTGCAGGGTTGTCCAAAATTGCTCACATAATGTATACAGAACGTTAACAGTGTCATGGTTGAGGTTTTGAAGCAACTCAGCTGGAATGTCATCAATTCCGCTAGTTTTGTTCTTAGCAAGGCTGGCTAAGGCCCATTCAACTTCACTCTTTCGGATGCCCGGCTCGAGAACATTAATCACAACCGTCTTATGTTGGGTTTGCACATCCGGGTCCTTCTTGTACAGTTCTTTTGTGTATTCCTGCCACCTCTTCTTTATCTCTGAGGCTTCAGTGAGGTCCCTGCCTCGTTTTTCCTTTATCACGCCCAGCTTAGCACATAAGCTTCCTTTGATATCTTTGATTGTCTAATACAGAGCTCTTGTGTTCCTCAATTGACTGTTGTCCTCAACTGCTTGGCACTCTATGTTCAGGAAGGCATTCTTGTCTCTCCTTGCTATTTTCTGAAAATCCGCATTGAGAACCCTGTATCTTTCTCTTTCCCCCATAACTTTTGCCATCCTCCTTTCTTCAGCTATTTGCAAAGCCTCTTCAGATAACCAGTTTGCTTTCTTGCATTTCTTTTGCTTTGGAACTCCCTTAGCAGCAACTTCTTGTACTATATCTCGAACATCAGTCCACATCTCTTCAGGCTTTCTGTCTTTAGATCTAATTCCTGAAATCGATTCCTCACTTCCACAGCATATGCTGATGGAATTTGATCTAGATCATGCCTAAAAGGCCTTCTAGTTTTCTGCGTTTTCCTCAATCGAAGCTTAAATTTGGCAACAAGAAGCTGATGATCGGTGCCACAATCGGCCCGATGCCTTGTTTTTACTGCTTGTATAGCGCTTCTCCATCTCTGCCGAAAAAGAATATAATAAATCTGATTCCTGTACAGACCGTCCGGTGAAGTCCATTCTACAGGCGCCTCTTGTGCTGCTGAAAATGAGTATTCACTATGGTCAGGTTGTTTTCTTGACAAAACTCTACTAGCCTCTGCCCAGCTTCATTTGGGTCACCAAGACCTAACTTGCCTGTAATTCCGGATATTTTTTCACTCCCCACCTTAGCATTCCAGTCTCCTATGAGAAAAAGGACGTCTGATGATGGAGTGTGGTTTAAAAGGTATTGCAGGTCAGCATAAAATCTCTCAACGTCAGCTTCTTCAGCAGTAGTGGTTGGTGCATAGACTTGGATAACTGTTATGTTGAAAGGGTGACCTTGGATCGGAAGTGAAATCATTCGGTTGTTTTGGGGGTTGTACCCTAGCACTGCTTTGCCCATTCTTCTGTTTACTATCAGAGCGACCCCATTCCTTCTCCTGGATTCGTGCCCACAATGAAAGACATAGTGGTCGCCGGAATTAAATTCTCCCATTCCGGTCCACTTGAGCTAGCTGATACCCAAGATATCAATGTCCAATCTGTCCATTTCTCGCTTGACCACATCCAGTTTACCTTGCATCATAGATCTTACATTCCAAGTTGCTATGTGGTATCGCCTTGCCACATCGGACTTTCCGGTCGTTTACCGACACATCCACAACTGAGCGTCCTTTTGGCTTTAGCCCAGCAGCTTCATTAGTCCTGGAGCTACTAGGAATCGCCCTTTGTTCACCCCGGTAACATGTGGGACGCCTTCCAACCTGGAGGGCTCATCTTCCGGCGCCCTATCATTATAGCTATTGTGACTGGCCATAGAGTTTTCTTGGCAGGAAATACTGGAGTGGGTTGCTATTACCTTTTCCAGTGAATCACATTTTGTCAGAACTCTCTGCCATGACCTGTCTATCCTGGGTGGCTGTACACAGCAGACCTCACGACTTTCTGCCCTGTAAGCTTTTGCTATCGATAGTACACGGTCGTCGACATTTAGGTTGAACACGCGAGCACGTGGCCTTCTTCTTCAGAGCATCAGCGTGTCCAACTCGACTGCGCTTCGAAGCGAAGTGACAGCCCATGTTAGGCACCACCTCTTGGTATGTACAGGGTCATCCACTTCAAGCTATAACACGGTAGCTGTTTTTCAAGCAATATTGCATGCGACGCATTCGCATATTGATACAAAGCGATGCAAGCATAGAGGGACCCGGATGTACTGTTCAACTTAGCTTACCATGTAGCTTTATTGCGTGGCCGGGTCGGACGCAATGACGCTTTGAAAGCAGTTACCGTGTTATAGCTAGAAGTGCACGACTGTACTTGCGCTGCTCTAGTATGGTGTGCGGCAGTGCTGAGTGCAGCAGCGCTTCGAAGAGAGCGATCATCTCCTTGCATGTTTCCTCTAAGAGTGGCTGACCTTGTAATTATAATACTAGAGCATCACGTCCTCCTTTCCTGATTTAGTGTTTTATCTTGTTTGCCGTTTTTTGAGGACTGAATAGCGCCAAGATGCGTCTTAGGACTACTAAAAATGCCTGTATTCTCAGTCTATAAATCAGGAAGAAAACCCGCTAAGAGGCGTACCTTGGGTGAGAAAAAAAAAATTACCGACGATTACGTTACTTCCTAATGCGAAATTTGAGCGCAGCAAATAAGCTGTTTCACCTTTTCGATAGATTGAGGCAAAGAAATCGAGCAACACATGTATGCGCTATCACAGAATTTTTTAGAGCGCGCGAAGAAAGGAATGAAGTTCGAGCCGGCGCTTTGACAACCGGCGACTCACAGGAAGAGGTGGGAGGGGGGCGGCGTGTACACCCAGCGGCAAACGATGGGCGCAGAAGCGCGCGCAGCAAGCGGACAACGCGATAAAGGGAGGAGGGAAGAGATAGCAGCGACTGACTAATGCTGCTGACGCCGATAGTGAGTCAACCCCAGCTGCGGAGTTGGTTTCAGGGACAACGCCGCCGATGCCGACGCAAACAATATGATACCCTCGCTTCCGCAGCGCCAAGAACCAGGTCTAGCCGTGGGAAGGTGGTCACGTATTCGTCGACGTGCCGGGGCCTACGTGAAATAACCGGCGCGTCGGCAACTGAAGAGCACCCTATCCGCCACACAGGAACAGGGGGGGGGGGGACCTTCCCCTCCTCTTTCTGCATGGCGGCGACGGTGTTCTATGCAGTCACTTTATCTTGACTCTCTAGCGGCGTCAGCGGCATCCAGCGGTATCAGTCGGTCGCTGCTAACGCTGGGGGGATGAAAGGGGGCGGAGCTGGTCACGAGGCCAACGACGACGCCGACGCCGACGCCGACGCGAAACCCAGGAACGGACGCCAAAGAGCTGCGCTCTAAAAGTGTAAAAGATGGCCGATCCGTGCGTATAGTGCTAGCGTGCCGCATCTACCCATCAACTAAATGTTCCCGTGTGGAATTTGCGCCAAGAAAGGACGAAAAGTGTAGCTGGAAGTAGTAGCCGTCAGCAAAGAGCCCTTCCGCGCCCTTAAATATATTTCCAACTGAGCGGCAAAAGCTAGACTAAGATATAGTTCTTGATTGGGAAACAAGATTTTCACAAGTCCCTGTAGCTACCACTTTGTTGAAAAAAAAGTAATTGTCACTCGATAAAAAAAAATAAAAAATCTAGTGACGAGATTGGTGCAAAATATCGGGCAAACAGCACTCACCATAATATTATTTGAAGTACTTGAGCATAACTTAGCACTATGTACCCTAATTAAGACGGGTAGATTTAAGAGGATCTGCAATAGAAATGAAAATAGGAAGTTTCTCGCCCGTGAGGCGCAATGGCGACACGGCTACTTCCCCTCCCGCATCCTCGCACTAACCTTCGCTTTGGTCTGCGCGCTGTTGCTCGCCCAAGGAAATAAGGAAATCAGAGAGTTTTAGAGCAGTGTAGATCTAATGTCACTAACACTGCCGGACTCGATCGTCACTTGACTGTTAAACCTACTTTTTATTTATTTATTTATTTTTGATGCCCTCAAGGCCCGGGTTGGGCGTTGCAGAGGGGAGTGGTATTCAAGGCAAACATTTTATGAATAAGAGAGAAGCACAGGAAAATATATAAGGGTACAAATCGAAAAGAATAAACAGTGCAAAATTAATCAAGTGGGAACACCATAATGTGCAGTAAGAGCACTTTTGAACAGATTTATATTGGTTATAGATACTAGCGCCGCAGGAAGGGGGTTCCAATAGTTGATTGAACGCGGGAGGAATGAACTGTAAAAAGCGTTTGTTCGACATGTCGAGGATGCGATTTATGACGATGGTCCACACGAGGTGATATGTAGGAGGGAGGCTGTAGAAAATGACCGTGAAGTGTACTATGGTAGTATATTTTATATAGAAGACATAGCAGGGGTATCTGACATCTCAGGGAGAAAGCAGGGAGGTGTAAGGTGTTTTTCATGTTAGTTGTGCTGGCTGTATGATGGTAATTACTGAGTGTGTAACGAGCAGATCGATTCTGAATGGCTTCGACCGAAGTTATTAGAAAATCAAGGCCGGGTTCCATACAGAGGCAGCATATTCAAGTTTTGGATAGATAGATAATTGTTTTGTATAGTTGAAGTTTAAGGGATGAAGGAATGTTTAGAAATTGTTTTTTCAAATAGCCCAACGAGCCATTAGCATTGTTAGTTATGTAGTTGTGCGGTTCCCATGATAGGTTAGAGGAGATAAAGATACCCAAATATTTGTAGGCTATTACCTAATCCAGTGGGGAATTCTGTTTATGGTAAGATGAAACCTGAGAATTAGTACCCGACACATGCATTACCTTACATTTTTCAGAGTCAAGATTCATTAACCAGTCTTGACACCATGCTGTTATTACGTTAAGGACAAATTGAAGGATTTCTTTATCTTCAGAATTGGTTATTTCGCGATAAGTTACACAGTTGTCGGCAAAAAAGCTAATTCGTGATTGAAGTCTGTTGAGTAAGTCATTTATATAAATTAGAAAAAGTAAAGCAGCGACAACGGAGCCTTGCGGCACGCCAGAATGAGCTGGGATGCAATTTGAGTATCTTTCGTTAACCATTACATATTGGTAGCGATTAGTGAGAAACTTCTCAACTATGCAGTGACATTAGGATCTAGGTTTAGTTTATTTAATTTGTAATGCAGTACACTGTGAGATACCTTGTCAAAAGCCTCTAAGAAATCTAGAAAAATACTGTTAACATTACCACCTCGGTCGAGGACACTGTGAAGAAAATGAGTGAATGATGCCAACTGCGCTTCACACGTGTAGTGGTTTATAAAGCCATGCTGGGAACTATGGAAGAACGAATGATAATTGAGGTGGGCAGCAATTGTGGACGATATGATATGTTCAAGAATTTTGCAAGGGATGCTGGTCAATGAAATTGGGCGATAGTTGTTACCATGTTTTTCACCTTTTTTATGGATGGAAACCACCTTATTCCCCAGTCTCTAGTTATCAGGTATCAAGCCCGCGGATAAGGACTGCTCAAAAAGTTTTGTTAAAATAATGGAAGAGTGACATTTAATGTTTTTAAGACATTTTGAGTAAATCTCATCAGAACCAGAAGGAGAATAGAGTTTCAGGTTATCAATAAGTTTTTTTCACACCTCAAGGATTGACAGTAACAGGAGGCATCTGTGAATACAGATAAGCGTCAAAATAGGGCTTTAGAACATCTTTATGGCTGGAGAATGACGTTGCGAAAAAATCACTGAATGCAAAGGCACACTGATCATCAGTCAACGGTACAGCATCGCTAGAGTTTACAATCACATCATCGCTGTCAGGGCCTTTTACAGTTCGCAAGAATTGTCTAGGATTAGAGTATAGTAGATTGGGGAGTGTGTGTTTGAATAACAAGCATGTTGATTCACGTTAGGCGCGAGTATAAGTAATATTTGCGAGGCGATAGGCCTGCAAACGTTTTGGCAAGTTAGACGTTTTAGCTATATGGTACAAACTCTTTTTTTTATTGGCAAGTATTGCGAGAGCTTTGTTAAACCATGGTGATTTAGTGGTTCTAATTACCCGCATGGGAACGCATTTTTTAACAAGTTCGGCTGCATTGTTTTTGAACAAATGCCAGTTTACCCGCAGACTGCAATTCTCGAATTTGTGCAGAAACACAAAAAATAAAGACAATTCATATTCAATTGCTTCGTAATTTCTCCGGCCATAATTTCTGAAGATCTTTACTTTTTTTTTGCGTACGCATGGGGCTGAAAAACCCAGTGTATTTTCAAATAGAGAATGATCGCTAAAGCCAGGAAAAATGCTTATATTTGAAACTGATTCAGGAAACGTTGATAATATAAGGTCAAGCATGACTTTAGAATGGTTGGTGCATCTTTTAGGCTGTGCGATCAGTTGAGAGAAATGGAAAGCTGAGCATAGATCTACAACGGACTTAGATTCTGAGTCGGTAGGATTATTGCTGGGACCGTCCACCTCCAAAGAAATATTTGAATAAGTAAAACCACGTATTAAAAAAAAAAATAGGAGAACCAGGAAACCGTACACAAATAAGATTAATTACGCCATAGAGATTATTTACAAAATCTAGATCTCTAGCTCGTCGGTGGTCGAAACATGCACCAATGATGAATTTTCTATTATTCATGTTTAATAAAACTTATACAATTTCTAGATTGCTTGCCACGGGGATTAAGCACGAGGTTAGTTTGCAGTCAACAGCAATTAACACGCCGCCACCTGATCTGCAATCTCTATCGTTGCCGTAAAATTTGTAGCGTTTGCTACATTCCAAAATTTCATGGTCATGTATTTTACTCGAAAGCCACGTTTCTTTCAGTACTGCTAGTGCGCAGCACATGAATGAAGAAAAATGCTCAACTGATCGCGCTTCTTCAGGATACTGCGTATGTTGGTGTACACAACAGAAAGCTCATTATAAGTTCCACGACCCCTCTGTGACCGCTAAGGTGAGGAGACAGAGGGCTGGTCGATGTTACCTGAAGCCTCGCTGGACGATAGCGTACGATCAGTTACAGGCTTTATATTAAAGGGAGGCTTGCTAACAGACGATTCAGTAACAGGTTTAGAGACAGGGTCGTAGAAGTAACACTGGCCATTCATTCGTAGCCGCTTGTATTTAAGCTGATATGATGAACCACGAGGTTTAGCAAAGTCCAGGAGGATTTCCTGACAAGCTTGAATGGTTTAAGTCCTGACTTGCTTGACATATACATAAGACATGGCTCTGTTAAGGGATACATCTGCTCTCGTATGTTCCGAACGTGCTCAAATTCGCTATTGTATTTTTGGTATACCACGGTTAGGCCACTGGATTTTTTAGTTACCCCTGAGGAGCAGGAGCAGAAGCAAAAACATGGTGTTAAGGGAAGCGGCAGCAATGCAGAATCGTGTACAAGTAGTAGGAAATTGGCATTCGAGTTCTCATATGCAGCCTTGCCTACCGTCTTTTGGAGGAAGATACAGTCGAAGAACAAAAGCAGAAGATTACGGGGTCTTGTTGTGAAGTCGGTAAACCTGGTCGATACTCATGTCCGGCTGTTTACATCTATGAGCAGTTGTAGAATGCGCTAGACGCAATAAAGTTCATGCTTTCAGCTACTCCAGGCGAGGAGACTGACTGTAACTTTTCTTACACTTGTATTGGACGCGCTCAAAATCATGTTGAGCTGAAGTCCTGTGTCGTGTTAAGATTTTCTGGAGAAACCATGTACTATGCGGGACCGGATGAATACCCAAATTTTCCAGGCGGAGTTATCAGCCACCTCTTGTTCCCGTTGATCGAATGAAGTGGAATCTATATAAAAATTTCTGATTTCCTGGAAATCTAAAATCTTCCATAAGTTTGCTGGCTGCCAATGGCCAATTTTTTGTTTCTGTGGCCCTAATCAGTTGGACACTTTAAGTTATTCTGTTAAAAAAAAAAGCTACCACGATACACTTCACTTACAGGTCTGGTCCCGTAGATCCTCTTAGAAATATAATTGCGACATTATGTGCCTGCTGCGACCATCCACAAGTGCTTCAAACGTTTAACACTACGAGAAAGACATGCGAATAACGAGTCAGTCTTATTTCTTGCGCTTTGTGCCACAGGAATAAATGGCACGATACTTCGCAGATTCTGTCGCCATTGAGCAGTGTAAATGAAGAACTTTTATAAATAAACACAAAGACCTGATGAAGAAATTCATTGCTCGGTTAACCGCTTCACTGCCACTCCAGATAAGTCGTGAGATTCCCCACACGCATATCCCCTGCTAATCCCGACTATACTCGTGCTGCCTCCTTAACTCACTCCCTGCCACTCCTGATACTACTCCTGTGAAAAGGTATATTGCGCGAATGACGGGCCATCTATCGAGAGGCCACATAAAACATAGAACTTGTTGGCTAGATAAAAAAAAACAAACGCAGCACCCGCTTCGAGCTACGCGTCATCATTATCATCACTGCATCGTTTCGCTCTCGTCTCAGCAGAGCAGTCGCGGTCTAGACCACTGCAGTCACGGCTAGTAAACGTGTCAGGTGCGACTGCGCCTTGACGGTCGAATATATCCCGAATCTCTTCATGAGTTCTGACTATTATGTCAGGGACAACGATGAGGTAGCTCAGCTAAAGGACTAGTCGAGAGAACACTGCGATGAAGAGTTCCTGCGACCAAGAATCCAAGGAAGAAGATGAAACTCGACGAGCGGAGTGAAGAATGTTTACATGACCTGCAGAGCATAGCAGTGCATTACTAGCAAATTTGCACGGAGCTAATGTGCAAAGGACGAGCCCGGCCAGCATACAAAAAAAAAAAAAAATAAAAGGAAGGAGTTCAGAGTAGACAGAAAAAAAGTTACCAGGGAAAAGGTTAAGGCGATATAAGGCGAAATTAGGCTGCAGAGGGGGGGGGGGGGGGGATACAGCAGGCATGTGCGGCTGTCTGCAGTCAGAAACGCTTCTTGCAACGTAGAGGGGTGAGCGGGCACTATTGTTGTGTATAGTCAGTGGAGTACCACAGCGTCTAGGCACAAAGGAAGTGTAACCGAACGGGGTGGTGCTGGAATTTTCTTTAAAGGGGCTTGATGACTTCTTCGGCTTTCGTTTGCCTGCACCACTTCCTCTCTTCAATATATGCAGTGCAGCACGCAGTGTGTGCTCCTGGCGCAGTAGCCGTCTATTGCCTCAGCTTCAGCGGCAGGCAACGCAGAATCCTAACGTCCACGAAGTGCAGGTTTCGAAGCATCGCCGCTAGGTGTCCATGTTTCGGATTCGAGCACGCCGTAACGCTTGTGCGACAGGAAGGTTTCGTGATGCCGGATTTTTTATTGGATCTGATACAGACAACAATACGAAGCCGATCTCACAGCCGACCAACATATCGGCTTGATATGCGGCCACTGTGGCGACCAATATTTTTTTAATCCAGGAATACTTCCGACTGCCCTTCGGCAGCCCAATCAGGAGCGGGCAGCACTCGGAGGAAAAATACAAAATAACAACCATATAACAGCAGCAACAGAGAGATTTTGCAACAGAATGATACAACTCATTTAAAACCAACGTGATGTTTAACAGCAAAGAGAATACGCGCTAAGATCTAACGCCTGAGTGAACAAAATAAAAAAAAAAAAACATTAACCGAGTTACACTGCATGACTATGTTATTGACGCTGCTACTACACATGGGATGAAATAGGGGACAGAGGTTCTGTTCATAACCGTTTGGTAATGTCGCGTGGCAATCGGTTTTATACGAAAATGGTACGTGGAAGGAAAGAAAATCAATAGGTTCGTGATTTTCCTTTCGGTGTAAAAATATCTTTTTTTTTTCATGATTAATTTAAACAGAGCGAAGGACGAAGACGAAGATGGAGGACACACAGAGAGCTCTGTGTTTGTTGGGTGCGGGCCATAGTGATGTATTGGATATAACTGTGAAATTTTAGTTATTTTTTTTGCATTGTATTGAACAACATATTTAGCAGGTGCACTCTGTGAAGCGACTCAAGCGTGGGAACCTCAGATCTGCCGAGCAGATAAAATGCCCAGACCTGCAAACCTAAGCGTAGTAAAGCGGAGTGCTTTCGTTCGGACGCCTTCAGGGCTCTTATTTGGTTTTTGTGGCGGGTCCCATGAAGCGTTGGTGCATTCGAGCAGGGACCTCACAAGTGATGTGTATACTGTTAGTTTAGTCTCGGTCATGAAATTTTTTAGATAATGCTTCAGAGCGAAAGCTTGTTTGCCCGCTACTGAGACAATGGACAGGATGGGTGCTTTATAGTTCAGGTTGCTGCCATCGCTGCAACGAGATGTTTTAGTCATTGAGTTGATTTGAAGGTTATTAATATTTAAGCGCATTGCAGTGGTTGTTTCTATCATTTCACGGTCATTTTGCGGCACTTCGAAATTTTTATAGCCGTCTGCGAGATGCATCACTAGCTGGAAACTGCTGCTAAGTAGTCATTTAGGTGCGACTTATCTTTGGCGGATGCAATACCTTGCTTTGTAACACAGCGTAAATGCGAATTGACGAACAGGTCGTTCAAATAAATGAGAATGAGAAGCGACACAAGGAATGCGCCCTGGTGGACTCCTGAAAGTGGCGGGAGTTTTGGGGAATGAGTTCAGTTACATGAACAAGTTGTAAACGTTGTGTGATATAGAAATCTAGCAGTTTTGCTACTTGGGAATTATTTGACGACAGCCTAATTTTTAGCAAAATATTGCAGTGCGATACCCGATCAAGCGCTTTTTTAAAGTAAGTGAAAACTAGATCTACCTCTTTACTGTTATTTAGTTTCACTATAATGCCATTTGTGATATGAATAAGCTGCGTCACTATCAATAGACAATGCCCAAACCGGGGTGAGCTAGACAAAAAACTGCTTATCTCTAGAAATGACCTTCCGTGCTTGAAAATAAAATGTTATATTATCCTACTGGAAGAATATAGCAAGGTAATTGGATTGTAATTCATTATTCAAAGCTTGACGTCTGATTAGTCAATATGCCCCACGTTTTCCATTTTCCAGTCATTTGGAACTACTCCCATCCTTTAACTTTCGATGAAAGCTACGAAAGGGTATTTAGCGCACTACTCACAGCATTCGCAGATGAAGGCGTTTAGGATTTTGACTTTGACTTTCATGACTTTGTGCGTGGTCCAAGGACATGGCTTTCTTTAGAATAATATTCTTGAGCGGCACATGCAAATACATTAATCAACCGCACTGTTGAATGACAGCCACAAATCGTTTACGCTTGCACGGCCATTGGTGTGTTTGCTTTTATTCTTCAGCAAAGGAGTCATGTGTCCGATTAGGCAGATCTAAAATGCTCTCATTCTGTCGCATCTCGAGGTTTGAGACCTAAGAGTTCTCGACGTAAAAAAAAAAGAGGTAAGAAAACGAATTATTACATTGTAAACGTAGAAGTGTGCTGTCTGAATCGAATTTAGTGCTGTTCTGCTTTAATTGAACGCAGCGGTATAATTGTTTATTACAGTACTTGAGGATGCGCTACGGTGACACAGTTGGATTAACTTCCTGTGTCCTCTACTTCTTTTTGAGCGTAAGTACTGTTCATACTCTCTAGGATGGTCAGCAGAGTGATAAAATTTTACTCATTAGTTGCACTGTATGTTTGTATCTTATAGCAAACCATGGGTGCTGTGGCAATATTTCCCGCAGCGGCCGCTGTGGCAACAAGTAAGTAGACGTAAAAGATCCCTGCTTATTGAATAAATAACGCTACACAAGCCCAGAAAACTCCAGCTATACCTGGGCCGCTTCATCGGCGGCTTTGTAGGAGCTCATAATCACCTTCTTTTTTTTCCTGTTTTTTTTTTTTTTTTTTCACTAGAAATGATATGAATTAATTTTACTTTGATTTAAAACTATTTATAGTATTTATCCCATTGTGCAAGTATTGCAATACACCGTATGTAGAATTCATTCATTCCTTCATACATCTTTGCAAAGGTCTTATATCGTTACTTTGTTCTGAGGCACAAGAATATTTTTTTTTTTACTTGCATTTAATATGTGACTGATTGTTACCACCAATTAAGGGTGTGAAGAAAGACATTTGTTTTTACATTTAAATGTTTGTGTGAAATATGAATGCGTGGTGTCAGTTGCGAGATCTGGCCAAGTGAACATGAAAATATGTCCTATTTCAGCACATGCTTTCGCGGCGGCAGTGTTGAGCATAATGCGGATATATAAAGCATTTCATTTGTGAGATTGTTGTCTGAACACTTCGTTACTCTTGCAGTTTTTGGCTTGTCGGCTAACTGGTGTAGCTTCACGATTGGTTTGGCTGGCTGCATCTACACCGCATTGGTAAGTCAGATTTTGTGCTATTTCTATATGAGACATCGAAAGCAAACCTTTCAGTACGTCTAGGTACTCGTGATCAGATGCCGTAGTTCACCGAAGTAGTAGACGGCATCTTTTCAGCGGTATATGCATGGAGGAAACTTCACAGCTAACGCCAGCACGATATATGCCCGTATAATATTTTATTACCAGTTTGTTTCCAAATTCGTGCATAACACCAGGAAAATTTCCCGAATAGAAATTGCTTCTTGTGGGCTCGTCTGTATAATGCATCAGACATAGTAAACTTTGCGTGGATGAGTGAGTTGTGTTGGTCATACATCCTGTTTTGTGTTCCTTGTTTTCGCGTAACCTTACCATTGACAAAAGGAACGGCTATGGTGTAATAAAATAGGGGTCGTGAGATAACTGGAACGCCGAGGTTCCGACAAAGGACTGGTTTACCATGCCTAGTAAATGTCAATAAGCGATTTTTAGAGAACCCATATCATATTGAACTAGACCGAGTATAATCTATGCCTTATATATAAAAATTATGAAGAAGGTTAATGAGGACTACAACATGATGCCTTGGATAAGTTGATCTCTGTCTCATCAAAGAAGCCTTAGATTTAAGTAGATGCCATTTCTCGTGTCCGGACTCAGTTTGTGCACATTGAATTTGCTCTCAATGCTTAAAGCAAAACAGACACTAAATGTGGGCGTTGTGTTTTTCTTTTTGTAATAACGCATAAGACGTTAGTATACAAGGATTGGTTGTACGTCACAATCGCCAACCACCACCACGTAATTAATAATAGAACTTCTCTTTTACATGTGTGGGGGATGTTTGTCGAATGACATTTCTGTAACTTTCGTGCGAAAGTTGCGATTTAATCGCAGCTTGGCTACATTCTCTGCTACTCCTCCTCTTGAGGCAGTCAGGCTTAAGTGTTGTAGTGAATTAAATTGATGCTGCAGTGATGACATTACATAGTCCTTTTTTTCGTGCCTCACAAGACCTATACTGATTTCTTACGTCGCAGTCATCATTTGGCTGTTGAAACCGAAACCGCTTGAAAAGAGAAATTTCATGATACATCATTTACCTGTTTCAGGCGAATACGGCAAGTAGGTCCTTGTATACTGACGTCTTACGCATGGTTAGAAAATAAGAAACATTCTACATACTTCGTGCCTACGCACCACATGTTCAGGATAACCAGAGTAAATGAGAAGCTTTTAATTCAAGAAACCTGCGTTGGGTCTTTGGATAGAGCAGGCCGATTTGCCGTTGCGTACTTGAGTGAATGGGCACGTATGGGAGAAACTGCCTGGTAATTTATTTAATACTGAGTATATGTCCTACAGCGCGTGCCACATTACTCGCGCTGCGATCTCTTAGGTCGCGTAGAGAAGCGAATTTCGATACACTGTGCACGCTCGGACATTGAACTGCTGCTGCTTGCTGCGAAGCCGATGAACTCCCTAGTATTTGAATGATGTCGTTTTTTGGCTTTGTTGTCTATACGAAAAATTCTGTCATCGTTAAATATTGCGTAACCTAATCATTGCTGTTATTTGTTTTGAAGTGTTTCAATTTCATCTATGCTTTCTCCAGTTCCTCTGCCAAGCCTATGAACTTATATATACTCATGTATATCTGACGGGAGTTCCTACGGTGCCAACTTTTTGAATCTATGGTCAATTATGTTTCTTTTGAACAAATCTTTAAACCTTCAAAGCGAAGCTTTTTCGCGAATGGTTTGCTGCCTCACAAATGGTTTTATTTAAGCTGTAACTTACAGGTTTCATGTCCTTAACTTGATTCGGTTTACTTGTGAGCTCATTTTTTCAGTGCACGAGTAGAACTGAAAAAGAGGTAAGCGCCGTAAACACAATTTGACTACCCGCAAGGGTTGTACTGTACGCATTATTTTTTGTGCTCGTTTTGTGCCAGCCACTAGTCCAGGTGGTAAGAAAATAGGCGTATGAGGGCTAGATCACGGATCTGAATCTTGTTGATGCGACTTGTGGAGCGCATTTGGCAAGCACTCACAGATTATGACTAGCAGCTTACCGGTATCGCTCAAGAGGAAAGTATACAACAGTTGCATCTTACCTGTACTCATCTATGGGGCTTAAACGTGGAGGCTAACCAACAGGGTTCTACTTAAGTTGAGGACAACCCAGAGGGCTATGGAACGAAATTGGTAGGGGTACATTAAGACATAGGAAGCGGAAGCGTGCAGACTAGGTCAGAGAAATAACTCTAGTTACCGACATTCTGGTGGAAATCAAGAAGAATAAATGGACATGGGCAGAACATGTAGTGCGAAGAGAGGATAACCGATGGTCGCTTAGGGCAACGAACTGGATTCCAAGGGAAGAAAGCGTAGCAGGGGGCGGCAGAAAGTTAGGTGGGCGGATGAGATTAAAAAGTTCGCAGGGGTAAAGTGGATGCAGCTAGCACAGAACCGCGTTAAGTGGAGAAATATGGGAGAGGCCTTCGCCCTGCAGTGGGTATAGTCAGGCTGCTGCTGCTGCTGCTGCTGCTGATGATGATGATGATGATGATGATGCGACTGCATTAAAACAGATTAACTATAAAAAACCAGTTCACTGAAATTGTGGGGCAGATTAAAGAATCCCAATTGGTCTACCATAATCCGGAGCTCTACACTACTGGGCCCAGAGTGCTGAAAAGACAGGAAAAAGCTGTGACTTAAACACTTCATTTACTCCTTTGAAGGTCTTGCGGAGTCCTTAGGTCGCGCATTTAAGGCGCAAAGCATGCCTCAGGTATAAAAGTTGAAAAGGAACCAGTAACTAAACCATTATTCACGGATTTGATGACCTGATTGGCTATTTCAAGCATTTGTAGGTATGGTGTGGTATTGCATAGTATGGTATGGTATGGTACGGTATGGTATGGTATGGTATGGTATGGTATGGTATGGTATGGTATGGTATGGTATGGCATGGTATGGTATGGTATGGTATGGTATGGTATGGTATGGTATGGTATGGTATGGTATGGTATGGTATGGTATGGTATGGTATGGTATGGTATGGTAGGGTATGGTATGGTACGGCATGGTATGGTATGATGTGGCATAGCATGATTGACTGCCTTGTTTATCGACTTTAGCTTCCCAAGTAGACATCAGCTGTAAAGGGCGTCGTAGTAGAGGATTCTAGAAATTTCGGCCACCTGGAGTTCGCTAACATGCACCGACGTCACACAGTACATGGGCGCGTTGCGTTTAATTCGCCTGTATAGCAACGCATCTACCGCTGCCAGGATCGAACACCCTTTCTCGGGGTAGCAAGTCGACTCCTTACCACTGAGCCATCCCAGAAGAGCGCTATAATATCATATACAATGGTATGCTATGGCATGCTATAGAAGGATGTGGCTACGAATTACAGTACTTGGGGATTGTTATGGGTACGACCACACGTGCACTTTTGGATTTCGCCGCCATCGAAATGTGGCTGTCGCGACCGCGATTCTATCTCGCGTCCTTGCACTGTGCAACCGAAAGCCACATTGGCGAAGCCACCACATTGGGTAAGATCTACGAAATCCCAATTACCCTTAGTCAGGGAAGAAGCGCGCGTTGACCCTAATAATGAATTGGGCACTGCTACCTTTCTTGGCTTGGAGTGTAGAGCGGCGAACCCAGTACGCAAAGATAATATTCACGTTCGAATTCTCTTCAAGAACACCTTTTTCCACGTGCCTTCGTTTCGACTTAACAAAGAGTATCATTGCTTCAAAAGTGGCATATTCGCTTCAATACTGCTGGGATAGTGAATGTGGCGGTAAGCGAGGAAACTGTCCTTAACATTTTGCAGTGTACTGCAACGAACACTGCAAAGAATCACCTCAAGAGGGTGAACAGCCTAACCTTCTAGGATTAGCTTAACTACGATCCTACGTTCCCTGGACTTTTGAAGGCGCCTTGGCACGGTGGATCAGTGGTTGGAGCGCTTGGTTTGAGCAAGGGACCCGGGCTCGATCTCTGCCGCGACGGCCGCGTTTCGACGGAGCCGAAGCGCAGTGCTATTTTGCTTGACTGTACTTTGTAGGAACAGACAGCAAATACAAAAGCAGCGCAATGCAAAACGCCAGTGTACTTTGCGATGTTAGGTAATGTTGAAAAACCGCAGGTTGTTACACTTATTGGGAGTTATCTACTACACCATCTCTCATAGACTGAATAGCTTCAGGACGTTAAGCCCTATGAACGAAACTAAATCTTTTGAAGGTACTATATGGTAAAGAAGCTCGGCTACGTAAAAGAAACAAGGTTCACAACCTTCTTCTGAAGTATGGCGCGGCTACACCCTCAAACTTTCGCTTAAAATCTTATTCAGCATCGGCAGCGGTGAAAACAGAAGCAAGCTTGTAAACACAAATTCTCCAAGGAACTCTTTTCTTACATCTTTATCCCGAGCGGGCTTCCATTAAAGCAGCTATCAGGACTCTACTCAGTACACTCATAACCATTACACTGGCACCTTCTTGAACATTATAGATATCTCAGATACGTATACCCACGCCACCGTTGAGAACTTCCTCTGTACCAAATGTTTGAGATGGTGTGGGCTCGAGAGAGTTTGTTATCCCGGCAATTGTTTCAAGTGGTTTGGATTTTAAATAAATTTGCCGAGAAAAGATCCCAGTATTGCGGTCAACCGCACGAGAATATTTTAATGTCGTCATTCTCAGAAAAACTCCCCCTACGTCACTTTTTCCATAGACGACGAGCATTGTCCTGAGTACTATTCTGGCAAATCATTACTGTGACTAAGGGGGATCTCCGATTTGCGCTAGGCAAAATATTGAAAAGACAACATATTTTTGGCAACCAACGATTAAACCGTAGTAAGAGCTGCAATTTAACTTCTAGAAATATGCATACCACTTGCAGTAGCCTCAATACTAATTAAGAATTTTTTTCACTGTACAGTAGCATATTAAATACGTTTTCAAAGTAAATGCATAACCCTGTGTATGGTTATTCTTTTCTGTGTGGAATGTGCCTATACAAGGGCTATACGCTTCAAATATTTCTGTCTCATTTCCCTCCGTTTCCTGCCGCAAAGAAAACGAAATTCACTAAAGTGCTTTAAGGATTTGCTTGTATTATCCTTGTCTGATGATATAATTTGCCAACAGCAGGAATATCTATGAAATCTTACCATAGTAAAGAAGCCGAGTGATCTTTAAAATATGCGAGCGAGTTTTCTTTTCTAGTAAGCCATGCAGCGCTCCTCTCCATTGCAAAAGGACGCCCTGCACGAGCGGATGCATTCCGCACTTCGCAGTATGTGCATCCGCTCTTGTTTCGAAAGAGGTCAAAACTGGGCACTGCGTACAGCGTCCAACGCAATACCATCATTATTATGCGCGACATGTACAATAGGATCCAGTTGGAATTGCGTCTGTGCAGTAATTATCGACAGGAAAAGGGAGCGGCGGGTAAAATCTGAGAGAAAGTAGTTAGACGAGGTTTGGTCCCCTTCGTGTACACGTTGACAGGAAGGTCGGGTACGGAAGACAAAGGTGCAATGCAAACTTTTCAACACAAAAGCACGCTCTGTTTCACCGTTAAATAGAGCGCTCGAGCACTGCACACCAGAGAACAAAAATGCAAATTTGGCAATTGTTCATGTGCTTTCGGGCGCAATATTTGTGCTCACCTCTAGTTCCGTCGAAACGTTGTCTGTGCAACACAGCAGCTGCAGCGGGGTTTTGCCTTGTTTGCAGGGAACTGCGCTGCTCTAGATGACGGTGCTGTAGAGTATACTATCGAGCGCAATGTGGAAGCATGGTGGTGCCTACGGAAAATCGGCGCGCATAAAAACGAAGTGAAAAGGATTATGCTGCTCCGGCAGTTGGATGCATTCCTTGCGTCGTCAGGTCGACGCAGCCGGAAAGCGTAAAGCCTCGACCGCACGGAGGGTTTTTAGCACTCAAAATAGCACCTCGTGTTAAACGCACACTGCAAAGCAGTCAAACGTGCCCATCGCGGGCGCAAAATGCGGGCGTGACAAACGCCCGTGATGGTACACAAGATCAACTGCGCCATGCGCCTTGCATCGTCACACACACACATCGTCATGCAGATATCGGTGATGCGACAATGCCTTGACCATTTGGTCACTTTGGTGCTGCTGACAGCAGACGACGCATGGGAGAAAGCTGACATCTGGAAGAGAAAAACAATTTTCCTCTTGTTTCCAAGCGTTCTGCTTGCCGGCTTTGCCGGGCCTTTGCAGCCACACTGCCGGCCGTGGCAAGTCATAGCTGAGTGCTATAGTACTGCATGGAATGAAGAAAATGAAAATTGACGAACGTAGACTTCGATTTCAAAAAACTTACATAAGTAGAAGCGTTTCTGCAGTTCAGAACACAGCATTGCGAAAAGTAAGGAAGCAACAGAAAATAAGAGATGGATCAGGAACACACAAAAAACTAGGACGTATTTATAAGGGAATCCTAAGGCGCCGACCCCTTTAGAACTTTTTTCTGGTTGGAGGTCGACGAGCGCAAAATTCTTCAATAGAAGCAGCAGCGTGATAAGACATGGACGCTGAGCTATCTCTTTACGACGTTTTGACGCGCATTATACGACTTTGTCGAAGGCTTGGAGCACAGGAGGTCTGCTCGTAAGCCATGTAGTCGAGTTCTAGTGACAACTGTAGAAATCTCAGTCTTCGGAAGCGGCAGGCCCAGTGTTATCACTTTCAAGACATTTGAAAGGCTCGGGACACGTAGAGAGCAACTACCAAGAAGCGAACTTCTATAGTCGGGAAACTTTTGAGAGTCTTGCGTACAAGCGCAGTGTCAAACGTTTATATAGGTCGGTAGGCTTGTGTTAGACATTACGATCCACATGCACACATGAGATAGAAAGGGCAAATCGATTCAAGCAAAATGAGTTTTACTGAAATAAGTAAGTAGATGCACGAGCACTACACACGTTGATATAAATTGCACGCAAGACAGGCTTCTTTCAAGTTTCAAAGTTTCGGCCTATTCTCACTTGATATTGTTGACGAGATGAAATGGCAGAAGCTTGGTCGAGATACAAGCGATGCATTAGAAATTAACCTCCTGCCTCCTGTCGGGAGGAAATGCCAGTGTATGCTTCAAATATCCAGCAGGCTTGTGCAACATGTTTAAACGCGAATTGCGTGGTTCAGCTTCACAGACTGGGAAAAAAAGTATGAGGGATGCCTTGCAAGAGTGTTCTGGATTAATTTTGTCGATCTGGAATTTCTTAGTGGACGTGGCCATCGCACAGCAAACGGCCGTTTTTGTATTTTACCTCCACCAAAATAAGGCTACCGCAGAAGTTATTGAGCACGTAGCCTCGAGATCAGCAGATGAACGGCAAAGCCGCTGGTCCACCGCGGCGGTTTTTTCAATTCGTGCTTTTATGTAACGGTTTCTGAAAATCTTAGACCACAAATCTTAACCTCATCAGCAGTGCATTTTTCCTCCTCCTCTTAAGAATTTATTTATTCAACATTCATTGTAGGGCCCAGAAGGGCATTGACTAATGGGGTAAAAAACATGAACAGAGCTATTGTGCTTACAGGGCTTAATGGCGAAAATTATACAAGTTTTACTCTGGTATACTCAGTGCGAAGCTCCGTAAACTTTTGCATGAAAATTGAAAATATTTCTATGGACCTAAGAGGTCTACCGGCGATTGCGTAAACGTCTAAAAGTTCCGGAGCCAGACTCCGCGACGGGAAGCTCCTTGTTTATTTCTCCGATGAAGATGAAGCGCTGTTGTGCGATAGGCGCAGGTCTGGAAAAAAAAATGTAAAAACAGCCAAAGAGCAAAATGAAAAAAAAAAAACTGTCAAAACGCACGAAATAGCCTAACTATAAAGAAATGAATACTTCCTGAGCTGGGGACATGGAAGAATTTGCTGCCTTGATTAATAATCCCTAATTAATAAGAAGTGATTACGAAATAAACCGACCAAAATTATCTGTATGTAATCCAACAAGGGATACTTGAACTAGAGCTAGTAAAAGACTAAGTCGACACCTAATTAGCAAAGAATTTTAAGGGAAAAGTAATTGGTTTAGGTGGCCAAACGTGCTGCGATTGTAATCAAATGAACAGTACTTAAACTCGGATAGTAAAATACCACATAGTGGTGCCTAATTAGAAGCCCATCAATAGCATGTCACAGATCTATTTACCACTACCCACCTCGTGACCCACTTTCATGGTTGCAAAATGAGCATAAAACATTGTCCGAAGCAGACTCTATCACAGATTTTAAACGGCTCGCTTCGGGGGCTGAGTGGCTCTGGCACTCGGCTGCTGATCCTGAAGTGGCGGGGTCTAATAAGAGCGGTGCGTGGCCACATTTAAATCGAGGTGGAACGCAGAATCAAGTCTGTGTGATGTGTTGCCGTTCATTAAAAAAAAAAAACTGCGAGAAGGTCTCAATGAAGTCTAAATGAATGCGGAGCACTCGATTACGGCGTCTCACGTAGCCCACTTGCCACTGCGACAAGTTAAGCTCACCACTTTATAATAAGAATCTAATATGCAAGTGGGTCACTACAATGCGCCATTTTAGGGACGAGGGCAGCTCTATCCTACTACGTTTTGCAGTAAAAACCAAATCTCTGGATCTTCCCAATTATATTAAAGAATGCCCTATACGCTTTTGTCGAGGACAAAATTGTGCTTAACAATCTTCCCGCCCGCCCCTCCATTTAAACTCCTGGCATCCTTACCGGAAAAGACTGTTTGCCTTGAAGTGAATGGCGGCGTAGCGTAGCTTCTCAGATCCGTGCCCCAAAATTCCTTTCAGCTCACGCATTTTAGTTCCGAAATTTGGCAGGTGATAGCGACGCATGTATTTCGTCTTTTTTTTTCTCTCTCTTTTCGAGCTTCTAAAAGCTCTGAATTCGGTGACAGCCATTATTGTTACTGAAGCACGATATCATATCGACATAGGTAAAGTTCTGTTTACCCTCAGTCATCCTTTAAGCATAGATGTTTCGTGCGGAGTTAGGAAGCGGTGGCGTAACGGTAGAACATCCGCCTCGCATGCAAGAGGGCCGGGGCTCAAATCCCGGTGCCGCGCAATTCTCCACCGGATGAAAAAAAAAAAATCCGCGTGTCGATGGAATTGCATAAACAGGTTTGGGGTGCGACCTGATGCCGGTGAACACCTCCGGCAACGCACTCCCTCACCAGAACAGGAGTTGGCCACCCTGGTGCAGTAATTGGCCGCAACCTCCTATAATAAGCTCCATAAAACCCCGGCCCTCAGTCACCAGCGGCTGCGGAACAACTGACCACGGCGGCGGTCAGACCTCTGACGCAGCAGGGGGTGCTAAGAAAGCCTGGCTCCGCTGGACAGGCCGCCATTGGAAACTGACCCTGGCAACGTTTAATGCTAGAACCCTAGCTAGTGAAGCTAGCTTAGCAGTGCTGTTAGAGGAACTAGAGGGCATGAAATGAGATCTCATAGGGCTTAGTGAGGTTAGGAGCCCGAATGAGGAATATACTGTACTGAAGGATGGGCATGTACTATGTTATCGAGGCTTACCAGAGAGGCGACAACTAGGAGTAGTTTCCTTGTCAATAAGTATATAGCGGGTAATATAGATGAATTTTATAGTATTAATGAGAGGGTTGCAGGCATAGTAATTAGGCTTAATAAGCGGTATAAACTGAAGGTTGTACAGGCTTATGCACCTACATGTAGTTATGATGACCAGGCAGTTGAAAGCTTCTATGCGGATGTAGAATCGGCAATGCGAAAAGTAAAGACGCAGTATACTGTACTAATGGGCGATTTCAATTCCAAGGTAGGGAAAAAACAGGCAGGAGACAAGGCAGTAGGTGACTATGGCATTGGTTCTAGGAATAGCAGGGGGGAGTTACTAGTTGAGTTTGCAGAGCGCAATAACTTACGAATCTTGAATACCTTCTTCAGCAAACGGAAGAACCGAAAATGGACATGGAAAAGTCCTAACGGAGAGACTAAAAATGAAATCGACTTCATAATGTGTTCAACCCCCGCCATTATGCAAGATGTAGAGGTAATCGGGAAAGTGCAATGCAGTGACCACAGGATGGTGAGGTCCCGAATTAGCCTAAATCTGAAAAAGGAACGCAACAGATTAGTAAGAAAGAAACCCATAAACGAATTAGCGGTGAGGGGGAGGGCAGAAGAGTTCAGGATCTCGCTACAGAATAGGTTTTCAGCTCTAACTGAGGATGGCGACATTATCCTAGAGGCAAGGAACAATAATTTCAGAGATATCATTACTGAGTGCGCGGTAGAAGTAGGCGGTAGGATAGTTAGAAAGGATACCGGCAAGCTGTCTAAGGAGACGAAAGATTTGATTAAGAAACGCCAGAGTATGAAAGCTTCCAATCCAACAGACCAGATTGAATTGGCCGAGATATCAAAGCTAATCAATAAGCGCAAGGTGGCCGATATAAGGAAGTATAAGATGGAGAAAATTGAGCATGCTGTAAAAAACGGGGGAAGCCTTAAAGCGGTAAAGAAGAAATTGGGCATAGGCAAAAACCAGATGTATGCGATAAGGGACAAGGCGGGCAACGTCATCACTAATATGGAAAAGATAGTCAAAGTAGCCGAGGAGTTCTATACAGATCTCTACAGTAGCCAAAGTAGTCAAGACCGTAATGAGATTGGCGGTAGGGAAAAACAGTCAGACGTTCCATCAGTGACGAAGGACGAGGTCAAGAAAGCACTAGAAACTATGAAAAGGGGGAAATCAGCTGGAGAGGATCAGATAACTACAGATTTGCTGAAGGACGGGGGGGGATATCGTGCTAGAAAAACTGGCCACCCTGTATACGCAGTGTCTGGTGTCATCGACCATACCGGAACAATGGAAGAATGCAAACATTACCCTCATTCACAAGAAAGGGGACTCTAAGGACCTTAAAAACTACAGACCAATCAGCTTACTGTCTGTTACGTATAAGGTATTTACTAAGGTAATCGCTAATAGAATCACGACAACCTTAGACTGCAATCAAGCAAAGGATCAAGCAGGGTTTCGGAAAGGGTACTCTACTATCGATCATATCCATACCATCAATCAGGTGATAGAAAAATGCTCGGAATATAACCAGCCCTTATACATAGCATTCATTGATTACGAAAAAGCATTTGACTCAGTTGAAACCTCGGCGGTAGGCATTGCGAAATCAGGGGGTAGACGAGCCGTACGTGAAAGTGCTGGAAGATATATATAGTGGCTGCACAGCAACCATAGTTCTGCATAAAGAAAGTAACAAAATTCCCATAAAGAAAGGTGTTAGGCAAGGAGACACAATCTCCCCAGTACTATTCACAGCTTGTTTAGAGGAAGTATTCAGAGACTTGGAATGGGAGCAGTTAGGGATAAGGGTAGATGGAGAATACCTCAGTAATCTGCGATTTGCTGATGACATTGCCTTACTAAGCAACTCGGGGGATGAACTGCAAATAATGATCGACGACTTAGACAGGAAAAGTAGAAAGGTAGGCTTGAAAATCAATATGCAGAAGACTAAGGTAATGTTCAACAGCCTCGGGAAGGAACAGCAGTTTACATTAGGTAGCGAAATACTGGAAGTAGTAGGCGAATATGTCTACTTAGGACAGGTAGTAACCGCAGATCCGGACCACGAAAAGGAAATAACAAGAAGAATACGATTGGGATTGAGCGCATTTGGCAAGCACTCGCAGATTATGACTAGCAGCTTACCGGTATCGCTCAAGAGGAAAGTATACAACAGTTGCATCTTGCCTGTACTCACCTATGGGGCTGAAACGTGGAGGCTAACCAAGAGAGTTCTAGTTAGGTTGAGGACAACCCGGAGGGCTATGGAACGAAAAATGGTAGGGGTAACATTAAGAGATAGAAAGCGTGCAGAGTGGGTCAGAGAAATAACTCAAGTTACCGACATTCTAGTAGAAATTAAGAAGAAGAAATGGAAATGGGCAGGACATGTAGTGCGAAGAGAGGATAACCGATGGTCGCTGAGGGTAACAAACTGGATTCCAAGGGAAGGAAAGCGTAGCAGCGGACGGCAGAAAGTTAGGTGGGCGGATGAGATTAAGAAGTTCGCACGGGTCAAGTGGATGCAGCTAGCACAGAACCGGGTTAAGTGGAGAAATATGGGAGAGGCCTTCGCCCTGCAGTGGGTATAATCGGGCTGATGATGATGATGATGATGATGATGATGATGTTTCGTGCGGTGATAAAACGTGACATAAAATCATAGTGTACGAACATGGGTTCAGTCAAGGGCTTAGATATATAAACATGAATTGATGGTATACCGCTATAAGAATTAGCCGCGGACAGTCTATTCAAGTTCATGAAAAGAACTAAGTCTCACTCTGACTTTACAGCAAGACACGACAACTTGACCAGGCCATGTATCCTATAATCCGATTGATGTCGCTTTGAACTCGGCCGTACATGACACATTGTCAGAAGAGTGCGCCTTTATTTCAGTGCTTTTTATTCTAGGGCGGTCTGAGGGGCGTTGTATGGACTGACTGCGCACAGGCTGGAATAGTGCTGCTGGCACCAGCGACTATTATGGTGAAGATTGCTTACGATGCCCAGACGAAGGACGTGAACCTGCGACCTTTCAGTGATTTTCCTGTGAAGACCTTCATGTGGGAGTATGACATTGTTTCTTCACAAAGCAGTCATCGCAATGCCAAGTATCGCTTTTTAACCCACAATGATGGAAACGTGTATTCTTACATTGCAGAGACAGCTTAGACTTTACAAAGGATGAAAATGTCTGGGCCTGTCTCATCGGTTTATCCACCATGTATGTATACAGAGGAGGTGCTGATCAAATGATTGTGCAAAGATTTCTGGCGTCAAGAAACCTCCAGGAAGCACAAAGGTATGTCCCGTAAACTTATTCAGTGATTCCTTCACGCATTATTATTTTTCAGTTCATGCTTTAATATGATTTCGGACCTTTAAGGACAACTGCTGGAAAGAAGAGAATTTTCGGGCCTAGTTTAAGAATGTAAATACACCATTCCAAACTATAATGCCGCCAGAGAGAACAAAATCAAGTGTCAGTAATTTTCATTGTAGCAGCAATCTTCACTGAGTTCGTAAGATGGTGCACTTGGAGTAGCTTTAATAGTCCTCCTACTTAAGATCGGTCAAATATTACCCAACGAGAAAGAGTGGATTTGCGCGAGGTAAAAGATGTATAATTTGATGTAATCAGTGGCATGCGCCTTCCAAACATTTGCGTTACGCGTGTACAGGATGTCATAAATCCTCGGCTCATACTTACGCAGGACGGCAAAAGTTGGAACGATGCTTGTGCTCATTTACTACGGGATCGCATCCAGCCTTGGTGTGGCACTCATCTACTGGTTCCGCGATTGCGATCCGTTATTGACGGGCGCCATCAGTTCATACGATCAGGTGAAGCGGTTCTACAATATCTTAGAAAATAAGCTACTGATATGTTTGTTTTGCTTTTTTTTGCTATATTTTTCAGATTGTTCCTTATTATGTAAAGAAGAACCTTAAAGAATTTCCTTGCTTCTCAGGATTGTTTCTTGCGGGAGTCGTCAGTGCTGCGACAAGGTAGGTATATTAGAAGGTGGTACAGACTGGATTATCGGACATACTGAAAGGCATACCCGGAAATTCCGGAGAAGCGCATTTTTATAACACAAAGTTGTTTATGAATGCTGTTTCTTTCTTTTTTTTTTTTCATGCTGTAAGATTGCACTATAATATTCATAATTATCATGCCCAGATACGCCCTTGGAACTCTTGTAATTTTCTTGTATTCATTGCCAGAACCCACTCCGTTAGTGAAGTCCACTTATAGCGATATTGAAAACACCTAAAGATCCGATAGTTATAACCGATTATCGTTATATCCGGACCGGTAAAAAAAAAAAAGCACACCCACGTATTTTTTCATGCATGTAGGCTTGCCCACTTACGATGAGTAAATCGGTTTGAACAACACTAATCATCGTAAAGAGCACTAAACACTTTATTACAGGATACATCAATAGCCATAAAATAACTTAAGCAGACTTAAAGAAGTCGGAAATTCGCGCTCGTTTGAGCAGCAGCTGAAGCTTGACAATCGCTGTGACCATCGCTTCCAGTACCGTGTAAGCTGGCGGCAGTCCTTTTTGCGTGCACGAAACCGATTAGCGACTGGATGAACTGAAGGACATCCCCAGCCTTGATGATCGTTAAACTTGTACAGTGCGAATGTCCATATTTTTACGCGAGGCTTCCAACCTTCAAACCTTGCCAAAAATCCCGATGAATCCTCCGTTTCATCTCGTGAGCTATCATGCCATCTTCCACGGACGCAGAATCGGCGATGGCGATGATGATGCGGCCGCAGCAGCACCCTTTGCGCGACTGCGATGATGATAGTGCTCATTTGCTTCTGTTTTCGCTGCATATGTCGAGTTTTCACGTCATTGTCTTCTTAATATTGTATATTTTGTTCAATATTCAATCAAACTTTCGTGGTAAACACCTACCGGGCGGCGATAAAGCTTTCGTTGTATCCGATGTACCGCCGATAATCGATCGTTATATCTGGTTTATTTTTACATAGGGGCAATGGGAAAAATGATAAATCTCAAGAATTTGATCGTTATAAACGATATATCACTATATCTGGTATCTTTATAAGTGGACTGCACTTATATGCTGTTTCTTTGAAGCACGACATTTTCATGCGTATATTTGCAGCAGTATCTATAATTTTCAAAGTTGCTAAGGTTTAAAAGTGACGACCAAGAAAGCTGGACGTGAACCGGCGCGAAGACGGGACGAATTAAAAGAGTCATCGTTCGTTTTCGCCTCCTATTTCTCATTTCTTCGTGCTGTTTCTATTAAGGAGGTAAATTAGTGTCAATGTTACGATTACGAAAACCTGGCTGGGAGTGGTTGGGAATAACTGCGAGTGGTCGTCGTGCAAAGTACTAAAACACTTGGAAGGTTTGACGTCGAGCAGGCCAAAAACAGACAGTGAAATTGACGGGGGAACACATGATCCTGGTAGAAAAAAGCGTTGTAACAAGCTGGCTGCTGTTTTTCCGCGCTTTCAAGTCGCAAACCATGAATTACCAAAGAATAAAAACGGGAAGTCGACACATAAAGGCTAGCGAGAGAGATAACTTCGATGTTAAGGGTACGTTGATGTGTACACATAATGACCTCATAAAATGTATCAAGCATTTTCTTGCGTATTTTTTAACCTCTATATAGGGAAGTCACTGTCCTTGCCTCTTAGTGGCAAGAGAAAATGGTTTAAACCTGATTGTACTGGGGGCAGTGGTTGCAATAGTTAATTGCTGCAAAAAAGGAAACTTGTTATATAGAGGTCTGCAAAATGTTAAAAAACGGTAACGCCTGAAAGGATAATAGACTACAACTTTAAGTTCGCTTGAAAACGGGAAAGCATTTCTAACTGCGGAAGCTGTGTATAGGTGGGATGAAGTGCCACGCAGAGCACCCAATATTTATCTGGCATAGGCGGGATGTGTAAGTTCTGGGAAACATCGCGGGTAGTTCGGCTTCCAGGTTTGCATGTATAAATTATACGCAAAGATTTGCTACGGCTTCACTATTTTTGCTCCGTCATATACACTACCAAAGCATTACTTGAACCAGTCGTCATAGTGGAGGCAATAGCAGTAATGTTCCTTAAAGAAACGATTGTTCAAAACAAGTGGGAGTAGCCAATAGCGTAAAAATATTTTCTGCTTCAAAGGTGACAGAAAGACTGAAATTCTCTCTAGGAATTTACTTCTTGATAATAAATTGAACAAGCGCAGCTGTAGCATGCTTTGTGCAGACATGTCATCTGTAGCGCTCCGCGTAAGTCCTTTACCACATTTTGAGCCCGTCCTTCACCAATGCGGCGAAATTGGGTGCATATAGTTGAACCGGTCAGCTGCTTGAGTAGTCTAACGGTGTACGAGCGGAAGTAGATCCTTGTTTTGACGTAGGCTCGGACGCGACCGTTGCGCCCAATGAGCGTCTGCATCTTCTTAAAGGTGGCACCAAAGCCAACCGCAACAAACCCAGGAAACAGGCGATCAACAGCTGCACTGTAAGAAAAAAAAGAAAGGCTGGGCGGAAGTTGACTCTTTTTATTTCAGTCAATATCCTTCTGCTGAGCCACGATGAACGAACATATCAACGACACCTGTTGCAGTGTTTTGCTGTAGCTATGGACGTTAAACAATACAAATTTATAAACGCACCCAAAGCAGTGAGGTTGACTTGAAAGGCAAATGAGTCCTCATGTGTTACTGCTTAGCGTAAAACAGATGAGAGTAAAGCTTGCCAAATGTTAAAACCTTGCATTTCAACTTCATTTCGATTTCAACTTACGCAGAACACACACCAAATATCAGCGAACCGCCGCGGTGGCGCAGTGGTTAGGGCACTCGACTACTGTGGCCAAGGATGCGGGATTGAATCCCGGCCTCGGCGGCCCCTTTTTGATCGTGGCAAAAAACAATGTGCCCGTATGCTATGCGATGTCAGTGCACGTTAAGGAACTCGAGGTGGTTGAAATTTGCGCCGTCCTCCACTACGGTATCTCTCATAGCCTGAGTCGCTTTGGGACGTCAACTTTCACAAACCAAAGCAACCAAACCAAACTAAACCAAATATATGCAACTGGATGGCATGTTATTTGAGGAAGGCCTTCTGGGTGAGGGTGATATTGACCTTGGTTCGGAAAAACAAATGTGTGGTTCGTATATTTGTATTGTGCATTCATTTACTGATCACAAATCATCCTGTTTGCAGTGCGAACGAAAAAAAAAAGGAATGCTGATGTTTTCCTTCACAAGGGAGGTTGACTTCAGCACTTGTGTACTCCCCCCTGCCCCTTCTCCATTACCGTTTTCTTTGCCCTGATATGTGCGGCGAGGTGCTTAAACACTTGTTTTCAGCACGCAACAAAAGTAAAGTGCCGGGGAAAACTAATTTTGAATGTCAATTTTAATAAGTGATCCGCATGAAGTTAAGTACGCCTCTGTATGAAGATGCAGCCATTAATCCCCCAATACTACATATCGTTACAGCACTATATCGTCTCTGATCAACTCTCAAGCGGCTGTCATTTACGTGGACGTCGTAGCGAGATTTTTCAACGTGGATGAAAAGCATTCTGCTACAGTTACAAAAGGAATAGGTAAGGTTGTGAGCTAGGCTTCATTCTTAGGCATGTATTGCATGATGATTATTTTACAGACGGGATGTCTTTTGGTCGTTTAGGAGAATGATTGTTGATAGCACTCTAAAAATCCCGACGCCAATGACCGTCAGAAGTTCCGTAGGAAGTTTATTAAGTTTTCTCTTCTTTGCAACAGGCTTATTGTTAAATGATGGAGTTGAAGGACATCACACCCAAACGAACGGTTGCAATATTCCTCGATGCAGTACCTATCAGTGGCGATGCACTTTCACCACAGGTGCATTAACTTCTGCATCACGTTGCCTCATATACCTTCTGTATCTGTTTTGTAACTCGGTTAAAATTCCCAATACAAATTCACACTCAAAAAAAAAAAAAAGGAGGGACAGCCGATGGTTAGTTTATTAAATGTGCCCGGAACTTTGCGCATAATCCCATTTGCAGTGTAGTGGTGACTAGGTACGTGATTCCTCGCCAGCTACCCTTATAAAATCTTGTCCCTCAACATATCCACATTTAAAACATTTTTGTCGTGGTCAACAGGTTTTATTTCACCAGGTAAATTATTATAGTTACAAAAAAAAAATGCAGCCACCGCCCATAGGCGTCGGAATGTGAGAGCTTAAGCTGTTATGTTTAAAGGCTGAATGCGTCCATCACCATGCATGTGATGACGCGCTCGCTGCAAGCTTTGCTTCGCTTTCTTTAACGTAACGAAGTGACTTCCCCTTTCGACAAAGTGACGGCCCTCAGCGACCACTAGTGCGGCCGCCATGGCACTCCGGAGGTCTTCGTCGAAGTGACGTCCCTCGGCAACCTCTGGTTAGCCAGCCACGACCCTCCGAAGGTCGCCCACATTACGATTTCGAGAACCAAACGTCTTCGCTGCGTCGACAACCATTTCTGTGCTTCATGTTATACTAAATCGTCTGCCATCACAACGAGCCCTCTGCGCCAAACGGATGGGCAACAATTTTGAGAGCAATGGTAGCTCGAAGTGGCCCACCTCTGCACCGGCCCGGCTTGCATATATATAGCGGAACGACAGCATGGGGCTAACTGTTGGCCCGGAGGCTGCGTGCGCGCGAGGGGGAAACCTGCAACGCGTGGTGGTGTCATCTTGGGATGCACCACTTTAACCCAAGAGGGCCATGGGGCGGCAGCCCTCTTGGATGGCCTCACGTGATCTAGGGTAGATCTTAGGGTTTTCGATATCTTAGGTGCCACCACATGATAAATGGTGGCAAACCTACATGGCGCACTGCTTCTGACTAGAAAATTTTCGAACTGAATCCTAAGATAGTCACATGGTGCATCTGCCATCTTGAATTTGGAGCCGCCAACAGAAATCGCCAAACATGAGAAGTAAGAGCTTACATGCTTAAAATGGTTTTGACCACCAGCGCTTTGTTCTATTTTTGATTCCGAATTGCAATTTCGCTTCAGCATTTAAAGCATCAAAAGTGAAAGCATGTTTTCTAATGATCCAATGTATTCGGGTCTTACCGAAAACAATTATATTGTTAAATGAAATTAAATTTTGATAGCGCCATAGAAAACATTCTACAGCCTGCTGTTACGCCCCGCCTCAGGCGCCAGTGGACAGTATACTGTGCGTTAAATATTTTTTTTTATGCTTTCAGCACTAGTTGTTGGGGCGATCATGACGGCCTATGCCATCGCAGCGCCGCATTTGGGATCAGCAGCTAAGGTGAGCACCAGGATAGGAGTCTGTCAGTTTCAGACAAGGGAAGGAAGTTTTTCTCTTAAGCCCACACTTAGAAACACAATGACTGCACCTAAAAAAAGAAGTATTACTAGAAAGGCAACAATGATCCTCACTTAACTGAGGCTCAGTAATTGCTCAACTACATTTTTAGTATACTACATGATTTCGGCTGCAGTAGGTGCGATGCCTGCATTCACGGCTTTGAACACTAGCTGTTACCATTCGCAGTACTAAAAGATAAAATGATCAGGTATATTTTCTATGTAGTCCAAAGTTTTTTACTCGATTTAACAAAACGAATTAAACGGACGAAAGAAGTAAAAATCCGCCATACGCAAGGATTTTTGTTCATGTACAAGTAATGTCGGTGATATTCAAACAAATCTTGAATTCATAAAAACCTCCGAAAAATCCTCCTGGTCACCAGTTGTGAATTCAATCGGATGGCAGGGGGTATAACGCATAAATTTAAAAGTTCCACTTATAACTGAAACCTATGTGAAACCAGATTAAGAGTGTAGTAACCGCTTGTTGCAAATTTAGTGGACATGTGATACGGGAAATTGGATCGGGGGCAGGAAAGGGGGGGCAGGGTGTCCTCTAGGGTGTCTGAGTGAGGGGAGGCAAGTAGCTCAAATTCAGTGACTACAAAATTTTCTGAGCGGGAATATCTCACATCTGCACACAACGATTCAAATATTACCTCACGGAGAGGCAACAGAAAACGTGTTCACACTTAGATTCGAAGAGAACAGCGTTAATTATAATCGTCATTCGGAGATTATAAGTAGCCACGCAAAGGCTGGCTTTCCTAAATGGGATGTTTTATTTTTCCTCATTTGTCCCTGCTATTATAAAGGCACTTTTCCTGCTCTTCCGCCTTGGGACGGATGTGGTATAGCATCTCGGAGGACATTTTTTTCTATTCAAAAATGTTGTTGTATTCACAATTTGTTTTCTTTTTGATGCATTTCGCAGATAATTATGGTTTTCTACAACAGCGCAACAGGTCCATTTCTTGGGCTCTTCTTTCTGGCGTTAGTATTTCCCTGGGCCAATGGAATTGTAAGTGAATAAGATTCTTGAATGAATTTTAACGTGCGCACTGAATGTGCAATTCCTGCAGTGTGCTCCCATCACGGAGAACAGATAGTCTAGCACAATAATGAGGCTAAAGCAATCTGCAGCAGGCCCTTGCCCTGCTGAAGCACACCGTGCGGAAATGTATTGTGGTGGTATTTTTGCGCCCGATTGTAGGCATAAGGAAAAAAGTTGTAAACGCTTCAGGGGAGCGGAGGGGGGGGGGGGGGTCGATTCAAATCGCGTATCATATGGTCTCTTGACGTCACACAACCCGCCGAGTAGTCAGTACTATAGGTCATGTCACTTCCCAACTACCACCTACCATGCCATGCTACTAGTCTGTCACTCACAACGAGGGCAACACCAACGCACCGACACCGGCACCGCCAGAGTTTCTGGTGATGGGACTTTAGCGCTGTCGCGTTAAACGAATAACTCAATACGCTTACGCTACACTCCGCGAGACGCCAGCCTAGAGCAATATATATATATATATATTGCATCTCTTCACCTTTTTGTGTCCTTAATCGTTTCCTCGACAGGTATGGTGCAAAGTTAGTGCGCTCTATAAAATACCTACTTGACATCCGCAAAAATAATAACAAATCGTTCGAAAGGCAGTTTAAAGACCTTGGCGGTATCTTACGACAGGGCGTTCCAACCTACGTTGTTGCGACTGCAGGAAGGAAAAGAAAATGCACGGGCCTGCTACTGGTCTGTAGCTGAGCCTCTTCCGCTGCCTCGTGGAAAACAAAACAGGAAATGAGCTGCTTTCGCACCGCATCCCATTGTTAAGCAGTCAAGCTTCCTGGTGCCAATATTGGGGCAGAGTGCAGCACTTCCGCCTAATTCACGTATGACGCTGTTCCGTATAGGCTGCCGGCCATGAACATCTTATCTCGCATCGAAGTTTAGGAGTGACACTTGGGTCGAGCAACCCTAGCGCACTTAAACCAATGGGCGAGTCTCGGAATATGAACGCGAATGCGGAAAATGCGGGGTGGACAAGAATGCGTTTCGACATTATCACGTTGCAGTCGTGAAGTCCGCTGCCTGATGAAATTATCGATCAGATTAAACTTTCTTCCTATGCAAGATAGGAACAGCTTCCTGATTTTACTCTGACGCGACCTATTGCCTCCTAAATACCGCAGACCTCTTTTCAGGCCTGTGAACTGATACCATCAGGGTTGCGCAGCTTTCATGACACAAGTCATTCGCTATCGTGCGCCTTTTTTGTTCGTTCACTTTCTACATATTCCACGTTGTTTGCTTCGCAAATATATAACAAATGTTGCTTTTGCTGTCCCCTGCTGCTGATACTTGCGGGAAGATTCCAAAAACGCGGACGTTGCCGTAAGTCCCTACCTTTCGTCCACGCACTCGATCTCAAACTAAGTTGATCTCAACTAAGTTAAACTTTCTCTCCAGCAGTGTGATTGTGAATGCTATATTACCGCTACAGTCCATTATACTAGTGCTGGGCAGTAAGGCAATACGGCTGGCTGCACAACCAGTCCAAAGATATAAACGTACAAGAAAACGGTGCTCTTACAGGGTGCATGATTACCTGATCGCGTTGGCCGAACGCTAGACGCATGAAGTGTTCGTCACATGAGGGCGGCAAGGAAATCGTAGAGTGTCGCGTTGCATCAGGCAACGATCGCTATTGTCTTCGCCGTTCCGATGAAAGTGATGCCGGTATCCCGCGCGCAGATAAGTTTTTGATCATTTGGAAAAGCCTTTCAAAATACTTCGCATTAGCTAGAGCGGTAATGGGAATCCGGAAATTCAGTCGCAATTAAGCGGACTCTGCCAAGAGTGGTTCAGATTCATAACTTGGCCATGGTAGTGGAACGACTGTACTGGAGTGGTTTTGTATACTAATACTCTACATTCAGTGGCTTCAGCGATGACATCAGCATATCAGCCAGTCGGCGCAGCGGAAGATATATATAATAAAAAAATCTAGAAAAAGGATTATTAAACTGGTCCTTTTCCCCTTAGTAACTTTCATCTTTAGCTTTTCCTGGTGCAAGACAGCATAACATTTTTATACTCTAGACTGAGCTGCTGACACACCATGAAAATGTCGGCTCCACCATTTGTTCGAAATCGCTTATGCAGCTTGACTCCCACGCGGTGCAAGCTGAAGGAATTTGTGGCACATTGTAGTGAGACTACAATGATGATCACGAGAACTTAATAACCGAAATGGTGGTAGCTCTTTATTAACATCTTGCCACTCTCTGTTGTTTTAAGAAAATAGTGGGAAATGTTTCCTTCGGCTTAGCAATAGTTTCAGTACAAGCATTATAGTACATAGATATCTAACAGTGCATGTTTTCAGATCGCTTTCACAAGGTCGGATTCCTTCTGCTGCGTAACAAATGTCAACACACTTACAAACTTTACTGCGAACAAAACTGCATGCAGTCTTACTCAGTGGTTCAGTGTCTGTTGAAAGAGAATACAGATGTCATCAAACGCGATTCGTTATTTCTGCACGCCTAAGCCATATTCGAATGTCATACGGTTTATCGTACCACATAGCATATATCTGCTAGTCAACCTCGAGGAAGCCCGCGAGAGGCATTCGAACCGTCGATATATGTACCTTCATAGACGGATGTATGACTGCTGGTCTATAGCTTTTGGTATATACAATGTTCTATAGCCAGCTAAAGCGGTCTATATGGTTTGCAGTCTATAGCTTTCAACGTTCAATCTCTATATATGACTAATGACAGCTTTATGGCTACAGGTGTAGAGCGTCAGGAACATAAGATTTTTACATGTAGGTAAAATTATTTTTATTGTTTTCAGCCTGCAGCTTTAGAGGTATTCACGGCTCTTTAGAAGCCTAAAAATAACTGTGACTACTAGTCTATAGCTTCAGGAGCATACACTTTCCTATAGCCAGCTAAAACAGCATATATGACTCTCAGTCTGTAGCTTCAGAGGCATTGCCATTTCTATAGACTGATAAAGATAATTGCATGACTACTAGTCTACAGCTTCAAGGGCATACACGTTTCTATAGCCAGCTAAAACAGTTTATATGGCTTGCAGTCTGTAGCTTTAGAGCCATTGACATTTCTATAGAGAGTTAAAGATAACTGCACGACTACTGGTCTATAGCTTCAGGAGCATGCAGTTTTATATAGCCAGCTAAAGAATTTTGTATAGTTGAGAAGCTATAGCCTGAGTGGTATAGAATTTTCTAAAGCTGCATGTAGACATTCCTATGGCACTTTGTGGTTGACTATAAAAGTCCACAGATAGACATAGCTGACCATAAACGTTTCCATTGAAGCACATAGACCATTTTTGTATAAGACAGTTATTTTAGCAACCAAGAATCTAAGTATATATCTCTGGCTGCATAGTGCTATTAGAAATTTTATTATATTCAATGTAAACTGAACATTTACAGGGCGCATCTATTGCTACGACTTTGCTCAGCTGCCTGGTTGTATGGCAGGCCGTTGGGAAGATTGTCAGCGGTGTGCGGTTTCCCAAGATGCCAGTCACGACGGAGCGCTGTCCACTCAACATGACGTCGATCGCTGTGCCCGCCAGTGAAGAGAGCAGCCTGTACGTGCACCAACGTATTAGGGGGCAATCCTACACGCCCATCGTATCGAAGCCACGTTTTACCCTTTTCCACAGCGACTCACAGCTAGCTCGTTTTATTCCTTAGTTGAATAAAAAGAACTAACGATGTTGCATGATCCCTTAGAAATTTTGTATTCGTGGACCACATTATATAACATCACTTCACACTCCACATTCTATTTAATTTTTAAGATTTTATAGAACACCAATATCCTGAATATTAGAGTTGGCGATTTACATATCTTTGTAAGCTTTCCCCCTGGTGTCATCCCAGCGATCTCTAATTCAGGGTTGCAGGTCGAAAAAAAAAAACTGAAAATTTGCCCTTTCCGGTAGCACACCACTAGCATGAAACTTGCCGACATTGCCATCATTCTTTCGCGGGTATCGAATTATACTTTTGTTTTCTGGTTTGGTGTTTTTTTTTTCTCAGGGAATTCACCGAATGTGCTGCAGATTGCTATTAAAGGAGTAATTGCTCCTTGAACAATCTTGACGTTCACGGCGTAATTACACATTGACACATATCATTACTTGAGAAGCATTACTAATTAGAATGTTCAGCACACCCTTCACTCTTTCTATTTATACGGGGTGTTAAAAAATAGACCATCCTATTGTTTTAAAAAGCACGAATAGCCGTGCACAAAAATTCTTTGTGTAGATTGTTTATGCTGCCAAATGTACACAGACTGCTAGAATTTCCATCTTAAACTAAGTATTTAACTAAATTACATTCATTTCCTTTTAATTCGTTGTAGTTAGCCTTTATGTTTGAATCGAAAACTTGTAGACAGTGTCATTTGAAGACTTGTTTTGTTTAGCACTGTTTTATAAAGCGTCAGTTTCCAGAGATTTGCATGTATAAACTTTCAGGCCAAAACTGTCTGACTATTATGAGCCAGCGCTGTATTCGGCATGAAGATCCTTTATCTCACTGAATGACGCACAGTTACCCGAGACATTTTTAGCTTATCTGTGGCAGCGGTAACTGCGCCCTATTCACTTGACGGTGTTTTTCTTTTTCGGCGTTTGCTTTTGACGATTTCAACTTACATGTGTTGCAGGAACTTTGACGATCTCTTCCCTCTGTACAAATTCTCATCTTACTGGAGTGGCTTTCTTAGCGCCTCCCTTACGATATGCCTTGGTCTAACAATCAGCCTATTTACAGGTAAGACACTGTTCGGCTATTCAGACTTCATCTTCCTGCAAAATTTGCACGTTTTCCAGCATAATGTTTTGCTACAAACCTGGTATTTTTTTTATATATAAAGATAGCATTTAAAGAGGGATGAACAGTGGACGTGAACTTATGTTTGCACAACAGGTTGCTTCCAAAGCCAGGGCAGTCGATACTTTTTAAATAAGTGTAATAATTTTTGTGAGGCACCTCAGATGCCACAGAGTGCTTAGCTCAAAAGCGGTTGTGAAATTAGCTCGAGAATGGCTGGATGTCACAGCTCCTCGCTATGTATTTCTCTAAGTATTTAAGGTTTGAAGCCATTCTTTATCTCATTTGTTTTTTCATTTGTTCCCTGAGATGGAACCAGCTTTCCTCCGGTGCACCCATCACCAAACGGCCGGTGGGAATACGTTGTCTGGGTACGAAGAAGTGCGCGTTTTTGGAGCGAGCTACCGGTCGGCAAGAACGTCTGTTGATCGCTGCTGTTGCTGGCTAAAGCGTTACAACTGCATAATGGTTGGCTGATTTGTGGTTGGTTTATAGTGCCTAACATTCCAAAGCTACTCAGGCTATGGAGACGCCGTAGTGAAGGACTCAGGAAATTAGGACCACCTGGGATTCTTTCACGTGCATAGAGATCGCATTGGACAAGGTGCCTTGCTTTTCGCCTCCATTGAAAAGCGGCTGCTGCGGCCGTGATTCGATTATGCATCCTCCGGTACCGTAGTAGAGCGCTCTAACCACTGCGCCACCGCGGGGGGCAGAACTGCATAAAGGGCGCAGCATATAGGAGTCGTCGCCCGTGTCCCGATGATTGCTAGAGAAGAGGAATTCGAGGTAAGCGGATGTGTCTGGCATCTGCTTTGTCGAATGGCAGTATGCTGCTCAGCGTACTCCGGCTGCTCCTTGACATCAGAAAGAGGGATGTTGTCATTTTCACAAAATCGCGGAGAACTGTCGACCTCGAGTGTAACAGCGAGGGGGAGCACACAGCAGGATCTGCTGTCTACGCGGCAGCGGAAAGGAACTACGCACACTTCCCCTCCATACTCGTCGACATGAGACAGAATATCATCGCCATATTAAGCGCTCAAGATATTCCCGCTGTAAGACGGGAACTGGCAATCGCGGGCTCCAAATAGACAGGGAATGACTGTAGTAACAGTATACATGAAAGAAGAAGGCAACGCGTGCAAGAAGTATCATCCAGGTAGAGTCGCAGATATTCAGTGAAAAAATCCTGCATGAACTCCGAAAGCCGCGATGCCGATTACTCAGCATGCGGAAGCATGGATAATCGGAACAGGCCGTCCTCTTCTTCGATCTTCAAAAGCTTCCATATACGAGGCCTGCTTTTTCGGTGTCTTTAGCCGAGTCACAACTAAAAGAGAAAAATCCCTCTCTACGTCCACTCCGACACTGTGGGACACGGATCAGATATATGCCCCTACCCATCAAATTCAAGATGCCCAGTCTGTGGTCAAGAAAACCCTGCGAAGGACAAAACTGTACATCCAAAAGTTAAGACAGCCAAAGGATCACCCAATGAATTAAAATACCTGTGAAGTTCCGGAGAGTGTACGTGCTCAACCAGAAAGCAACACTGCAGAAGTAAACCTACAGCGATCGAAAGCCAGGCAGTCCATAACGTCCAGAATGTTTTCGCACGGGTTGCACAAACGGGGGCCTAGGCGCAAGCCATCCGGGTCTAACAGCCGACGAATAGACAGCAGTAAATTAGGGAGCCGGCCACGTGAAGGCAGGGCGTCTGGATTCCGGCATCAAGAAGCGAGCAAAAATAACAACCTGCGCTGGGCTGGTGGATTCACGCCAAGCCATTGGCTGATGACAAATTACGATATGAAAATAAGGAGTTCTTTGCAGAATTGGCGAAAGTTAAGAAAAACAGCCCGAAGGTGCTGGAAGGCTCAATTACCCTCACCCTTCCAATGAACAGAGAAGTCCAAGTTAAAAGCTCCCAACAAATGGGCCATGCCACGTGGTTACGGGACGTCATACAACCCTACGGCCAGTCAGTACCCCTATGCATTCTGCCTGCTGCCCCACCTGGGATCCTGCCCACAATGTTTTGCTCAGAACGCCGACGCCGACAACATCGACGCCGAAGTTTCTGAGAATGAAGCATTTATCGCTCTCGCGTTAAAATCATCACCACAATAATAACCAACCTGAGCATTTGAGCCCTGCAAATACTCCCAGGATGCTTCAGCATGTGTATTTGTCACAGCGGAAAAATCCCCAAAGCATGCAAAACAGTGGACGTGAGCTTTATTTCAAGCCCTCTCAAGCAAGTAAGCATTGACACCTTCGGCCCACCTCATCTCGCTACCGCCTTGCGCAGGCACACTATTTGAGAGGATAGTGCATGACCTTGTCGCAAACACATGGTCGACCGAAACATGTCTCCTCGTTCCACACATGTTCTCGTTCCGGTCCAAAATCTTCACCTAAGGTGTAGTCCTACAGCTTAAATTGGAGGTAATGTGCCTTCCTCGACGAGTTTCCACGAGAGCAATTGTCGCTCGAGACATCAAAGTCGCGTTGAACAATATAAAGCACTCCAAGATTATCGAGAACTAGTACGAAACAACAGTAGGAACACATGCGCAGCTTGCTACCAAGCAGGACAGTACACATGATCCTGGGCGACGACAGGATTGACCCAATGCGCATAGGATCGAGACAGAGACACTCTTCCCCCTCTTTATTCAAACGTGGGTGATGACAAACTTCCTGAAAAGCTGAACCAAACTGCTGGATTACGATACGTTCTCTTTCCTTGACATTGCAATATGAGCAACACACAGAAACCTTGTACATCTAAAGTCTGAACTCAAAGAAGCGGTTACCGCTGTCTATAATTATTCCGAAGAATGAGGACTCGTGTTTTCCCGAGAAGTTAATACTTATAGTCTCTCTCTGCAAAAGGCGATTATGCGGAACTCGACGAAACCATTCCCCGAACGCATGCCCAAGAGATTCAAAACATAAGACTCTTCCATCTTCACATCAAGAGTATCGTTATCATCATCATCATCATTCACAAAGCTTAAAAGCAGGTCCTTGGCCTTCCGGTGATAAAATTGGCGAAATGACTTTTTCAGCTATGAGTACATGATACAATTAGCTGAATGGTCAGCGCTCATTTACTGGCCAAATTAGTAGGATCGCAAGCATAAAACCATGAAGACGAGTTCACGGAGATCTTCACATCCCATTTGGGCGCACCACAGAGGACCGAGTTTATTGCCCCAAAGCATGCATTGGGAGGCAAACTCAAGGCCATCATCTTTTTAAATAATATCCATGCGGCATATCGCGAAGAACACCGAACGCCTACAGCCATCATCTGCGCACATCAGGAGTGAACATACCATGCAGATGCTGCGTGTCCAGCGAACGGGTTTGCGGGTTTCAGCGGTAAACGAAATAACCATTACTTAGGCATTGACATCACCAGATTCGGTACCCCCATCGAAAAAGATGGGGTTGACATTACTTTTACGGCCACTCACGCAACCTTACAACACATAATCATCAATATTCAAGTAGCATCTCAAAACTTTGCTGATGGGCAGATCCCACTAGCAGCGCGTGTCCTCGACAACGCCAAGCACATAGCAGAAAGCAAAAACATAGTTTGAGTGCCTGACCATCAAAGGACTGCGGGGAAGGAGTGTGCAAGCTCTGTTGCCCCAGCATCTTTCTTCCTTGTATTTTTTTTTTCACTTTCTTTCCTATAAGGTAGAACACTCAAACACGTTCAATATATATTGCAGGCATAATGACCCCACAGACTCTAACGTAGAAAGTGTGGCCCCTCCGGCTAAGGGTCTCAGCAAAAAACTGGAAGTTACCGCAGACGACTACGAACAAATATATCTAACCAGCCATCTAGATTACAATATACGGACTCTCCATCTTACAATTAATGCCAATTCTGCTCGAGAGAGCACGGAGATCATCTAGAGCCAACTCATTTACCGAGTAGGGGCACTGCTTATAACAGCTTTTTCCCTTGATGTGAAGTGAACATTTTCGCTACCAGCAACTAGATAATTAATTGATGATACACACGTCTGTTGTCTTGTATAACTAATCAATGCAGCTACTGTCACAACAACATCAATTCCTTCGATATTATCTATGAAGCGTATATGGTGATTCAAATCAGGTAGCGCTGATCCGTTTTGAGTAGTACTGCACGACTTTCAGTTTCACCCTCACGCCCATGCTTCTCTTTTTAACTAATCACACTGGGCACAACCTGCCCCATGAGACTACTGATACAAAAAAATGGTCGTTCTTTCAAACCTAACATCAGGTTCTACAACCTTGGCTCGCTGTGTTCAAGAAATATTATTGACATGCCATGAAGCAGAAAAGCGTCGGCTATACCAGGCATTTTTTTTTCTTTTACGGTTTTCAGCCATGCACAAAGAAAATAATTTCTTCACTGTTTACAGACATGTACTCAGAACATTATGAGAGATAGCTTGGTGAAATCTGTGTAGGTTGATTTTGCAGCAAAGAGGACATTATGTGCGTTGTAGAGCTTACCGATTACGCAATTAATTGCCAAAATTGCCTATCACATTTTTATTTTCGTTAACATTTTGGGTGATTTACCTTCTTAGACTTCCTTAATCGGCAGGGTTGATCGAATTATAAAACGCCGCAAAATCAAGAAGCAGTTTAACTCCGCCAACGAACGTAGTATCTTCTAGGCATCCATCTGGACTGTCCACCGCATTTATTGAATTTCCGACCTAATTCGGGTGTGGGCCAGCAAAATTCACAGCGTGGTCCAAATCGGTTTTGAAAGTGGGCTAACTCAATTTTCGGCTTGTAGAAAGTCCATTTAAACGGTGCGTCAAATCTATTGTCAAACCACCTCTCATTTTTAGCAAACCTTAAGAAAGCAGTATATCGACCAATTGCACGCGACGGGAAGTTAATGGAAACGACGATATTCAATGCACAACCCGAGAGAGTGGCAAAAAAAATGTAGGTGGAGTGTTCGGCTAGGGTTGTAGCTACGATCGATTTTTTTTTGTATATACACGCCTCCCACGAAAAACTTCTGGGTTTGAATCCGCTTCTCTCCGAAGGTTGATGTTTAAGTCGTGCCTCGTTAAAATGGACACTTTGGTTTCCGCACAAAACTGTCCATTAAAGCGAGTCGTCCATAATAACGAATCAAATTTCTTTCCCAAAAACAAAAACAAGAGACATGAAGGATAAGGTCTGCTTTGGAGCACAATGTAGTCCAGCGAAGTTGTCATTAGGAGCTACAAGAACATTATCCGAGTCACTTTTATGCTTCAAATGCGGTGCAACTGAAAGTATTGTGTTGCAGTTGCATATTGTTCTTGATAGCGTTTCATTAATAAATTACTTGACTTCTACTTTTCTTCTCCCACGAACCCCTGCTACGTATCAGTATTCAGTCGGCTAAAAGCTGCTGAACCCAACTTTCTACAAGGCGCAAGCTGTTGTCAGCGTTTGTTTATGTGAATTCATGCAATATAAAAATTAGTGACGGGCATCGACTGCGCAACTTCGCAGTGTAAAATATGAAACCACAAGCAAAAAGGGCAGTCACTCAGTCATTGGAACTACGTTCATGTGGTGCTTGTCAACAAAATCTAGGAGAGAAATTATGTTTGAAGCAGTGTAACAAATTGGTTTTCATGACTGTCCATATTAAAAATACATGAACTCATAAAAGCAAAAATTAACAGCACTAACAAGTAGACACTTACAAATAGACACACAGGATAGGCAATTAGTTTTACATGAATACATGGACCCTAATAATGGTATCTGCGCATTTTCTCCTTGTCCATTGTCCGGACAGCGAGTTTTCATATTAACGAGGCCTAAATGCATGGAAAAAGTTTGGTCCCGAGAAAAACTATCCATATTTTGAGTCGTCCATATTAACGAGGGTCGAATTAACGAGGCATGTCTGTATTCCCCTTATGTAGACCGATGCTTCACACACAGGCAAGTCAGAGGAATCTTTCTTTGGATTGACCGTATTAGGTCTGACCCCACTAAAAGATGCATCTGAAAGCTCATTGAGTTACCTGTCTCACATTGCAAATGTAAAGTAGCGTCGATCACATGTTTTAGCGCTATCGCGTTGTTAAGTGCTCCATGTCGCATAAAAGCCGATGTCGGCGTTGGGGTCATAACAGCAAATTCAGAAAAAAGTAAATAAACAATAAAAGCACACGGGTACATAGCAGTACGAGGCGAGCACGCAACCACTCCGCCACAGAACCGCATTGATTCTTTCCAATTAAAGGTGAGCCTAATGAATCTTTGCCTTATGATTGCCAGCTAGTGTTTAAGTGCGTACTTAGTAAGAAACTAATTACGGAAGTAATAGGTAAGCGAATAGCAAAGAACATTTCCACTTCGCTTACCTGCGATGCGGCGCTCACTGGAAAATTCTTTCGATCGTACAGCGCTGCCGCAACAGATTCAATGTCTTATATATCCATCCATCGTCTCCAAAGCACTGGGGTTTAAGGACAGCGGAGATAAACGAGACTACAGGCTTTAAGCGGAAAGAAATAAAAAAAGAACGGAGGTTATCTGATTGATGATTAAAATCAAGGCAGGAGTGAAATTTCACCCTGCAAAAACTACAAAAAAGGAGTAGTGTGTAATGAGAACTACGTCGTTGTGGGGCTGAAGAGCATGAGAAGGAGATGAGAACGGGGCCCGGTAACGCCGTCGAATTAAACTCTTAAAGGCGATGCTTAAACATTCTCCAATTTTTATTCATCAAATACAGACGCCGTTCGTGCATTTCGTGATGAAAAAGCAGTTGAAGTGACTTTGGGAATCATTCTGTAGTCAGCGAAACCATTTTAGAAATGTGTAATGCGTGGAAGCCAACTGAATGAGATTTTTGATGCGTGTTGTTGACCACATGAAGGATCAAAAATTATTTTAGAATTTAGCTTTGGGGGATACTGACGACGGAAATTTCCCATGATATTATTGTCAGTTAAAATGCAAAAATAACAAGTTGATAAGGTAATTTTGGCTAATAATGTCTAATGGTTAAGCTCTGAATGCATGTAACTTCCTCCAGTGTACAAACTACCTGCACAGACTCGAGCGAAGAATTTCCCACAGCTCTCAAATCACTTATCTGCAAACAATAAAAAATCACCGAGTATAACTTTGTGCTGCCGACATGACCATTTACTTATTAATTGCATTTGTGTGCTCAGAAGCGTTTTTTATTCGATGTTGCTTCGTTAAGACCTTCAACCATTTTGTGTATTTGACTGCAAACCCTCATTTTAGAGATCGAAGAAACGCTCACAAATGTCAGGGTCAAATATCTCTGAGAGATATGTAGGGGTGGTCAAAAGTTCTCAGGCCGCAGGTTCTGCTTCTGCTCAGCATATTCTGGGACTTGAGACCCCATTAAAGCAATCAATAATCTCAGAGGTCAGAATAATGCTTCTTGAAGCCTACACATATACTTTGAGACTTGGGGCTGTCGTAGCTGCCTCACTATATTTCTCTGAAGAAGACCATGTGGCCTGGGAACCTTTGACTACCCCTGTACATACAGCTAATAAACCGTCCTCTCACGACTTGTTGCTCCCTTTCAGGTGGACGCAAACGATATAAAGAGAACTTGCCTTTGACGTCCAGTCTTTTTATCTCTCTGTGGAGTAAGCTTGGGCTCCTGAAGATGAACAGTTCGGTGAGTCTCGCGCTTGCCGAATCAAAGTTCACTAATTACTGCTGTTTCGAAAATAGATGGAGGCTAATTAAACATTAGCTGGGGACAGCATACGAACGGGGACAGCATTGCTGTTCGAATTTTTTAGCGTCCACAGCACGTGAAGTGATTTTTCCTTCCTATGCGTCTGCTCCAATTCTAGTGCTTCTGGAGTCGTTCACGAGCAAATAGCTCGTTTTACTCACTCGTTCATAGCGCTGCGCTTTTCTTTTTCGCCTCATACTTTTCATTGCAGCGTATAGCCATACGCTTTCGTATTTCCATCAAGCACTGTCATTGCGCTATGCGCATAGGCCATTCTGCACATGCAGCCGTCGCTTGTACCTTGCCCGGACAAATGAAGTGAGTTTGAAAGGTTACTTTGCTCCGCCTCGATCCAGAAAAATTGAATTCTGTGTATCAGTTTTGTTTGGTTGTAGTGTTTAACGGCCCAAGCAGCTAGGGCTTTGAGGGACGCCATAAGGAAGGGCTTAGAAAATTTCCACTGCCTTGATTATTTAGCGCGCCCTGACACAGGCGTCTTGCTTTTCCCCTCCATTGAGAAGCGCCCGTCGTGGTCACGATCAGGTTTGGGATCAGCAGTCGAGCTCCTTCGCTATGCGCGTCTAAACAGTACTTTTGTTGAGTCCAATCAAATATAAATAGTGTACCTCTCCTACCCAATCGAATACGAATAGTGTAGCTTCCAGAATAGTCAGTAATCATGGTAATAGCAGCGGTGACGTAGAGGTAGAACATCTGACTCGCATGCCAGAGCACCGTGGTTCGAATCCCGGTACCACGAAATACCCCACCGAATTAAAAAAAAAGAATAAATCCGCGTGTGGGTGGAATCACATAACCAGGTATGGGGTGCTACCTGATGCCGATATACACCTCCGGAAACACACTCAATTCACCAGAATAGGATTTTGCTACCCTGGTGTAGTAACTCGCCACTATCTCCTAGACCTCCTACAAACCCCTGGCCTTCAGTCACCAGCGGCTGCGAAGCAGCTTACCACGGCGGCGGTCAGACCCGCTGTGCGGCAAATGTTGCTAAGCATATGTGGCTCCGGACAGGCCGCCATTGTAAATTGAACCTGGCAGCGTTTAACGCTAGAACCTTAGCTAGTGAGACTAGTTTAGCAGTGCTCTTCGAGAAACTTGCGGACATGAAATTGTATATCATAGGGCTTTGCGAGGTTAGGAGGCCAAATGAGGCATATACTGTACTGAATGGTGGACATGTATGGTGTTATCGAGGTTTACCGATTACACAATACATAACAAACTAGAAGTATGGTTCCTGTTAATAACGATATAGCAGGTAATATAGAGGAATTCTGTACTGTTGATGAGAGGGTGGCACGCATCGTAATTAGTTTATTAAGTGGTATAAACTGAGGGTTTTACAGGCCTAACGCTTACATGTGGTCATGATGACCAGGCAGTCGAACGCTTCTACGAAGATGTAGAAGTGGCAATGGGGGAAAATAAAGACGCACTATACTGCGCTACTGGACAACTTCAATGCCTAGGTAGGGAAAAGCAGGCATACTATGACACTGGTTCTAGGAATAGCAGGGGAGAGTTACTAGTTGAGTTTGCAAGGCGCAATAACTCAAGAATCATGAATATCTTCTTCAGCAAACGAAATAACCAGAAGTGGAGATGGAAAAGCACTAACGGGGAGAGTAAAAGTGAAATTGACCTCATACTGTGTTCTAACCCCGGCATTGTGCAGGATGCACAAAGGTGATCGGAAAGGTGCGATGCGGTAACCATAAGATAGTAAGATCCCGAATTAGTGTAGGTCTTAAGAGGGACAGAAGTAAGACAGAAGTCCCTCAATGAACTAGCGGTGAGGGGGAGGGCAGAAGAATTCAGAATCTTGCTACAGAATAGATATTCAGCTTTAACCGAGGATGACGACCTAGAAGCAATGGATGATAATTTCAGAGATATCATTATTGAGTGTGCGGTAGAAGTAGGCGGTAGGATATTTAGATAGGATAATGGTAAACTATCCAAAAAAAAACGAAATATTTGACGAATAAACGCCAAAGCAAGAAAACTTCCAACCGAACAGACAGGATAGAACTGGCAGAGATTTCAAAGCTAATCAATAAGTGTAAAGTGGCTGATATGAGGAAGTATGACATGGAGAAAATTGAGCATGCTCTAAAGAACGGGGGAGCCTTAAAGCGGTGAAGAGGAAAATCGGCATCGGTAAAAATTACATGTATGTGATGAGGAACAAGACGGACGATGTCAACCCGAATGTGGTAAAAATAGTCAAATTATCCGAGGAGTTCTATACTGATCGCCACAGCAGTGGAAATAGTCAGCACAATTATGAGATCGGCAGAAGAGAAAAGCTGTCAGACGTTCCGCTAGTGACGAAGGACGAGGTTAACAAAGCTTTAGAAACTATGAAAAGGGGGAAAACAGCTGGGCGGAATCAGATAACTGCAGATATGTTAAAGGATGGGGGATGTACTAGGAAAACTGACCACCCTCTATACGCAATGCTTGGTGTCATCGACAGTACCAGAACCATGGAAGAAATGCAAACACCCTAATTCATAAGAAAGGGAACGCTAAGGACTTGAAAAATCACAGACCAATCAGCTTACTGTCTGTTACGTTTAAGGTATTTACAAAGGTAATATATAATAGAATCAGGACAACCTTAGACTGCAATCAAGCAAAATATTAAGCAGGTTTGCGGGAGGGGTACCCTAATATCGATCATATCGGTACCATCAACCAGACCATAAAAACATTTTCCGAATATAACCAACTCTTATGCATAGCATTTATTTTTACGAAAAAGCATTTGACTCAGTAGAAACCTCGGCGATCATGCAGAAACTGCGGAATCAGGGTGAAGACGAGCCGTACGTGAAAATGCTGGAAGATATACATTGTGTTCAAAATTAGACTTTACTAATTTTTAAACAAAAAGCAAAATGCCGTACGGTAAAGCCGTTTTTGTAGATTGGTAATCCGGCCAGGCGAACACAAATTGGGGCAATAATTGTCTCTGTAAACGCAGTAATTAACTAAAATTTATTAATTAATTTTTAATTGGCTGAAGCTAGCGTATATATTTATATTGAGAACTCGGAGGCAAATGCTTTTTAGGGCTATTCCATTTTGTAGAATTTTAGTAACGCGCCTGTGTTCTGAGATGCGCACTTCTAAAATTTCATCTCATTTCGTCTAATTACGCATGCGAGACAGCGACTCTCGGCGGGAAGCACCTCCCACGTGTGACGTAGCAGTTGCGGACGTATCGCACTCTGCCCTGTACATCTGCCTGTCCATGTGGCTTGCACTAGTGCTGCTATCGGGAATAAAAACAACATATCATGGCCCATTTTGTCTCATCCATGTTCATACGGTGGTACCAAACCTAGTTATCGCTCTCTCTAGTCCGCTATCACAGTGATTCATTGCTTTCGCGCGCCAAGAAAGAAACATTGGCTGAGAACGAAAAGTAATCCGCGTCGCCGCTCTCTACACACTCTTGCAAGGCAGTGCCGTACGCAACAGCTGCGTCACACGTGTGAGCTAGGTGCTTCACGCCGCGAGCCGCCGTCTCGCATGCGTAATTAGATGAAATGGGACAAAATTTTAGACCTGCGCATCTCAGAACACAGCCGCGTTACTAAAATTCTACTAAATGGAACAGCCCTAAAAAGCATTTGCCTCCAAGTTCTCATTATAAATATGCACGCTAACTTCAGCAAAAAAAAAAAGTTAATTATTGAATTTTAGTTAATTACTAAGTTTACGGGTACAATTAATACCCCAATTTGTATCCACCTGGCCTCATAACCAATGTACAAAAACGGCATGAGAGTACGGCATCTTTTTTTTAATAATCACTAAAGTCTAATTTTGAACACCCTGTATATAAGTGCCTGCACAGCAACCATAGTACTGCATAGAGAAAATTAGCTGTGGTTTAGCTCTCTTTAAACTTGGATGGAAGCACAAGTGCTTTTACCTGGATACGTATGTGTCCGAATTTGTTAATAACACACGGTTAAGCAATGGTTTAATTTGTGGTCTCGTGAAGCTTCCGCTTCAAAATTTTGGGGGACACTTAAAATCCCCCTTTATGGGTATGACGCGATAGAATATTCTACCAGCCCAAATATACAGCCCAGTTGTAACCAAGCCGTATGAACGTCCCTGCATAGCCTTGAGGTAATGTGAATGCAAGGGTCCTGGCAGGCTGATTCTGATATCAGTCTTGCACGCGAAAGGATATAGGCCCGAGTTGGCAGCTCCTGCCAGACGTCATGTCTTGACAGCCCGACGTCCAGTTAGTGCTTGGCCATATGTCAGCTGCCAACTACCTCCTGCCAACGCCATGCTCGTTATTCTGCCTAGGTCGTCTTTTCTACTCGCTTATTTGCTGCTTCTGACGTCAACCATGACGTCAGGGCACGATCCATCAACTTGTTTACGTAGTCCTGCCCATTGTGCCGCCCTTGTGAAATTCTCGGCGTCGTAAACCGAGTAGGTGACCTCTGACTTTTAACATGAAGTTTGACCTTGGAACTGACTTTTGCCATTTCGGTCTACCTGTAACATCACGTGGTCATCTGTAGTTGCATATAGACCAACACCGATCTGTCACTTAAGTACGATGCGGTGGCGCTTCTATCGCCAGCATGGGCCGACTGGGGTGATATGTAGGCTTAGCGCCCATAGGAATACATGGAAGCGAAATATTCCAAAGCAGTTTTCTAATTTCACGGGTTATCTGTGATGTCGTTATTCGGTACAGAGCAACCATGAACGCCTGGGAACAGATCGAGGAAGCGGGAAATCTCATTACCGAGGCGAAGTATTTTTAAAACACCGCAAAACGTATGACGGTGCGAGTTGAGAGGGCGATCCCATAGAAATACATGTAAACGCAACTTACCGCAACATTTTGCTGGGTTCAGCAGCATTGAACCCTTCTCATTTTTTGGTGAACGTCTTGTACGACGCCCCGACGTCATGTTGCATGACAAACTACATTCTCTTGCATGTAATCCAAGTCTGACGACTTGCGGGACCATTCACAACACGATAAACTGACCGCGCACAGTTGTAGACGACCATGCACCACCGGTGCTGTCGCTAGCAGACGCTCCGGAGCTGGAGGCGGCCGCGGTGGGTATCGCCAGTTGCGCCGTCGTCTGCTGCTATGCGCGAACCTCTTTCGGTTCATATTGTTGTATGGCGTTTGACAACTGCTTTTTAATAGTAATTCTGTCTAGGACGTATCACTGGAGCGACGGTATTATCAAGCTTATTTACCCTATGCGGCAGCATATCATACTGTAAGCAAAACTGTGCGATTCGCTACACCCAGCTTGCATTTGGCGGCGTCTGGATTCATAACACGGGTTGCTCAGGGAGTTTTGAAAGTAGACTGACTAAGTAACGACGCACCATACTTTATCACACACTTCTTCGAAGCGCTGGTCAACGTTTAACGATCGGCCACCACTTCTGATGCTCTGCGAAATGAGAAAAATGTTCCGGTAAGTTGTGTTTACATGTATTTCTACGGGTCGCCCTCCCATCTCGCACCCCCACATGTTTCGCGGTATTTTAAAAATATTTCGCCTCGGTAATGAGATTTTATATTTTCGGTATTTCTTCTAGGGTGTTCATGGTTGCTCTGTGTCGAATAACGACATCGTAGATGCCCCGTGAAAAGAGAAAATGCTTTGAAATATTTTGATTCCATGTATTTGTATGGGCGCTAACCCTACTTTTCACCCCCAGTGGGCTGCCGAGCTCTGAGCGCCCCCTTTGTTTGTAAACACGGTGTTGGTCTATATGGCCTACGTACTTCGCTCTAAGTCTTTGCCTTCAAATTGCTCAAAAGGAAACTGACACTGACCGTGAAGACTCAAGCTGGCTGTCGTAGTAAAGCTTATGCTTCACTAGTAACAAAATTACCATAAAGAATGGCGTTAGGCAAGGAGACCCGACCCCCTCAGTACTACTCACAGCTTGCTTAGAGGAAGTATTTAGAGACCTGGAATAGAAGCAGTTAGGAAAAAGGGTTGCTGAAGGATACTTCAGTAATTTGAGATTCATTGATGAGATTGCCTTGCTAAGCAACTCGGGGGACGAACTGCAGATAATGATTGATGACCTGAACAGGAAAAGCAGAAAGGTATGCTTGAAAATCAATATGCAAAAGAGTAAGGCAATGTTCAAAAGTGGTAAGCGAATATGCCTACTTAGGACAGGTAGTAACCTCATACTCGGACCACGAAATTAAAATAACTAGGAGAATAAAATTCGGATGGAGCGCATTAGGCAAGTTCTTGCAGATTATTACTAGCAGCTTACCGGTATCGCTCGAGAGGAAAGTATACAACAGTTGCATATTACCTGTGCTCACCTATGGGGCTAACCAATAGGTTCTGCTTAAGGTTTCAACGCATAGGGCTATAGAATGAAAAGCTGGCAGTTCTAACGTTGAGAGATAGGAAGCATGCAGAGTGGGTCAAAGATATAACTACGGTTAATAATCCCTTCCTTGTCGTGGCGGAGGGGCTTGCGAAACTCGATGAAGTCGTAAGCTCTGCTGTGTAGGGCCACCCAAGATAGACAGGTCACGGCAGAGAGTTCCGACAAAATGTGTGAGAGAGAGAGAGAGATATTTTAATGGCAACAGGAGATGTCTGCCTGGTGGTAAGCCTAGCATGCTACTCCTGATGAGGGTTGAGGGATGAGGGTGACAGAGTGTGGGAGGGGAAGGGGAAATAAATGAGAAAAAAAGAGAATCGGTGTCGCACACTTTCACACGCACATAATCACACACAGATGAGTTTTAAAGGGTATTAATCAACCCTGTGTCCTTCAGAAAAGTTAGTAAGGCCTTGGTAGCTCGCGCAGCAGACGATCCGTCGCATCAAGGACCCGTCCGACAAAATGTGATTCACTGGAGAAGGCAATGGCAACCCACTCCAGTATTTCCTGCCAAGAAATCTCTATGGCCAGTCACAATAGCATTAGGCGCCGGAAGATGAGGCCCCCAGGTTGGAAGGCGTCCCACATGTTACTGGGCATGAACAAAGGGCGATTCCTAGTAGCTCCAGGATGAATGAAGCGGCTGGGCTAAAGCCAAAAGGACGCTCAGTTGTGGATGTGTCGAGAAGCGACCGGAAAGTCCGATGTTGGAAGGAGATATATCACATAGCAACATGGAATGTAAGATCTATGACGCAAGGTAAACTGGACGTCGTCAAGCTAGAAATGGACAGATTGAACATTGATATCTTGGGTATCAGCGAGCTCAAGTGGACCGGAATGGGAGAATTTAACTCCGGCGACCATTATGTCTTTTATTGTGGGCACGAATCCAAGAGAAGGAATGGGGTCGCTCTCATAGTAAACAGAAGAATGGGCAAAGCAGTGCTAGGGTACAACCCCAAAAACGACCGAATGATTTCACTTCCTATCCAAGGTCACCCTTTCAACATAATAGTTATCCAATTCTATGCACCAACCAGTACTATTGAAGAAGCTGACGTTGAGAGATTTTTTGCGAACCTGCAATGCCTTTTAGACCGCACTCCATCATCAGACGTCATTTTTCTCATAGAAGACTGGAATTCTAAGGTCGGGAGTGAAGAAATATCCGGATTTACAGGCAAGTTCGGTCTTGGCGAGCCAAATGAAGCTGGGCAGCGGCTAGTAGAGTTTTGTAAAGAAAACAACCTGACCATAGCGAATACTCATTTTCAACAGCACAAGAGGCAACTGTACACATGGAATTCACCGGACGGTCTGTAAAGGAATCCGATCGATTATATTCTTTTACGGCAGAGACGGAGAAGCGCTATACAAGCAGTAAAAACAAGACCTGCGGCTGATTGTGGCACCGATCCTCAGCTTCTTGTTGCCAAAATTAAGCTTCAATTGAGGAAAACGCAGAAAACTAGAAGGCCTTTCAGGTATGATCTGGATCAAATTCCATCAGAATATGCTGTGAAAGTGAAAAGTCAATTTCAAGAATTTGATCTAGAAGACAGAGAGCCTGAAGAGATGTGGACTGATGTTCATCATATAATACAACAAGTTGCTACTAAGGTAGTTCCAAAGCAAAAGAAATGCAAGAAAGCAAACTGGTTATCTGAAGAGGCTTTGCAAATAGCTGAGGAAAGGAGGGTGGCAAAAGTTATGGGGGAAAGAGAAAGATACAAGGTTCTCAATGCCGATTTTCAGAAAATAGCAAGGAGAGATAAGAATGCCTTCCTGAACATACAGTGCCAAGCAGTTGAGGACAACAGTCAATTAAGGAACACAAGAGCTCTGTATAAGACAATCAAAGATATCAAAGGACGCTTCTGTCTTAAGCTGGGCGTGATAAAGGACAAACCAGGCAAGCACCTCACTGAAGCCTCAGAGATAAAGAAGAGGTGGCAGGAATACACAGAACTGTACAAGAAGGACCCGGATGGACAAACCCAACATAAGACGATTGTGATTACTGATCTCGAGCCGGGCATCCTGATGAGTGAAGTTAAATCGGCCTTAGCCAGCCTTGCTTTGAACAAAGCTAGAGGAATTGATGGCATTCCAGCTGAGTTGCTTCAAAACCTCAACCATGACGCTGTTAACATTCTGCATACATCATGTCAGAGGACTTGGAGAACCCTGCAGTGGCCACAGGATTGGAGGAGGTCAGTTTACATCCCCATTCCAAAGAAAGGCAGTGTCAAAGATTGTTCCAACTACCGCACGATCGTGCTTATTTCGCATGCTAGCAAGGTGATGTTGAAAATCCTCCAATGGTAGGCTGCTGCAGTATGTGGATCGGGAGTTTCCGGATGTGCAAGCTGGGTTGCGCAAGGGTAAAGGAACTAGAGACCAGATTGCCAACCTTCGCTGGATCATTGAAAAAGCAAGAGAGTTCCAGAAACCCATCTACTTCTGCTTTATTGATTATGCGAAAGCGTTAGATTGCGTAGATCACAGCAGATTGTGGAAAGCTCTCCAAGAGATGGGAGTTCCAATTCACCTTATCTGTCTCTTCAGGAACCTGTATGAAGGCCAAGAGGCCACAGTCAGAACTGAGCGCGGTCTTACTGATTGGTTTCCGATTGAGAAAGGAGTGAGACAAGGTTGCATACTGTCACCCTGCCTATTTAACCTATATGCAGAGTGCATATGAGAAAGGCCGGTCTGGACGAGTCTTCAGCTGGAGTGAAGGTTGCTGGAAAACGTATCAACAACCTCAGGTATGCGGATGATACCACTTTAATGGCAGAAAGTGAAGTGGAACTCAAGAGACTTCTGATGCGCGCACAAGAAGAAAGTGAGATGATTGGGCTTAAACTGAACATTAAAAAGACAAAGATCATGGCGCCTTTCCTTAGCAAGCTCTGGAGCATTAAGGGACAAGAAGTGGAAGCTGTGACAAATTTTCTCTTCTTGGGCTCCAAGATTACCCCGGAAGGAGACTGCAGCCATGAAATTAGGAGACGCCTGCTTCTGGGAAAGAGAGCCATGGTTAGCCTTGACCGCCTAGTAAAGAGCAGAGACATTAGTCTGCCAACCAAGATCCGTATACATCGTGTTATGGTCTTTGTCTTTCCCGTTGTGATGTATGGATGCGAAAGTTGGACTGGGAAGAAGGCTGACCGCCGAAGAATAGACGCGTTTGAATTGTGGTGCTGACGGAGATTCGTGAGAGTTCCTTGGACGGCCAGAAGATCAAATCAGTCGATATGGTCGACCATAAACCCTCACTGCTCATTGGAGGGTCAAATTCTAAAGTTAAAGCTCAGCTACTTTAATCATCTGATGAGAAGAGAGGAGTCGCTGGAGAAAGATTTGAGGTTTGGAGAGGTTTAGGGTCGTCGGAGAAGTGCTAGGCAGCGAACGCGATGGTTAAATGGCATCCTCGAGGCGCTGCGGATGAAGTTATGTGATGTTTGGGAGATAGTGAGAGACCGGAAAGCATGGCGTGACATGGTCTATAGGGTCACGAAGAGTCGGACACGACTGAACGACTCAACTGAACTGAATGACATTCTAGTGGAAAACAAGAAGAAGAAATGGGCACGGGCAAGGCATGTAGTGCAGAGAGCGGATAACCGATGGTCGCTTAGGGTAACAAATTTGATTCTAAGGGGAGGGAAGCGTTACTGGTGGAGGTAGAAAATGAGGTTGGTAGATGAGGTTATGAAGTTATCAGGGGTTAAATGGATGCAGCTAGCACAAGAGCAGGTTAAGCCGCATTTTTTTACAAAGTGTGGCGCCCTCTGGGAGTGGTTGAAAAGTCGTCTGCTACTGGTTGAAAACGTCCTTGGCGCCAGCGAAATGACGGTGTGTGTTCTGGACAGCTACCGCCATCTGTCGCATACGCCTGTCAAAAATATTAACTACACATGACCTCCGAGATCAGTTACGGCTGCGTCGATCACGGAGGCCAAGAACTGCGCATGTGCAGCTTTGGCTGGTGGTTTGTTTTAAACCAGGGGAGAGGCGCGCATGGCTTGTGAAAAAGGCTGATTGGAAGAATATGGGAAAGGCCATCGGCCTGCAGTGAGTATAGTCCGAAATATGATGATGATAGTAATGAGATGAATTGAATACGAATCGAACATTTGTAATAATATATAGCACTAATCTCCACTGCAGAGCGCAACACGAATTCAGCGCGTAACTATAACAGTGTCAAACTTTCAGCGTATAAAAATTCTTTATTGATGATGAAAGGAAGTAAATGCTAGTCCCAGCTCAGGAGAGTAGCCGGGTGAAAGCGCGAAGGAGCAATGACCTCTGAGATTGGGGATAAAGGCAAGGTTTCTAAATTTACCTAAGCCTTGCTGTCTCGTGCCTGTGTTAGAGGCCACGTACACGCGGCCACACGAATGGACTGCGAAACGGTACTGAATCTTTATGGTACGCAGGGCCGGCAGGTTTCGTTTTTGGTAGTCATGCAAGAAAGCAGCTCGAGATGGCCTTATTGAATTTGGTGCCAAGTTTAAAAGCTCATTAAACTTTATAATGTATTCGCTATTAGGAATACTGATGGTTGCGCGAATATTCTTAATTGCAAGTGTGAATCGATTATGTTTGTTATTCAATTTGTATTCATTTTCAAAAAACTGATACTCGAAATTTCAGGATACTCGAAAAGGACTAAATACATTAAAAATTTTCGTATTCACAGCAGTTTCCTTCGAGCTGCATGCTTTTCCGCAAAGCTTAACAGCGTGTGTTGTGCAGTGAAGCATCCTCAAACTCGACGGGATCGTTTAGTGAAAAGGGATGTTTCCCTTTTGTGAAGATGGCCTTTCCGACAGTGCGCTGCGCGAAAAGCCAAGCACTTGTTGAAACTGCGGAAAAAAGGTCATTCTTACTTCGGTTTCATTTCAAATGCACTCGTCGATCGTACAGGTGTTAATCACATATAAAATCACTGTGACTCAAACGGTTCTTGGCAGCTTTTTCAGGCTCATTTGACAATTCAAGCTTTCAGTTAATTCGGACATTTTTCCTGGCCCTTGAACTATCGAGATTTCACTGTATTAATTAGCAGTATGAGTGATTCGCCTGGTTTCATGCATGTTATCCCTGTTCACGAAACTGTTCACAGAGTTGTGTACAAAATCTATACTGCATTTTGTAGTAGGGTATACACTTCTGTGCAATTCTAGAATAATTTTATTTGCAAATACAACGTGAATTTTGAAATAAACAATACAAACAGAGTTTGCTATGTTTCATTTTTCTTTTTTTTTTTTACTGTTCAGATATTCGATATTCGACTTAATATTCGAAGGCCTATTTTCATATTCGTATTCGATTCTTATTCGAAAATTATCATATTCGGGCACCCCTATAGAGTTTCCAATATTCGTACACCCCTATGAGCCCTAGCCACTGACCCATCGCGGTGTAGCAGTCGGCATATACTACATATACTGCTGTTTCGTTGCCAGACTACAAAATGAAGTTTAAATTATGGTATCGTTTGATAATACTCCTGTTCTTTATGGTGCGGTGTATATTGATGCACAACCAAAATCTTTCGGAATCTCCCGCTGGTCAACAGTTTCAAATCATGTCAGAAAAATATCAGTAACATGTAAAAGACCTCATTCCTAGTTCTTCGGAGACGGATGCCAAATACACACACACACACACACTAGTGCAGATATATATATATATATATATATATATATATATATATATATATATATATATATATATATATATATATATATATATATATATATATATATATATATATATATATATATATATATATATCTTGTAAGGCAGCGCGAAGGCCGGACTTGGGGGATCAGGTTTTATTGCAGACCTGTAGCCTTGTAGCTGTGACAGATTTTTTGTTCTTGGGCGCAAAGATTACCTCGGAAGGAGACTGCAGCCATGAAATTAGGAGACGCTGCTTCTGGGAAAGAGAGCAATGGTTAGCCTTGACCGCCTAGTAAAGAGCAGAGACATTAGCCTACCAACCAAGATCCTTATAACCCGTGCTATGGTTTTTCCAGTTGTGATGTATGGATGCGAGAGTTGGACTGTGAAAAGGCTGACCGCCAAAGAATTGACGCGTTTGAATTGTGGTGCTGGCGAAGACTCTTAAGAGTTCCTTGGACTGCCAGAAGATCAAATCAGTCGATATTGTCGACCAGAAACCCTGACTGCTCATTGGAGGGTCAAATTCTAAAGTTAAAGCTCAGCTACTTTGGTCATCTGATGAGAAGAGAGGAGTCGCTGGAGAAAGATTTGATGTTGGGAAAGGTTGAGGGTCGCCGGAGAAGGGGTAGGCAGCGAACGCGATGGTTAGATGGCATTCTAGAGGCATTGCAGATGAAGCTATGTGATGTTAAGAAGATAGTGAGAGACCGGAATGCGTGGCGTGACATGGTCCATAGGGTCACGAAGAGTCGGACACGACTGAACGCCTGAACTGAACTGAACTGAGCCTTGGTCGCGCACTGCAGCCAAACACACTCCGCGATGACGATGGGTATGTACAAGAGGGAGCAGGATGAAGATGAAGCAGCACGTTCAGCCGTGTGGAAGATGAAGCGCCACACAGTGCTCACACTATTTCGCCCGCGCAGTTGAAGCGGCCAGCCTGGCTGCAATTAGTCCGCAGGATTGCGCCGAATAAAAGGTTTCATACGTGAAACGTGGACAACTTCAGTGCCACGGCAACGACAGTCCGGAGGAGGGTAAACAGGAGAGACGCGATAGTTGACCGGGGAGGTTTTTGCAAGAACTGTGTAAGGACCAATGTAACGGTGCTGTAACTTGTCACAAAGGCCAGGAGTGCGTAATGGGGTCCAAAGTAACACCTCGTCGCCGGGACGGAACGAAACTTGTCGATGGGTTGCATCATAGCGGCACTTGCGGTCTTCCTGGCTAGCTTCCGTGTTGACGCGAGCAAGCCGGCGAGATTTGGCCACTCGGGAAAGGAACTGGTCAGGAAGAGAGGATGAGGAACTGGCATGTGTAGAAAGGAAAGAGGCGTCAAGAAGGGTAGCGGGAGAACGGCCGTATACGAGGAAAAACGGGGTGTAACTTGTGGTCCGCTGTACAGCCGTATAGTAGGCGAACGTAACAAAAGGAAGTATTACGTCCCAGTTTCGGTGGTCTTGGCCGACGTACATAGACAGCATGTCAGAAAGCGTGCTGTGGAACTGCTCAGTCAACCCATTGGTCTGCGGGTGATAGCTGGAGGTCAATTTGTGATGTGTGGTTGAGGCCTCAATAACTTCGGCTACAATCGTCGACAGAAATGTCCGACCACGATCGCTGAGAAGCACTTGAGGGGCCCCATGGCGCAGTACGAGCGATTCCAAAAGAGAGGTCGCGACCTCATGTGCTGAGCCATTAGGCAGGGCAGCGGTCTCAGCATAGCGTGTTAGGTGGTCGACGGCGGTGCCGATCCAGCGATTACCTCGTGCGGACAATGGGAGTGGCCCGTATAAGTCTATGCCAACAACGGCAAAAGGAGTAGCAGGGCAAGGTAGCGGCTGTAGTAGGCCAGCAGGAGGAGAACTGGGCCGTTTGCGGCGCTGACATGGCAGACAAGAGGCGACGTATTTTGCCACACTTGAGGCGAGGCCTGGCCAGAAGAAACTGGTTTTCACGCGGTGGTAAGTTTTATGAAAGCCTAAGTGACCGGCTGTGGCATCATCGTGGAAAGCCGTCAGGATACGGGTGCGAAGCGCTCTCGGAATAACGGGGACCCAACGGGTGCCTTCAGAGCAATAAATATAACGGGAGAGCAGGCCGTTGTCAAGTTTGAACTTTTGGAGTTGCCTGCGCATCCTAGCGGTAGGAGGGTGAGAAGCACCGGTGAGAAGGTTGATTAGGGAAAGACAGTAGGGATCTGCGCGCTGGTGTGAAATAATGGCGTAGCGATTTGGAGCAGCGGCAGGAGTAGCACAGGTGGTGTTTGGAGCTCTGGACGACATTGGGACGTCGAGGGTGCACGAAGGAAGGCGCGAAGAAGCACTAGGTGGTGATTCTGGGAGCGGGCAGCGGGAAAGAGCATCGGCATCTCGATGTTTGCGACCCGATTTGAATATGACATCGAAGTGGTATTCCTGCAAACGCAGAATCCAACGGCCCAGGCGTCCAGTCAAATTTTTGAGGGTTGATAACCAGCACAGAGCGTGGTGATCGGTAACGATCGTGAAATGGCGGCCGTAGAGGTAGGGGCGGAATTTCTGAACTGCCCAAACGACGGCGAGACACTCTTGCTCAATGATGGTGTAGTTGCGTTCCGCTAGTGTTAGAGTTCGACTGGCAAACGCAGTTACCTTTTCCCGAGAAGTGGTATCACGTTGCAGAAGTACGGCGCCGATACCGAGGCTGCTGGCATCGGTGTGGAGAATGGTGGCAGCAGTGTCGTCGAAGTGAGCGAGAACAGGGTCCGAAGTGAGGGCATTCTTTAGGGTTTGGAAAGCTTTTTCGCATTCTTCGGACCAATTGAAAGTAGTACGGTTGGTAAGGAGGCGGTGGAGCGGTGCAGCAATGGTAGCGAAATTGCGAATGAAACGGCTAAAGTACGAAGACAGGCCAAGGAAACTGCGTAGTTCCTTAGTCCGCTGAGGGCGTGCAAAGTTCAAAACTGCAGCAAGCTTGACAGGGTCGGGTCGAATGCCGTCGCGGCTGACGAGGTGGCCCAGGATCTTGATTTCTTTCTTGGCGAAATTGCACTTTTTTTGTGTTCAGCTTGAGACCGGCGGATGCCAGGCACGTTAATACTTGATCAAAGCGGCATAAATGATCAGAAAACGTCGCAGAGAAAATAACTATGTCGTCCAGGTAGCACAAGCATGTTTTCCACTTAAGTCCTCTAAGAACAGTGTCAATCATGCGCTCAAACGTAGCGGGGGCATTACACTGAGTTAGTAGCGGCAAGCAGGCGATGACGGGGCTCGGGAAGTTCAGAAGACGGATCGCTCTCGTTCATGTAAATGACCTGGTCGCGACACGAAATGCTGGCTGATGCGGCAGACAGAAAATCCCAGCCTAAAATAATTGGGTGAGCGCACGGTGACATCACGGCAAATTGTACATGGTGGCGGACACCATCAACAAAAACTCGCACAGTACGCTTAGCAAAAGGCCGGATGATTGCACCATTAGCTTCACGGAATTCAGGTCCATCATAAGGCGTTTTCACTTTTCACAAGCGGGAGCACAAGTCATTGTGTATCACAGAAAGAGCGGCGCCCGTGTCAACCAAAGCCTCGACAGATAAACCTTCAACCCACACTAAAATAATATTCCAGGGACGTTCCGGAAGATTTTTGGGATGGCCGAAGAGTGCAGTTTTCCCTCCTAAAACTGCAGTGGTCAGTTTTCCGATTGGCGGGGGGTCGTTAGTGAAGCTTGACGGAGAGGCGAGGTTGAGCGGCGAAAAGGCGAAGGAGAACGGCGTCTTGAAGGCCTGTAACCAGCAGGCGGAGCGGGGCTTTCTGGCGGGGGTGACGAACGTCGGGGATAGTCAAGGAATGGACTGTGGTTAGAGCCGGAAAAGCGAGGAGGGTAGTCTGCCTCAAATGAGTCGTAGCCGCGGCGTTCATTCTGGAGCCTGCGACGACAGAAGCGGGAAATATGGCCTCGGTACCCGCAGTAATAACGAACAGGGCGGGCTGGGCGCCAGTTGTGGTAGTATGTCGGCGCCGCGGCAGGTGGTGCCAATGCAGCGACATGATCAGTGGTAGGCGCCGGTGGCGTAGGCGCTCCTACTGCAGGAGGCAAGGACGTGACCTGGGCGTACGTTGGCACCTGACAGATGGTAGGAGCGACCGATGTTGGGGGCGAATGGGTCATTGCGGCCAGCTCTTCTTTGATAATGCTACGCAGGCCGGCACTTTAAGGATGTGGCTCAGATGCAGGGCGGCACAAATTACCTTGAGCCGATAGCTCTTCACGAATTAATCCGCGAATAAACGCACGGAGGTCAGCGTCGGCAGTGAAACCAAATGAAGTGGGATCAGGCTGCAGGCGTATTGACTGTAGTTCGTCAAGGCGTTGACAAGTCGATATGATGGCGTCGATTGTGGTAGGGTTCTGCACGGCCAGGGCGTTATAGGCGAGTGGCCCAATACCTTTAAGGACGTGCCGAACCCGCTCGGCATCAGGCATGGTGTCATTTATGCGCCGACAAAGTGCAAGGACATCTATATAAGAGGTATAGGTCTCATTGGACCGCTGAAGTCGGGCTTCTAGCTTCTTGGCGGACTCCGTGCAAACAGTAGGAGCGCAGAAAATCTGGCGTAACGTTTGTTTAAATGTAGCCCAGTCCGGAATCGTCGATTCATGATTTAGGAACCAAGTTTTGGCCACATCCGTCAAATAAAAGGACACACTAATTAGTTTAAGAGAATCGTCCCACCGGTTGAAAGCACTGACCCGGTCGTAGCTGTCGAGCCAGTCATCAGCGTCGTCGCCGCGGAGACCGGCGAACATCAGCGGGTCACGCTGACGGCTACTGACACTCCAAGTGGCAAAGGGAGCTGAAGTCGAGTTGGTAGAAGCCGGAATAGCGGAGTGGCCCTCTTGAGTCATGACGATGGTGGTCGGGGTCAAACGGCGGCCAGAACGAAGCTCCAGGTGGATGCAGGTGACGAAGCAGCGAGGAAATCAAGGTGCACCTCCACCACGTGTAATGCAACGCGAAGGTCGGACTTGGGGGATCAGGCGTTATTGCAGACCTGAAGCCTTGGTGGCGCATTGCAGCCAAACACACTCCGCGATGACGATGGGCATCTACAAGAGGGAGCAGGATGAAGATGAAGCAGCATGTTCAGCCGTGTGGAAGATGAAGCGCCACACAGTGCTCACAATATATATATATATATATATATATATATATATATATATATATATATATATATATATATATATATCCTCCACTCCAGCCGGGTTTCTTTTTCTTTTTAAATTGGTCGGACTTGCATTTCCTTTTCGCGTGTGCGTTCCGTGTTTGGTTCGCTTTGGGTTATGGGGTTCAACTTCCCAATGCGACTCAGGCTGAGACGCTGTAAGGGAGCAGTCCGGAAATTTTGACCACCTGGGGTTCTTTAACGTGCGCTGACATCGCACAGCACACGGCGCCTCGCTTTTCGCCTTCATCGCAAAGGGGCAGCCGAGGCCGGGATTCGATCGCACATTCTTGGGCACAGTAGTTGATCGCCTTAACCACTGCGCCACCCTGGCGGGGCTGTTCGTTCTGTGTGTGGTAGTAATACACTAGACATCACGATGCTCTACATGACATTTGAGCATTTTTTCTTCTGCTCGTCGAGTTTCCTCGCCTTGCTTGGATTCTCAGGCTGGTGGGGTCCTTCCTCGATGTCTTCACTCATGAAACCGTTTAGTGCGCCACTTCATCGTTCCTCTGAGTGACAATTCAGCAATAGTTATTGAATCTATTGATTCCTCAAAGTGTAGACGCAGCTGGCACGCTGAATTGCCATGGATGCGCTGCTGAAACGGCGACGAAACGACGTGGTCATTATGATGATGATGCGGATATAGAAACATCCGCTTCATCTGTTGTCTCAAATTTGCCCTACATGCTGTATGCGTTTATATGTCCTCGCTGTGGATGGCCAGACTTGCCCAGATTATTTATTTTTACACGAATAACATCGTGAGTGGCAAGAACCTATCGGAAAGACAAGTCTACTCGGCAGTAGCAGGAGTGTGCGCGGGGGGATTCAGGACTTGTCTGGCGGGTAGTGTCAGTAAAAGGGCTCGAGCGAACTTTCATCGCTGCGCGCTTACCAAGCCAGGCAAAAAAGGCGGTCATGCGCTGTTGACTGCCTTCCAACACAGCTGAAATTGCACATGTGACCCAGGCTGATAGCGGTGGAAAGCTGTCTGTTGTTCCTAGTGTCTGTTTTTCAGCCGTGACAGCTTTCAGAGGTGGGCTTATTATTCATACGGGCTATATATTTCATGTGTATTAATTACATAAGCGTCATATTCAATGCGCTTTGCTCGTTAGCTTTTTTTTTTGTTGCTTGCTATATTTTTCCTCTGACGTGCAGAATGTTCATTTTCTTTAGGGCGTCAACGTCCACTGGAGTAGCAAGAGACAATTCTAACCTCTGTGTAATCCTCTAGGTGACAAGACCACGTTTTAACTAAGAAAGTTTCCACGAAACAAGACGAACACAACAGAGGCGCAAAAAAGACACGTAATAGTCACTGTATTCAGCTACATACTAAAGAGCACTGAACAAGTATTGAGGGGGAGCCTCAGTTCACAAGCTGAGCCAACGTTTCGACAAGTGGACTTGCCTTCGCAAGTCCACTTGTCGAAACGTTGACTAGGCTTGCGAACTGAGGCTTCCCTTTCTACCCTTTTTCAGTGCTCTGTCATATTATGCAGCCATCTTCTTTGTCTCATTCTACTCTGTATTTAGCTACATCACTCTGTGCACCCCAGAGGGATCTTGTCATTTTGAACGGACTAGTGAAACCATCCTAGCACCCTTTTTTTTTCTCTCTCCCCGCTTCAATTTACAGCCAGTCCATTATGTTAGACACCTTTAAAAGTTTACACGTCCCTGCTTCAGCAAGGATTCCGCTTAATTCTTGACGAGCGCCAGCCTTCTTGTGAACCTGTGGTCCTAAAAAAAAAAGACGCAAAAGTTAAACCACATTTCGCGCTCCTTATGCCTTTCAACAGTGATGTAACTGCTATATAAAACTCCTGGCCATCGCGTCACATTTTTCCTTAAAGACCCCTTTTGCAGGTGTTACATAATTGATGGGGTTCACAAACTAGAGGTATTAACAGTACCTGGAAATATTGATCAACATGTTATGGGGAATGCCGTTCCAGTCAACTGCTGCTCGAGAAAAAAAAAATGCGCTGCTAAAAATGGTGGTACCGGGAACGTAGACGCAAAACCTGAAGAGACTGGCCGATTCGACGGGATCTGCGTTGTGGGTATGCGTAAATGTGTGGTTCTTGTTTTAGCGGTGAATAAAAGAACTTGTAAAAGAAGACAAGACTAGATATATGACGGCGAGTAGAAAGATAATAGGTAGAGTAGATAGCGATTTCAGGGATGATATGCTCACGTCGTACGAGTATGAGGAATGAATAAATCTGATGGTCCTGTCTTGAACGGCTTCGATAGCGTTTGTTAGATATGCTTGATGAGAGTTCCAGATGGGTGATGTGCATTCCAGTTTTGTTCTAACACTCGAATGAGATATATACTTGTCTTACGGTTTGTGGGGCTTCCCGCGGGTTCTGGTGAGATCATAGAGTTTCTTACTCTTACCTAGAGGGAAAGCTGTGCTGCCGACTGTGGGAGTTTACATGGAGTTTCCAGGCGGCCAGTTCAGCCACCATGGGCGCTCAAAGCATCATGGGCCGGAGAGCTACCGAGTGCAGAACAACTTTTGGCCAAAACTAATGCAAAGATAAACGTTGTTCGACCGTAAATAATGTCCTAAGATTAAATATTGCGACTATAAATTGCAAAAAGGGAGAAAACCAGCATGTCAGTGTGAGATTTATCCAATATAAGCGATGGCTCTTTCTCCTATTGGCTTAGTTTTCAGCAGCACAAATACAATATTTCGCACCTAATACACAAACTTTGAAATAAAAAAACGTTATGAAAATATTTATGGTTGCGCAATCACTTAAGAAAGTTTTCAGTGGCATTTCGGGAAACAGAAACCATTTATTGGCGACGTCTGCTTTTGCGCCTTCGCTACTATGGCTTTCGCGGTCTATGTACGCACCTTCAGATGATGATGATGACGAAAAAGAAACATCGCAGTAACGCCACTCCACGTACCTGAGAAAACCCAACTGTCTCGCAACAAGTAGCACACCGGCCCATGATTGTTAGCGCGCCCATGGTGGCTGAAGTGCAGCGCCCTCAGCTTTCCCTCTAGGTAGTGTAAGGAACTCTATGGGTGAGATTAATGAACTGCGGTCCTATGCAACTCGAATTTCACACTTTGAGGTGGCTATTTTAGTAAAACGTTACGGAAGGCACCCAAGACAGCTTACGTGCTGTGAAGGGGAACACATGAATGTTTCGTGTTTTTGTTTTGTTCGTTTTTCTTGGTTTTTATTTTCATTTTCGTCCTCATATTATCTAACTTGTATTGCAGCGCGAACCACAAGAAGGGACGACGACAGGCAGAGTGAAAAGAGCGCTGTTTTCACTCTGCCTGTCGTCGTCCCTTCTTGTGGTTCGCGCTGCAATACAAGTTAGATATGAACCAACTAGCCCGCAGAGCAACCGTTCTCCTATTATCACTACTGACATTCATTTTGACCACGTTTATTTTCACGGGAAAGATGATCCTTTGTGGCCTTCAGTGGTCTCTATCATCACTGAAAATGCGGGTCTACGCGACACTGGGTTATCTGGGCCAACGTCCTGTTGCTTTATACTTTTACAAGGAAATTATCATGCTCATATTAACAGAATCTGACATATTCGGCTCTCTTTATACACGACACATCTGGTGTCAGGTCAAGGCAGTGTCTTTCTCTTATCACAACATGGCTATGGTGTGCTCTTCGGACGCTCAATGCTACAATGATTGGCGCTGAGTGTACTAGAGCACGCATAAATTCAGCTTCCCCCGTTCCCCCGTGGGAAGCCTTAAACGGAGGAAGCCTTAAAGCGACGAAGAAGAAATTTGGCATAAGCAAAAATTAGATGTATGCACTAAGCGATAAGGCGGGCAGTGTCATCACGAATATGGAAAAGAAGCTAAAGTAGCCGAGGAATTCTATACTGATCTCTAAAGCAGGCAAACATTAGGGACAATAACGAGATTGGCGGCAGGGAAAAGCAGTCAGCCGAAAGATGAAGTTAAAAAAAGCATTAGAAACTATGAAAATGGGGAAAGCCGCTGGAGAGAATCAGATAACTATAAGTTTGTTGAAGTACGGTGGCGATGTCGTGCTAGAAAAACTGGCCACCCTGTATAAGCAGTGTCTGGTGTCATCGACGGTACCAGAACCATGGAAGAACGTAAATATTATCTTAATTCATAAGAAAGGATTTGAAAAATTACAGACCAATCAGCTTACTGTCTGTTACGTAAAAGGTATTTACCAATGTAATAGATAATAGAATCAGGACAGCCTTAGACTGCAATCAAGCAAAATATTGCCGCATTCTTAATCTTTTTTGTGGTGCCGTCATGCGGCCGGACTGGATTACCGACATTCTAGCTGGCCTTAGCCATGCTCTGTGACCCCGGGCGTTCTTCATCTTCCTCGCTCGAGCTCTTGCCAGCCTTGCTGCGTCCCAGTGGCGCGTCACTGTTATTAAACTTATTTTTCTAACCTACGTTGGCTGCTGTGGTTGTTTAGCGGTGACATTGGTGGAGCCGTGCGGAGTATCGTCCCATGTACGCTGACTTCGAAGGCACCTTTGAAGCCAGTTCTGAGTGCGTGGATACAACACCTGTCCACAAGGCAAGTCGTCGTCTGCGAAGCCTACAGCCTGAATTCAGCGGCGTGAGAACACCTGCGAGAACCATGACGTCTACTTCGGGCAGCCATCCTCCTCAGCAGACTGGAGCGGTGCCGCCATTTGTCCTGCCCATACCTCGGTCACTACCTTCGTTCCATGGTGATACGTTCAAAGACGTTGAAGATTGGTTGGCCAGTTTCTACCGTGTGGAAGGCTTCAACCAGTAGGACGGTGAGCACAAGCTACAAAACGTCTACTTCGCATTGCTGGATTCGGCCAAAACGTGGTATGAGAATCACGAAGCTTCTTTTACCACATGGGAAGCTTTTTGCCGAGAGTTATTGGCGAAATTTCGTATCGGCGAGAGGAAAGAGACAGCCGAGCTCGCCCTGCACTCAAGATCGCAGCAACCAAATGAAAGTGTTGCCATGTTCATTGAAGACATGACGCGACTTGTCAATCGGGCTGACCCAGCTATACCCGAGGCCAAGAAGGTGGGCCACCTAATGCGGGGCGTAAAGGAGCAGTTTGCCGGTCTTTTCCGCAACCCTCCGACAACTGTGGCGGAATTTACAAAAGAGGCAACAGGTATGGAGCGCTCCTTGCAAGAGCGGAGCGCGCAGTACGGCCGACTTGCTTCTGTAGCAACCGCCCATCACTGCCCGCATACGTCGCTGCCCGCTCAGGAACTTCGAGAGTTTGTGCGGAACATTGTGCTTGAAGAGCTCCAGAAACTACGCTTTGAAGCTCCACAGGCAAGCGTCACTGCAGTAGCGGACGTGGTCCGGGATGAAATCCGGCGAGTGGTGCAGCCACCTCCAGTAGCCCCGCAACCAGAGCTCTACATAATGACTTACATCGACGTGCTGCGAAAACCTGCGCCAGTGCCACAATCCTTTCCTTCTGTTGCTCCTGCGCAGTGCTAAGTCCCAGCTGTTCCCGTCTCACAGCGAAAATTCAGGCCCGCTGTCCGTAAAGCACACGTGTGGCGAACGCGAAACAACCGACCATTGTGCTACCACTGCGGGGAGCCCGGCCACGTTCGAAGCGACTGTCCTTACCGTCAGCCCGTTATACTAAGCGGCACGGGCAAAGGCTCTTTATTTTTCTTTCCTTTTCATGCTCAACATAATATATGTCCTTACCGTCAGATGGGCCTCAACGGTTTTCCTCCCGACGCACCTCGACCGCGCTACGGTGAGCGACCGCAGGAGATCGAGGACTACTTGGCCGCTAACGTGCAGACCCCGGTCGCACAACGACGCCAGTCCAGATCCCCGTCTTCAAGAAGGTTCTCGTCTCCCAACCGCCGTTCGACCTCTGGCCAGTTCAGAGGCACGTCGCCACGGCGGGAAAACTAAAGATGGCGTCCTCTGGGGGTAGGGCCGCCGCAGCTGTACCAAGAGTCGTGGCCACCCGACGATTTACCGCGACGTGCCCACCGATGGCGAGTCGACCCGACAAGCTGATAAAAATTGGTTTCCGCCGAAATTACCGCGACCGCCGACAGCCGTAACGTGAATGCACTAGTGGACACTGGGGTTGGTTTTTCGGTAATGAGTAGTCGGCTAGCCACGAACCTCAGAAAGGTTTTGACGCCTTGCACTGGGCCGCAGATACGGACAGCTGGCGGCCATGTGGTTCCACCGATTGGTGTCTGTACCTCACGAATACAGATCCGAGGCGTAACTTTCCCCGGCTGCTTCGCTGTGCTTCCCAAGTGCTCCAAAGACCTGATACTCAGTTTGGATTTCCTCCGGGAGTATAGCGCTGTGGTCGACTTTAAGGACGTAATCGTGTCGTTTGCCGCCCACCGCACTCTTGACACCGAACTCCAGCAACACATGCCGAAGCTGTTGTGATACTGCAAAGATCCAGCATGTTTGTGACTGTAGAGTGCGATAGCAACGCCGGAACTCGTGGCATCGCCGAAGCCAACATTTCGCTGCTTCTGAGTCGACAAGTCTGTAGCCCGAGGACTTACTGAACTGAAGGACAGGCGAATCGAACTTCTGGTGACGAACTTGTCAAGGGCGTTAGCCCAGACCACGACAAGACAGCCGCCGTAGCTGCTTTCCCCATTCCAACCGACAAGCGAAGCGTACGTCGTTTTCTGGGTCTTTGTGCTTACTATCGGCGTTTAGTGAAGAACTTCTCGCGGATAGCCGAGCCTCTAACTCGCCTCACAAAAGAGAACGAACCGTTCTACTGGGGCCAAGAGCAACAACGATCCTTTGCGAAACTACGAACTCATCTACAAAGTGCGCCTATACTTGGTCATTTCAACGAGCAAGCCGACACAGAACTGCACACAGATGCAAGTAACGCCGGCCTTGGAGCGGTCCTTGTACAATGGCAGGATGGTGTTGAACACGTAATCGCATATGCAAGCCGCATCTTATTCCGGTCTGAAGTGAACTACTCCACTACCGAAAAGGAGTGCCTAGCTATAGTGTGGGCAGTGACAAAATTTCGCCCCTACTTGTATGGCCGGCCTTTCTGAGTAGTGAGCGATCACCACTCACTGTTGGTTGGCGAGCCGCAAAGATCCCTCAGGGCGGCTAGCACGCTGGAGTCTTCGACTTCAAGAATTTGATGTGACCGTCGTCTATAAATAAGGCAAGAAGCGCAGTGATGCAGACTGTCCCACGCGCCTCTTGAGCATAACAACACTGAGTTCGAAGACGGTTTTCTTTTTCTTGGCGCTATCTCCACGGATAATTTGGCTCAACAACTAAGAGACGAACTTTAACTACGGCCCCTCATTGAGTATCTAGAAGGAAATAATCTGACTCCGCCCCGAATCTTCATTCGCGGATTGGCATCGTTCTGTTTACGAGATGGAATCCTGTACAAAAAGAACTACGGGCCGACGGAAGCTGTTTATCTTCTCGTCGTACCTAAGGCTTTTTTCGCGACGAAGTCCTGCAGGCGTTCCACGACGACCCTTCTGGTCACCTGGGTTTTTCCCCAACTCTGGCATGCATACGCCAAAAGTATTATTGGCATAAGCTCACTTCAGCGATCAAGCACTACGTGAAAACTTGTCGGGAGTGCCAACGTCGAAAGACGCCGCCGACTAAGCCGGCCGGACTACTACAACCTATTGATCCCCCAAAAGTCCCGTTCTAACAAGTCGTCATGGATTTACTCGGCCCATTTCCAGAGTCCTCGCTCGGTAATCGGTATACATTGTGGTCGCCACCGACTATCTCAGCCGATGCTGTGAAACAAAAGTCCTTCCCCGTGGAACCGCTGGTGAAATTGCCACCTTTTTTATGCAGAAAATTGCCCTTCGTTGCGGTGCACCCGCAGTCGTTATAACTGGCAGGGGAACGGCTTTTACTTCGGCGCTTACAAAGGACGTTATCCGACTCAGTGGCACATGTCACTGGAAAACAACCGCCTATCACCCGCAAACAAATGGACTCACCGAACGGCTTAATAAGACAATCGTCGACATGATTTCAATGTATGTCGACGACGACCATCGCAACTGGGACGCAATACTTCCCTATGTCACCTTCGAATATAACACTGCGCCACAAGAAACGACGCACTTCACTCCGTTTCATTCAGTCCACGGCCGCGAAGCCATGACTATGTTGGACGCAATGCTACTTCCTGATCGTGTTAATCCCGCAGTCACGGGTGCTGATCAACGTTGCTAGATCCTTTCCAGTTCTCAAACTCCCTCCGCGGCGGCCGTCGATTCGTGGCCCCTTTGCGTTTCCGCTCTGCAAATGGCGCGGCGGCCACGGTTAGCCTAGGGAGCCTACATGTTTCTTCGCCGCGGCGAAACATGTAGGCTCCCTAGGTTAGGTTAAAGTCCCTCGATGATTTGAAAGTAGCGACACTCTCCTCCCCTCCGTTGTTTTCCTCCTCGAATAACGTCGGCCGCTGGCCCCGCGCGCTGCACACGGCACGCTTTTTGAAGCGGTGCTCGTTCGCCGTCTGGGAAATTGACAGGCACACGCGCGCGCTCTTAAGTTCGTGCTTTTTCCACGCTCTGTTATCGAATAAAAACATGCGACACACTTGACTCTACCGTGAGCCACATAAATTAGCGTCCCGTACGCGCAATGAAAATGCAAATTACGAGCGCTTGCGGCATGAACAAAAACCGCTTGCTGCATACACCTCACATTCCTTTTGACTTTTCAATACCGTGTGTCTTAACACGGAATGATATATTAAGCATAATATTTACCATATGTTAGAACGTTCCTAAATATTTTTAGCATACCGATGCTCAGTTAAATGTAGATTCACCTCAAACTAATTTTGACGGAAGTAAAGTTTATGAAGTTGTTGACGAGTGGAGTTTCAGAAATGCGATGGTTACTAGCAACAGGCTGGAACATTTATTTTGATAGCTGTCCTAAAAGTTTTCAATAAGGCTCAGTCTGAGTTTGACACTACGCAGTGTACATGCAGCGGCTTAATTTTTATTGTCGTTAAGAATGTTCGCGGCTGCTTGAAAACGAATATTACCTTTTTTCTTGTAAGTATGAAAACGTCTTTAGCTCCAGCCGTCGGCGGCCTTGAAGTGATGTCGAGCCGAAATCGAGAGCCAAGATCAGGGCACCGATTTTCCGTCATCCGAGGGAAGTGTCGTCCGCACCCCAAAATTTGGCCATCTCGACGACCGAAACTTGACCTTGTCCGAATTTTATCCAAATTGGTGTCAACCCTAATGTTAGGATCAATGTATTTTTTTTTTTGCTTTTGCTTCGGTTGAACTGAAGAAACGTGACCCAGAACACTTTCAGCTCTTTTAGTGACAAAATGCGGAAAAAGTACAGGCCTTCTGTTGATAACTGCAACAGCGTGCGCTCGTACAAAATACTCCTATATCAACACAAGACAAAACAGCATTATTTTCTCTGCACACTCTAGACCTCTTGGGTGCACGGCCGGCAGCTGCTCTACGCTACGAAAATGGGCATGACGCCCGTTAACTAACCAAATGAGGCCCACCTAAAATTGGAGGTCATCACGGAGTTACTTAGAGTCAAATTAGGTTATAGACACCAATTTCGGTCAGTTCGGACCAGGTCAAATTTTGGGGATTCAAAGGGCCAACTTTCGAAATGGCCCTTCTAAATTTGAAGGTTACCGCTAAATTCCCCCTACTCAAATATATCAGACACCAATTTTGTTCAAATTCGGCCGAGATCTAATTTCGGGGGTCAGAGGGCTAAATGTTGGGAATGGCCCACCTAGGTTTGGAGTTCACCACTCAATTCGCCGTACGCAAATTATGTTGGACATCAATTTTGACCACATTCGGATCAGGTCAAATTTAGAGGGCTCCTGGGGATACATTCTGAGGAAGGCCCACCGAAATTTGGACGTAGCTTTGAATTCGCCATATTCAAATGAGCTTGGACACCAATTTTCGGCAGATTAGGGTGAGGTCAAATTTCGAGGTTCTGAGAGACAAAATTTTGATTGCAGATATATACTCTTCTGGACACGTTCTGCAGACGAGTTAATGAGTTAATAATCTCCCTCATCGCATGTATTATCGTTGAAAAGCGAAACCTAGGTTCAGAAATTAAAGCGGCTATTGTATGCGCATTGTACGCATCAGCAGTCACTATTATAGCAAATTGAGTGGAACCATGAAGTGAAAATAGTAACGCGCATAACGGTGCAAAGGGATCAGTGAATTAAGTGAGATTGTCATCTTTGTGATGCGCTTGCAAGCAGATTCACGTCGCTTGGAAGAAAAGCACAATACGTCGCAGAGGTGGCCAGTCTTAGTCGGGGTGAAGTTCTTGCAGCCGATGTTGTTAAACCACTTTTTTCTTCGAATTGTGTCCTTTCCGCTCGGAATTTCGAAAAGAACGAAGCCTTTTTCACGCTGGCTTGTGCACTGAAATGCGCAGCAACTCGGCATAGCGCTGCACTGAAAGAGCGCGAATAGCGCGAAGTGCTAGCGCGGAATGCTAGGGAGCTTGGTCCTAGCAACGGCAGCTGCCTAGCAAATGGCGCCGACTAAAAATGAAAACACAAAAAGAGTGAACTTTTCGCGCGCTTTTCCCGGCGTCGGCCCACGGAGCCAATCACCGTTGAAAAGAGCGCCGATGGGAGGCGTGAGGGAGGAGGATCTGCGAGGAGGCGCTGTGCGGCGGCAGAGTTCACAGAATGTCACTACTTTAAAGTTATCAAGGGACTTTCGGTTAGCCTTAGGTTAGCCCGACGCCCCGAGCAGCCTGCCTGGCAAATCGCGTAGTTTGCCTTAACATTGTGGCATGCATTGCGTTGCGCATATTTTTGCTACTCATTAGGGCTCTATTCAGACATTGGGGAGAGACTATAACTGAGCGGAATGAACTCGAGAAAGCACGAGCAGCGAAGCTGCATGGAACAAACTTTCCCTGCCGCTCTTTGCGTGCAGTAAGTGCTGAAAACAAGAAATAAGTAAAGGAAACTGCTTCTGAGTGGTGTAAGCGCATTTATTGTGAGGTACAAAGAACGCACAAACATTTTTCACTTGGTCAACGCCAACTGACGAGCTTTCTTACTCGAGATGACTTTCACACAAGTACGGCTTCTAGGCGGTGGTTCATATCCCTGGCATAAAGGTGACTGCGCGTTACGATAAAAAAAAGAATACATGAGTTGGCATTTGAACGTGTACTTGTGCTGATCGCAACTCACCCGCGTTAGACCACAGTCATCCAGGACCTTCCAAAATAGGTCGCCACAGAGACCTTCCTCATCACGTGAAAGCGAAATTGATTCATTTGCAACTCTTATAAAGTGCCGCATTTTCCTGCTGGTTTGCCTCGGGCTTCCTTCTTTGAAGCGCCGATATGTGGTGAAATTTGCATCAGTACCTACTACTGGAGCTTTTGAACCTATGTCCTGCGGCCAAAACTGGCAATCTGCGCGCTTGCCGACTTTATATACTACATATCGAGCTAAGCAGTATACGACACTGTCCTCTACAGAACCTCTGTAGTAGCTGTGTTCATCTCTCGTTTGTTCAGGAAAGAACAATGGAAACGAAGTGATTTCTAATAACCTAGCCTCAATTTCACTTTGCAATTGCAAAGCCCGCTGAAAAGGCATATCACTCGAACAGAGCTAGCTTAAGCTAGCTCTGTTCGAGCGATATGCCTTTCCAGCGGTCTTCAATATTTCTTCCACACCTACAAGTACAGCACTTAGTTCCCCTTGAACACTTTCACGCAGTGCTGTTTTTGTAGGTGTGTACAAACTCATCAGGCAAAATATCTGCGATAAATTCACTACATTAGGATGGGAGTAGGAAATGCTGCTGAAAACAAAAGCAAGCATTATATAGTAGACGTGCGCATCTGTAACTTTAAAGGCATACTGAAACAAAGCCATTCTGTTACCTCAACGGGTTGTGGTTAAGCTTGACGGTCAATATGTAAATTGCGCCCTTGTCGAATAGGTAACTGATAATGTCTAGCGTCGATGACAATGTGACACGTATGGACTCCGTTGTCATTTGCGAGGCAAACAGCTTCGGGCCTTTTCCGACTGCGTTTTTCTCAGTCGTTTTCGAAAATTTTCGAAAGGTACGTCGGACAATTTGGCAAGAGGCTAGGTATGGCATCGTCTTTCAGTGCCCATTTTGCACGTGGTATCGTCACCAAATTCCCACAAATTTTGTGCTCGAACACTTTGGAAATATCCTCATCGTGGGAATGGAAATCGCAAATTGAACATGAGCTCGAAATCTTTTTGTGCTGCCTTGGTACTACACGTTCCCATAGCTGCAGGCGTTCAGCGTTGCGGGGCGGCCAGAAAATATTTCTCTTCTCTCCAACAGATTGCACAGAACCGTAGCCGTTTTTACAACCCGGCACAAAACAGCTTGGCATGATTCACTGTCACATACTGCGCGACAACCGCGCATACAAAAACAAACGTTTACAGACGTGCACGCTGCCGCAGGACAAGCCCGGCATCCACCACAACGTGCTGTTCTCTACGTTCGCTGCGCCTAGTAACGCGTTGGCATCAAAAACAACGTTGTGCTGCTATTCGCCGGGCCGCGGCCCGTCTGGAGGCACGCACGCGCGCTTAGAAAAGAGCGCGTGCAGCTGCGTTCAGTCCGGCCGTGTCCGGGCAAACTTAAAGTGACTTTGGTCTGGATGGATGGATGGAATATTGTAGCGTCCCCTTTGAAACGGGGTCGTTGCAGTAGCTATCATGCTCATTTTTCTACCTATATATTAATTATTGATTTAGATTGGACGGACGGACGGACGGACGGATGGACGGATGGACGGATGGATGGATGGATGGATGGATGGATGGATGGATGGATGGATGGATGGATGGATGGACGGACGGACGGACGGACGGACGGACGGACGGACGGACGGACGGACGGATGGACGGACGGATGGATGGATGGATGGATGGATGGATGGATGGATGGATGGATGGATGGATGGATGGATGGATGGATGGATGGATGGATGGATGGATGGATTGATGGATGGATGGATGGATGGATGGATGGATGGATGGATGGATGGATGGATGGATGGAATATAGGAGCGTCTCCTTTGAAACGGGGTGGTAGCAGTAGCTATCATGCTCATTTTTCTCCCTATATCTTAATTATTAATTTCGATTGCTTAACTAAACCATCATTCTATTTATTAATTTTTGTTTCTACATTACTAACATTATGTCACGTCTCTGTTTTTAAGCCAGCAATCTTCCAGTCGTTTTTTGCTAGTTTCCACCCCCGGTTTATTAACCCGGCCACTGGTATCTCTAAACCCCAGAGCTTCAGGAACAGTGATCGCGCCTGCATCAACTTCCGGATGGATACCATTACATTCGAGTATAATATGGTAAAATATTTTCACTGAAGTTACCACATACAGCACATGCATAATATCCATTGTTAAATTTCTTTTTGTAGCTGCGTGTTCTAAGGCACCCTGATCTAGCTTCAAAAAGTAGGGCACTGCCTCTTGAGTTATTAAAGAAATCTTCCTTCCTGATCTGCATTTTCCACTTTCGGTATAATTCCAAACTCTGTTTATTTCCCTTCGAATTTATCCAATTTTTACATTCTGTGTTTTTAGCCTGTTGCTTAATGCTCTTTATTTCTCCGTCCTTGTGACTAGCATACATACTAGCTAGTTTCCTAGTTCCTTTCCTCCATTGTGAGTCAACGCGTTTTAAGCACAGGTATTTAAATACTTTAGCTGCCCATCTCTTACTGTCCAATTTCCTCAGATGTTCCTCATATATTTTACTCTGAGCTTCCTGTACTTCGAAAGATGCCCAGCCCATATCTCCCTGTACCGCCTCATTTGCAGTTTTGCCGTGGGCACCTAGTGCTAATCGTCCAACGGATCTCTGATTTATTTCTAATGTCGACCGTACCTCTGATTTTAGGCACAAAACCGCATTTCCGAAAGTAAGTCAGGGTACCATAATTCCTTTCCAAATACCCCTCAAAACCTCATACCTATTGTATCCCCACAATGCCTTATGCTTCATTATCCCGGCATTCCTTCGCCCTTTGGCCTTAAGTGATTGCTCATGCTTTCCAATGTATGCCAATCCTTCGTTTACCCATACCCCCAGATATTTATATTCTGCTACTCTAGGTATTTCATGGCCTTGTATTTGAAGGCCCTGATCAGTTGAGCCGTTGAAAGTCATCAGACCCGACTAACTGCGCTAAAACTGAAGCCTAGAGCGTCCCCTTCGTATCCGCAATACTTACCAGATTCTCAGCTAGCAGCACAATATCGTCTGCATACATCAAATCGGGGAGGCGCTGCTCTACCGCCTATCCACCTAATCTATATGACAGGTTAAAACCTAGGTTACTGTCTTGTATCCTTCGTTCCAGGTTTATCAAATAAAGCATGAACAGCAGCGGTGATAGAAAACAGCCTTGTCTTAATCCTTTGCATACTTTGACATCTTCCGTACTTCTTATCTCTTCCCATGTAATTTCTAGTTTGTTATCCCGGTATATTTCCTCTAGGAACTCTGTTATCTCATGACCGATACCTTCTTCTTTTAATATGTTCCACAGGAGTTCCCTGCTTACGTTGTCGTACGCCCCGTTTATGTCCAGGAAGGCCAAATACAAAGGTCTGTTTTCCACTCTAGATATTTTGATGCATTGGGTAAGCACAAACAGGCTATCATCTAAGCTCCTACCATTATTAAAGCCGTTCTGAAGTTCTCCGAGTATCTTGTTACTTTCTACCCATGCTTGCACCTTTAATTTCACCGCCTGCATGGCCAACCTGTACATACCAGATGTTTTGGTAATCGGCCTGTAGGATGTTATGTGCATCCTGTCTCCTTTCTCTTTATAAATCAAATTCATTTTACTCTGCCGCCAGCTGTCCGGAATTTCCTTATTCGTTATGACTGTTTCCAGAGCTTTTAACAACGTTTCCTCAGTATTTGGACCAAGTTAATTAATCAGCTAGATCGGAATTCCATCTATTCCTGTAGATGTGTTTTTAGGAATTTTTTTTCTGCCTTTTCTCAGTTTAGATTGGTCAGTTCTAAGCTGGTTTGTATTCTGCTACATTGTGTTCCTTCCTGATTTGCGGAGATTATACTATCGTCGCTCTTAAATGACTCCGCTATAACTGATGTAATGTAGTTCACTGCGTTGTCGACCCTTTAAACAACTTCCCTCGTTATCTTGAATCCGATTCTGCTTTCTTTGATTCTTCTTCCCTAGCCAGCTTATATGGTTCCAGAATTTTCTTGCTCCGCTTCTAGAGGCATCGTGTATGTTAGCCATCCAGCGATCGGTGGACTGCCTTATTTTACTTTAGACGAGGGCCTGCACCTCAAGTTTTTTTTTTGTCGATATGATTCCCATTTTTGGTCGATTTCCTCCTGAGATAACTGTGCTTTCTTTGCCACTCGGTGTTCCCTTGATGCAGCCCGTCGTTGTTCAATAGCTTCCCTGATTTCCTTATTCCACCAGCTCCGTGGCTTCCTCTTTCCATTCCAGTGGTTTGCTACTTTAACCTCCTTAATTTTCCTCCTTATAGTAGATCTACGTGTTCATAATCCCAGTCTTCCATGGGCCTTTCTCTTTTGCTTCCTCTATGTCTGCTGCTATCTGCGCTATTTGATCGTCGTTTAACTTTGCGTTTATGTTTTGTCTAAGTTCCATTTCTCTTTTCAAGGGCCCCATCTGCAGACTAATACGTTTATGATTACTTCTCAGACTACACTCCCCTTCTTAGTCTATTTCCATTTTTGTGACTTTGCTATAAATTTCCTGCGACATTAGAGAGTAGTCAATGATCTTCTGCCTGTTGCGGAATTCCCACGTGATTTCGCCTTCCCATTTTGTTTCTCTGTTTACTATAACTAGATCGTGTCGCTCACATAAATCTAGCATTAGCTTCCCGTTACAATCCGCGTATCCATCCAGATCGTCGACGTGGCCGTTCATGTCCCCCAGCAGAATATTATTGGCCCCGTTTCCAAACTGGCTTATATCGTCACTGAGATATTCAACAAGGTTCTTGTTTTCTTTCCTGCATTGATCTCCTGTTCCTAAATAAACTACCCCTAGTCATGTCCTTATGCCGGCAATTGTTCCTGAAACCCAGTTATGTTATTTACAAGATGATTTAATTCTTTGCCAATTTGTTGCCTGGTGTATCAACATACCTACCCTTCCACCCTTTTTTTCCGTTCTCGTTCTGGTGCACCCTTCCCAGACGTAGCCTTCTATAAAAGGCGGGTCTTCTAGATCCCTGAGATGAGTCTCGCAAAGAGCGCACACACCTATTTTGTCATCCTTCAGCTGCTGTTCTATCTCTAGCCATTTCGCTCTTTTTCTACCTCCTTGCATGTTTATGTTGCTGATCCTAGTGGTAAATTTCATTTTTGTACTTTTCTTTCTCGACCTCCACCTTGCCATTTTTTGGGGCTCAGCCTCCGTTATTACACTTTCTTCTGCTTCACTTCTAACTACCTCTGTGCACGGAGTCCTCGCGGACCCCCTAAAAAGCTACAGCCCTGCCTGCCAGGTGCCAGCCAATCTCTGCTCCCACCATGCTGTTAAAATGAATGCCATCTCGCTGAAAAGCCCTACTAAAACCTGCTTTATGCACCTCCCTGTTTACCTCAACCACTTCTAAACGCTTCTCCAGGCTTAACTTTCTTATGTCCTGATTAACTGTCACCCCGTCCTTTTCCAGCTTCCCGTTCAATCCTAGCACCTCCGGTACTGTGCATACAACTATCTGCGCTTGCTGTGCTATCTCCCTGATCTCGTCAACTCATTTAGCTAAACTTTCCACCACTCCTGCAGCGTCACCATTTGGGACATCGTTTAGCCCCGCGGCTACGATAACCATACTGCGCTCTGCGGAATTTTTCAACAGCCTATTTTTACTCTCTTTCAGCACTGCCCTCATTGTGCTCCCTGGGAAGGCTTCAACTAACACTCTCTTATCACCCTTTACACGTTCCAAGATATCTCGCTTGCACCTGCTCATATTAGAATCTCCGGCGATAAGCACCTGGGCCTTCTCTCTCCCTCTCCCAACTGTTGGCTCCTGCTTTCGGTTATCTGTGTCCTTATCTCTGGGATTTTCATTCTTCCTTACTTCTTCCTTTTTTTCCGACTTCTTAGTAGCTGCTTCTAAATAACTCTGTCAGTTCGGATCCGCCTGACCTACTTTGCTTATGCCTCCCATGCCAGTGCTGATCCCAGCCACGTGGCCCGCACTGGAATGTTCGTCCTCATTGGTTCCAAGGATAAAGTCGGCCACTTTTTTTTTTCAATTTGAGGAAGCTGTCCAAGCAGTTTCTGATTTTCTGCCCTTAACAAACGTACTTCATTTTCTAAATCATCCACACGAGACACTAAACTGCCCCTTTCTTGATCAACTCTATCCAGACGCGCACTCAGCACGCAACACCGACACAAAAAGTCGCTGCCTTCAGCTTTACCTACAGAGTAAAAATGCGTTTTCTTGAGATTAACCTGCGCCTCACACTGAGTACAATTTACCTTTTTTTGATTGCAAATCTTAAGTATGTATCGACTGAACTATATCTATTACGAATTCTCAGAATATACAAATTGCCAAAAGAAGACAAAAGAAACGACTAGCAAACACGCGTTAAAATCAATTATGCGAATGCCAATAGCCTAGAAAAAAAAGTATTTACCTATACAATATAGTTAAAGAATGAACGCCGAGAAGACCTGGAAGCCGGCACGAAAAACCAGGCCGCTAGGACAGACAGCTAAAATCTATTCTTTAGACTGCACCTAACCGAAATAGCTGAAAACGAAATAAAGTTAATAAAAGAAACAACACATCTATTTGACGCTTTGGAAGCTCCCGCTGTCGCCCGTCCGTCCGTTTCCGGTAGCCACGCAACGAAGAAGCGTCAGGCGGCGCGCCGCAGTTTGAGAACTGGAAAAGTATCTAGTAACTTTGGTGCTGATGAATTCGTTCAGCATGCCGAGGCCACCCACCAACTTGCTCAACAGTGTATCCGGCGCCAGCAAGAAAAAGACGCTCACCGGTATAATCTATGCCACAGAAATACGAGTTACGAGCCCGGAGAACGAGCTTGGGTGTGGATTTAAATCCGTATCAGAGGGCGGTCTGAAAAGCGGCTTCGCCGATACTTTGGCCCTTATGTAGTCGTTCGCCAACTCCGTGAAGTAAACTATGAAGTTTTTCCCCAGGGAACTGTTTGTTCCTCTCGACGGCCAACATCCGAAGTGGTGCTCGTTGCACGAATGAAGCCCTACCCCGCCCGTTAGCCGCTCGTTCTCCCCAGCCATCCGACACTAGCGATGTTTCTTGTTGCCCGGATCGCCAAAGGTTAGCGCCGAGTACGGCGTCTTTTAAAGAGGGGGACTAATGCCAGATTCCTAATCACTATTGTGGCTCCGTCATGCGGCCGGACTGGATTACCGACGTTTTAGCTGGCTTAGCCATGCTAGTGACCCCGGGCGTTCTTCGTCTTCCTCGCTCCAGCTCTCTCCAGCATGCCGCGTCCAGTGTCGCGTCACTGTTATTAAACCTATTTTTGTAACCAACGTTGGCTGCTGTTGCTGCTTGACTGTGAAATATCAAGCAGGTTTGCGGAAGGGGTACTCTACTATTGATCATATCGGCACCATCAACCAGACGACAGAAAAATGCTCGGAATATAACCAGCCCTTATGCATAGCATTCATTTTTATGAAAAAGCATTTGACTAAGTAGAAACCTTGATGGTCATGCAGAAACTGCGAAATCAGGGTGAAGACGAGCAGTACGTGAAAATGCTGGAAGATGAATATAGAGTCCGTGTGATGTCATGGATATAGGGCTCTTTTAGGAGTGGAGAGCAGGAATCACACACGAAATAGGGCCAGTAACAGATTTAATCAGAGCTGGATTCCCCCGCTCACCCGACGGTTTTGAGGTTGCGTCTGGACGCCACTGCGATGATCCGGAGCTTGAGGTGGGAGATGATGTTCATAGCTGCAGGCAGCGCTGATGGTGACGGTGTACACGGCGCGCCACCAGGACTAGCGAGCCGTCTTCGTATCTTAGGCAGTCGTCCCTCGGGAGACGAGGCTGGGTTGACCGGCTCTAGAGCGTCTGTCGTTCCTCTCTGCCCCACCGTTCTTCTGTTGCTTTCCTTGCCGCCCCCTCGGGTCCTTTGTTCCCGTTCCCGGAACCCTCGTTATTCCCACAACCGCGCACGTTGTAGCCGTCATTAGCGCGTCTTCCCCGTATTTCAGCGTGTCCTTCAGCGACCCATCTCGTATCCTGTTTTCGGACAAAAGGCGACACGAGCAGGCAAAATTGTGGAGAGGTCGGTGGTTACCGGAACACACGCGAAACCCGATCCCAAGTTCCGGCAAAGGCATTTTAGCCATCGCATTCGCTCACCATAGTTTTTTTCGAAAAAAAAAAAATTTTTTTTTTCGAAGTCTGTGCACACTCACACCAATTCCTGTGTCCATACGTTGTTGACTCTGAGTTGTATGTGCGCTGCCACGAAGGCACATTACACAACCGCATCATCGTCTATACAATATACAGGAAGTCCTCATTTCACACACAATATCAAGGTTATCCAGAAAGCAAATCACAGATGAGTTCAACCACATTACCGTCCATACAAGAAGTCCGCATTTCACACACAAGAGCGCGGTCATCCAGCTCCCTAACATCTGTTGAGGATCAACTGGCTCGATTGGCGACTATTCACAATGAGCAAAAATGCGTGTACGCTTTCTTCTCTTTAGCGAAGCATTGCAGCGGATACACATTCTAAAGGGGGTCTGAAAATGGTATCACACAGGTTGGTATACACATCATTAAACTGAGTTCATAATGTTCGTACAAGTAAAACGAAGCACAAGAGTACAAGAATAAAGCTTAGACAACTGAACAGTGTTCAGAAAAGGGTATCATACTATGTTTTGTACATGTATGAAACGTACTAGCGGGCTCACAGAGTTATCAATCAAGACACAGGATAGTACATATCCCACACATTGGGATGCAAAATCAGCTCATGGTCTGGCTCTGTCGGCAGTTCGGAATTTTCATCCCTGTTCTCTTTCAGTGCCTGCGACCCTGCGGCCTGTAAATTATTCACGTCACCCTCGGAAGTGCTGGTGGGTTGAATATCACCGTCCTCAGCTTTTTGCGGTGGTAAATGTTGAGCATGTGTCAGAATGCCGTGAACGATTTCGGGACCTACAGAGCTTGTTGCGCTCTGCGTGCAAGCTTCGATTCTGTCCAGTACTGAATCACTTTGAGTGGCCCTTTCTTGGTAGCGCTTCAGTCTGTTCGCATGCATGGGGAAGGTTGGGTGCCTTCCCTCACAGCTCCGAACTCGAAATGTTACGGGGCCTAGTTTTTCCAGGATGTGGTAGGGGCCCTTCCAGTTTGGTGCCATTTTATGTGACAGCCCCCTTTCACTGTGCTCAACTTTGAGCAAGACCCGATCTCCTGCCATGAACTCTGCTTCCACGGCTTTAATGTCATGTCTCGCTTTCCGGACCGTGGATTGAAAGCTTTATTTGCCATCTCGTGAGATAGCTGCAGTCGCAACCCCAGCTCTGCCCGATAATCGTCCATTACGGAGTACTTGGGACCCCCACCATCCTCAAATGCCTTTTGCGGCATGTCTGGGTCACGGCCATACATTAGGAAAAACAGCGTCTCATGAGTACTCTCGTGGACGGCGGTGTTGTATGAGAAAATTACATACGGGATCCACAAATCCCAGTTTCTCTGGTCGCATGCCACAGAATTTGAGAGCAGCTGCTTAAGAGTCTGGTTCAGCCGTTCTACCACCCCATAACATTCTAGGTGGTTGTTTTCAGCTTATTGACCTTTAGAAGCTGACACACTTCTGTCATAACCTTGGAAGTGAAATTGCTCCCTTGGTCAGTGAGCAGCTGTTTGGGCACACCGTGGCGCAAAACGACTCTCTCAACAAAGCTCCTCAGCACTGTTGGCGCCTTCTGGTAAATCATTGGAATGGCTTCCGCGAATTTCGACAGATGATCGGAGAATACTAGTACACACTTGTTCCCATTACTGGCTGTCGGTAAGGGACCGATAACATCTATGGCCGTTCTCTCAAAAGATGGGCTCAATTCTCCAAACTCCTGAAGCGGAGCGCGTTTCCTTTTTTTTCGGTGCTTTTCAAACTGGCAAGATTCGCACTGAGAGCAGTACTCGGCAATCGACTTTCTCATTTCTGGCCAGAAATACTTCAATTTTTTATCTCATTTTCTTCGCCCCGAAATTACCGGAATATGGTGCGTCATGCACGTAACACATCTCTAACCAGGCTGCGTGGTACAATGTACCTTTCTCTGGTAGCCGTGCCTGGCCTTTGAGTCGGGTACGGGTACACCTTTAAGAGCAAGCCAGATGCGCTCAGTGCGTATCCACTTGAATACTCCGGGTCGTCAGCTAGTTTATACCTCATATTCTTGAAGTTTCGCATCCTCCTGCTGCTCCTGTTTCAGCTTTTCTTCATCAATAACTGGAATAAAAGCTGTGGTCTTTACTTCACAGACTGGTTCCGAGCGCACCGGTCGGCATCCGCGTTTGCGTGGACTTTTCGCGCCTTTTGCTCTATTTCAGAGTCATAGCCTTGAAGCTTAAGGTTCAAGCGTGCCAGTCGCGAGCTAGGAGCCCTGATATTCATAAGCCACTTAAGCGGATGGCAGTCTGTCTCTTTTTTAAACTTGCGACCATACAAGTAACAGCGAAAGTGGCTGACCACCCATGCAACAGCCAAGCATTCTTTTTCTCTTGCGTTATAATTTTGTTCCGCCTTATGTAGCTGACGACTTGCGAAACACCGGATGTTCATTTTGTTCTAACCTTTGCGACAGGACTGCTCCGACCGTGCTCTGTGGCGCATTGGTTTAAAGGATAAACTCCTTCCTAAAGTCAGGGTACTTGAGTACTGGCGCTTCAGCGAGCTTTCTTTTCAGATTCTCGAAAGCAGCTTGTGCCTTGGCCGTCCATTCGAAATATGGGTGCTTGGCTGTTAGCAATGTCAGTGGCTTAGCCATTTGCGCAAAGTTTGCGATGTGACGTAGATAATACGCTACTAAGCCCAGAAACTCTCCCACCTGTCTGACACCGCTTGGGTTGGGAAAGCGAAGAACCGCCTCAACTTACTCCTCATTTGGTTGCACGTCGTTGGAAGACACTACATACCCGAGGTACTTTACATTCGCCTTCAAAAATTGGCACTTTCTCGGCTTCAACTTAGCCCGACGTCTTTCAGTTTCCTCAGCATTGCCTCAATATCTATCATGTGCTGCTCGATCGTAGAACTATAGACGATTATGTCGTCCAAGTACACGTGACATGTGTAGCCAGTCAACCCCTCGAGCACAACGTCGGCGGTTCGCTGCCAGACAGCAGGACTCTTTACTAATCCTATGGGCATTCTCGTCCATTGATAATGACCACTGGTCGTGTTAAACGCCGTTTTTTCCTTATCAGAAGGATCCACCTCGGTTTGCCAGAAGCCAGAGGCCAAGTCCACAACCGAGAAGTACTTGGCCGATCCCAACTGTGACAAGGTCTCTTGGATATCTGGCAGCGGATACGGGTCCACTCTGGTGACACTGTTTAGCTTCCTGTAGTCAACTACAAAACGGAATGACCCATCTGGCTTTTCAACCAATAGTGCAGGCGAACCCCACGGGGACTATGATGCGCTGATGGTGACGGTGTACACGGCGAGCTCAATAGGCGCGCCGCCAGGACTAGCGAGACGTCTTCGTATTTTCAGGCAGTCGTCTCTCGGGAGACGAGGCTGGGTTGACCGGCTCTAGAGCGTCTCTCGTTCCTCTCTGCCTCACCGTCCTTCTGTTGCTTTGCTTGTCACCTCGGGTCCTTTGTTCCCGTTTCCGGAACCCTCGCTGTCCCCGCAACAGCGCACGTGTAGGCGTCATTAGCGCGTCTTTCCCGCACTCCAGCGTCTCGTTCAGCGACCCTTCTCATATCCGGCTTTCGGACAAAAGGCAACACGAGTAGACAAAATTGTGGAGAGGTCGGTGGCTCCCAGAAAACACGCGAAACCCGATCCCAAGTTCCGGCACAGACAATTTAGCCATCACACCTGCACAGCAATCATAGTACTGCATAGAGAAAATTAGCTGTGGTTTAGCTCTGTTTAAACCTGGATGGAAGCGGAAGCTGCTTTTACCTGGATACGTATGTGTCCGAGCGTGTTAATAAACACACGGTTAAGCAGTGGCTTAATTTGTGGTTTCGTGAAGCTTCTGCTTCAAAATTATGGGGGACACCTAAACTGCGTCTTTAAGGGCATGACGCGATAGCGAATTCTACTAGGCCACATATACAGCTCAGTCGTAACCAAGTTGTATGAACGTGCCTGCATACCTTCGGGTAACGTGAATGCAAGGGTCCTGGCAGGCTGATTCTGATATCACTCTTGCACGTGAAAGGGTATAAGCCCGAGTTGGCAGCTCCTGCCAGACGTAATATCTGACAGCCCGACGTCCAGTTCGTGCTTGGCCATATGTCAGCTGCCAACTACCTCCTGCCAATACCATGCTCGTGATTCTGCCCCGGTCGTCTTTTCTACTCGCTTATATACTGCTTAGGAATAAGAGTAGATGCAGAATACCGGAGTAATCTGCGATTTGCTGATGAAATTGCCTTGCTAAGTAACCCAGGAGATGAACTGCAATGAATGATTGATGACCTAGACAGGAAAAGTAGGAAGGTAGGCTTGAAAATCAATATGCAGAAGCTAAGGTAATGTTCAACAACAGCCTCGGGAAGGAACAGCAGTTTACGTTAAGTAGCGAAGCACTGGAAGTAGTAGGCGAATATGTCTATTTAAGACAGGTAGTAACCGCAGATCCGGACCATGAAATAGGAAATAACAAGAAGAATAAGATTGGGATGGAGCGCATTTGGCAAGCACTCGCAGATTATGACTAGCAGCTTACCGGTATCGCTCAAGAGGAAAGTATACGACAGTTGCATCTTACCTGTACGCACCTATGAGGCTGAAACGTGGAGGCTAACCAAGAGGGTTCTACTTAAGTTGAGGACCACGCAGAGGGCTATGGAACGAAAAATGGTAGGGGTAACATTAAGAGATAGGGAGCCTGCAGAGTGGGTCAGAGAAATAGGGATAGAGTGCTCGTCTTGTGTTTCTTTGCTGTGGTCGTCTTTTGCGCTGTTTTTCCATCCAATATGTTGCACCAACTCACCCGTTTGGCAATGGAAATAACTCGTTACTAACATTATAGTGGAAATCAAAAAGAAGAAATGGGCGTGGGCAGGACATTTAGTGCGAAGAGAGGATACCTGATGGTCGCTTAGGATAACAAACTAGATTCCAAGGAAAGGAAAACGTAGCAGGGGGCGGCAGAAAGTTAGGTGGGCGGATGAGGTTAAGGAGTTCGCCGGGGTCAAGTGGATGGGGTAGCACAGAACAGGGTTAATTGAAGAAATATGGGAGAGGCCTTCGTCCTGCAGTGGGTATAGTAAGGCTGATGATGATGATGATGATGATGATGATGATAGGCTGCTTGTGACGTCAGTCATAACATCATTGCACGATCCATCAGCTTATTTACGTAGTCCCGCCCATTGTTCCGCCCTTGTGAAGTTCTCAGAGTCCAAATCCTGTAGGTGACTTTTGACCTTGAACTTGACATTTAACCTTTTAATTCACCTTTGACATTTTGGTTTAACTTTGACCAATCACGTTGTCAACCGTAGTTGCATATATGACCTACGTGACTTCGCTCTAAGGCTTGGCCTTCAAGTTGCTCAAAGGCAAACCAACACTGACAGTGAAGGCTCAAGCTGGCTGGCGTAGTGAAGCTTCTGCTTGAAAAGTAACAAAATTCCTATAATGAAATATCTTAGGAAAGGAGGCACGATCTCCCCAGAACTATTTACAGCTTGCTTAGAAGAAGTATCCAGAGACTTGCAATGGGAGCATTGAGGGATAAGGGTAGAGGAGATGAGATTATCTGTGATTGGCTGATGACGTTGCCTTGCTAAGTAACTCAGGGGATGAACTGCAAAAAATGATTGATGACCTAGACAGGAAAAGTATACAGGTAGGCTTGGAAATCAATATGCAGAGGAACAAGGTAACGTTCATCATCCTCGGGAAGAAACAGCATCAACGTTCGTGGGCGAGTTGGTGACTGATCCCAGTAGACGAAAATAGCGCAAGAGACGGAACAAGGCACTACACACAGCACGAGCGCTTACTAACAACTGAATGTATACAAAACGTGAGCGTATAAAGACAATGAGCGACATATGCTTAGAAAGGGAAAAGAAAGGCCGCAACGTCAACACAAAAAATTCCATGCTCATCATTAAGAGTTAAGATGTGGCAGCTCGTGGCGCGACAACGAAGCGGAAGGTATGCTTACGCATGTATTCATACGCTCACGCTTTGAATACATTGAGTTGTTAGTCAGCGCTCGTGTTATGTTCCTTTCTTGTTCCGTCTCTTGCGTTATTTTCTTCTACCAAGGAGCAGTAGTTTACGTTAGGTACCGAAGGACTGGTAGTAGTACGCGAATATCTCTACTTAGGACAGGTAATAACCGCAAATCCGGACCATGAAGGGGGAATAACAAGGAGAATAAAATTGGGATGGAGCGCATTTGGCAAGCACTCGCAGATTATGACTGCCAGCTTACCGGTATCGCTCAAGAGGAAAGTACGTATACAATAGTTGCATCCTAGCTGTAATCATCTATGGGGCTGAAACATGGAGGCGAACAAAGAGGGTTCTACCTATGTTGAGGACAACGCAGAGGGCTGTGGAACGAAAAATGGTAGGGGTAACATTAAGAGATAGGAAACGTGCAGAGCGGGTCGGAGAAATAACACAAGCTAATGACATTTTAGTGGAAATCAAGAATAAGAAATGGGCATGGGCAGGACGTGTAGTGCGAACAGAGGATAATCGATGGTCGCTTAGGGTAACAAACTGGATTCTAAGTGAAGGAAAGCGTAGCAGGGGGTGGCATAAAGTTAGGTGGGCAGATGAGGTTAAGAAGTCCGCAGGGGTGATCTGGATGCAGCTAGTCCAGGACCGGGTTAACTGGAGTAATATGGGAGAGGCCTTCACCCTGCAGGGGAGTGTATTCAGGTTGTTGTTGATGATGATGATTAATAAATTAGGCTTTCAGAATTGTTTCTCGGAAAACATGAATTTCCATGCAGTTTGGGAGATGTGCGAAGCAAGCAATAAAGATTGTTTCAGTTACGTCCTATTTTAAAAACAAAATAAACTGTAGAGAAGCAGTTACGGAAAACATCTCACAACCTTTATAATCTTCACAGTGACACTCCTTATTTGTACCCAGAGGAAACCACTGGCGTGAAGTGCTAGTTTCAATAGTTTTACGCAGACCGCTACAGGGTTGAGCGTGTTTAGTTCACCCCAATTACGCCTTGCCCTGCCAAGAGCGAACTCGTCAGGCTTTTATTGATGAGCGCCGCCATGCAGTGGCGAAGATATCAGCTAATTATGACACTGCCATGATGACAAGCACGAGTTGAAAAATATTCGTATCTGAGAAATACTACGCGTCTATTTTCGCTTCATCCCATGTCTCAGGTGCTGAGGGCGTGACGTGCTTCGTTTCCCTTGTGAAGCTCTTTTGAGAAGTAAAGTGCCCAATAAAAAGGGACCCTTTCACTTTAGCAGAACTAGAAGATGCCATTATTCACTTAGCCCTTTTGAAAACACTTGGTCCTAATAGCCTTTCTGGAGAATTTCACGAAGCTTTTAAGCCCTTCTTGATCGAGTCCCATCCAACTTACGATTTGCACTGTTAGTCTGCATATCGAAGTTCTGCCACAGATAATTACAAGCAGTCATATTCTATTGACGCCAAAGAACCCAGGTAAAAAAAAAAAAATTATACTTAGATGGCTACAGACCCATTGCGCTGGATTTTGAAGTAGACATGTCCCCGTTAATCAGTTTTTTTTTGTTGTTCACCATCGAAATACGCTGCAATAATCACAGAAATTCAATTTTCGGACTGTACAGAAACATGTGTTTTCGGGAGAACTCTCTCGTGGGCGACAGGCTGCGCATCAACTCCTGTCAGAATAATCTGAAGAGGGAGCTTTACAGAGAGGAGAAACTGACGCCAGATGTGATTAGCACGAGCCAGCTGCTACAAGAGTGCTAAAAACATCGAAGCAAATCACTCTATCGCACATTTTCAGGAAATGATTTCTATTACCTTTTCAATCCAAAAACGTCATACATGTTTTTCTTGCTAAACGATATAAAAAGTGCAGATACTGCTTCAGCCGCTTGTTCTCATTGCTCTCATTCTATGTCACGTTTCCGGGGCGCTTGCAGGAGTGCCAACAGACGTCTTCCTTCCTGGAAAGCACGGCCTGCCACGTGGCCCCAGAAGAACCTTCGACAGCAGTTTGACGACTTAGTTTCGCTAAAAGGATTACCAGGAAAATTGTGATGAGGGATTAAAACTAAATAGGATTGCTCTGCCTTGTTTTAATAAAACGAAAAATCAGAGTGCCGAGGCATAAAAGACTTGGAAAGTCTGTTCATTCATCACTGGCCAATAAAACGTTCTGCTGGGCGAGTTGGTTTATCGCTGAAAAGGAATGCTTTAGCGCAAAACAAGTAGGAAAAGAAGGACAAGGACTTGTCTTGTGTCTACGTGTCTTGTGTTCTTTCCTCGTCTTTTTCCTACTTGTTTCCCGCTAAAAGCATTCCTTTTAATCACTGGTATCTGTTGCATGTTTTCTTAACACCTGCGTCGGTGTGTATTATTGACGAGATTTTCATTTCGGACGCTTTCAGTTGAGCACTCAACATCATGGAAGCATCGAGCTAGAGGCTCCACGCAGCGCACGTTAATAAAAGAAAAAGAATTTTGCAACTGAAATAAAAGAGTGGGGTACTTTTACAAGTCGCAAATAAATTAGACGATCGCGCCTCTTCAGTAATACAGGTGTAAAGCAAAGAATTACAAATGAATGTATTCATATTTTTTTTGTATTTCCCGGATTGTACTAGAGAGCTCTCATTGTGGGGACGCTAGACCAGGGCTCTACTAGCAGCAGCTATCCTTCAGGCCCGGTAGATCAGCCATCGCTGTTGATTTCGTCCTATGCTGGAGATAACGCATGTCCCTCAAGTTCGACCTTTGTTATGGTGATATCAACACTAGTCATGCCTGAGGCGAACGCTTTACCACATCGCAAAACAGTTTTCTCTGCTGAACTGTGTGAAGGATGTATACGATGGGCATCATAGACGCTTTCAGGCAGGAGTTGTTTATACAGAAGGGCATATAGTGTAATTTTTTTTCTCAAAATTCGTATTCTTCGATGCCTTTGGGTCGCACAAATTCTCAATCACTCAAGCAATATCCGGCCTGAGGTACACTGAAAACATTAACGTTTAATTATGTCACTTTCATTGACATTACAAATTGTACGCGTTTAACCATTGCCTAAACCTAGTGATACGAGCGAAAGCTATGAGAGTAGCCACGGTAATCACTTTAACACCGCCTTTTCAACCCACTTTTTTTTTCATATATTTATTTCACTTAGGTTTTAGGGAAAGGGAGGTGCAGTGTACTTTTGGGTGGGCACCACAGAATGGTGGACACCTACACTTATTCACGTCACGGTCCCATATAGTCCGGTTAAAATCACGTTTTCATATATATATTTTTTAATTTGGATGTGGGGAAAGGAGCGCTCTACGTTTGGGTGGACGCCACGAATTGAAGGACACCGACACCTATCGAATGAAAAGCAGCGCAAGAGACAAACACCAAAGCAGAAACCATTTTGGTGCTTGTCTGTTGCACTGTTTTCCATTAGATATGTTCCATTAATTCGCCCGTTTGGCTATAGTGTTGGCCTACACATAGTCAGGTCAAAGTCACACGATCTTTTTTGAAGCTCAAGAAGCTGGAGGTTTGTGGGAACAGTCGGCGCAATGTACCCATGGTCACACTCTGTCCTCTGGCTCCTTGATGAGTGTGTGAAGGAGGAGGAGCAGCAGGTATGTGAAGGTGAAGAAGAATCGAGCACCGCCGCACCTGATCCCTCGCTTCACATGCGAAGGAGGAGCGCGGCGCCGGCTCCTCGCGTCACACCTGAAGTCATATCTGGCCCGCTGATGACCTTGGCGCCTCCTAGGCCAGGAAAGCTTGAACTTCATAAGCTAACGTACACCTATATCTGTTAACGTACACCGAATACCTGATCCAGTCATTGCTGTTTGTCCTATGCGTCCTCCAATCTTAGCTCTCAGCTAATTCTGAAAAATGGCTTGCAAACTAATCAATGGACTCAGCGCTGTCTTTCTGTATCTGTACTGTGTTCAAATTAACGCTGACTGTAGCTGATATAGGGATAACTTTCTGAACAGTACTGCATATGGACACCTGTAAACTGGAAATGTTATTGGCCGCAAGATTTAAATCACCTCATGAAACTCCTTTCCAGTAGCGTTTCTGATTTGCCTTAAAAAATTACGATCACATCGTTGTAACAACAAAAAACATTCCAACATGTTGAGATCTAGGCAGGCCTGACAAGTATTTATAGGTATTTATATTCGTAATCTTTCATTACGGAATATCTAAGTCTTCTGTAACAGGTATCATTATTCAACCGTACATTGAAAAAATAGAACCAGTACTGCGCGTGAGCCGCATAACAGCGGCAGGACAGGCGTACTTAAACAAAAAACTAGCAGCGCAGCTCCACTCGTGTGTGTCTCTTTGCTGACCATATTTGACCTTTTTTTAGGTATAGAATAAGGCCTGTTGCTGAGGGCACAAGGGATTAGTATTATGGACCTCATTCAAAAGGCATCCCTTCATTGAATTTGTGTCGCGTGTCATCGTCAAGGAGCTGCCACTCAATTAACTGTCCTAACATGTCAAAATTGCGAGCTTTTACCAGCTGTTACGATTCGCCACCGCCATGTGCGACAACCGACGCGGCCACAGCGCAGCATCAGGCAAAGCAGCGAGCGTTTCGACCATTTCGGCACCGTCCGGTCGGCCGCTCATCGCTTCCTCCCGCGGGCGTATCTTGGCGCACCGAGGTTGCACGCGCCGAATGTGTGTGTGTGCGTGCGTGTGTGTGCAAACGCTGGCCAAGCCCGGTGCTCGAAAGAGAGTGCGTCGCCCTCGCCCGTCTGCTGGAGGTGGAGATTTCTGTCGCGCCACCAACGATTGAGTCATCTCGTCCTGTTCGGACGAGAAGTCTCTCCCTTTTCCGCTGAACTCACAAGCAATTTTAGTTTTGATGCCTGGGCGCAGCCATCTTAGATTGATGGTGGCACCCCGTATGAGGCAAACTGGGAAAGTCCTCTCCGGCTCCTCTTGACGCCATCTTGGGCTGTGCTGTGCGTGCTGATGCTGTGACGCGGCAGTGTAAAAGGGCTGTTTCGCGGTGCTCGTGAAAGCTACCCGACACCTTGGTGCTATTTTCTTTTGTTTGAGCGTGCCAGCAAACCGTATACCATCCGGTTTGGCATGGCGGCAGCTTTTGGAAACAGCGCTAGCGGCCGCGGGGCGACTGCGAAGGGTTGCGCTTCGCTTCCGCAGGCCGAACTCGTCACAGTTAACTGGGAGGATGTATCCATTGTATATATCACGATACATGTATTTTCAGTTATATTTTATAATCGCAATCGTAACTGTACACACACACAGCGAATGAACCGTACGGGCAGCTACTGAACGTGGAATACAAATACTACGAAAGACGCTTTCCTATCATCGCCGCATTGATTTAACGTGAAGTGCGATCCATTTCATGTCGTGTATTTCCTCTCGACAGTGCATATTTATATTCGATGTTGCGCTGCTTTTATTTCGCATTAAATGCACGGGCAACGTTCACCGCGATTACGCCATTAACCGCGGCTATCGCGTACCGAGCTTGGCGAATGCGTGCATGTATGTGGTGCGCCAGCGACGGAGTGCGAAATGCATGCGATCGAGCTGTCCTGCTTCAACAATGTATGCTTTCAAGTTATACCACGGTTCAAGAGCAGCACATAAAAGAAGTTGTATCTAAAGTATCATCCGTCGACGTTTTTATTCAGCCTTGGTGTATGTCCGCAGCGCAACAACGTCGTATCCTTGTCCCGTTTATGAGCATCATGTGCACGACGTATTGTTGAGCAAAACGTCGAAAAACGTGCGCTCTCGGCTGCACCATGAACGAAGACGACAAATTCGCAGCACATACAGTAGCGCTTATGAAAGCGGCGCCGCCCGCTGGCGTGGCGGACGACGGAACTCTCGCCGAGTGCTACTCCCTAGTCATAGCTAAGCCTAAATTGTTTCACATCGAAGGCACATCCGACGGCGCTTTGTAATTGCTCAGCGCTAGAGTAAACAGCCTCTCGTGGAACTTCCTTACTGCCCATGCCTTTGCATCAGTAAAAGAAAGATGTAAATTTCGGTGACGCCCAAGCAGCGGAATCATCGTGCAGACGATGAGCCGCGCACCGCACCAGCTGTGTTGCGAAACTTATTTGTATTGCAATTATCAATAACGCGGTATGGGTGAGAGATCTGCAAGGATTTTTTTTTTTGCTGTTGGCTTATTGTTTAACTGAAGAAAAGATTTTAGTACGCACTTCTGGAGCTGACGGAAGAGATCCACCGTATCGTTGGAGCAGAGGGCTTGCAGGAGGCACGACCTGCCCGGCGTGCGTGTTTACTACGGCGGAGGAAGTAAAATGGGTGTCATATTCGTGAGTCCGTCAATGGTACTAAGTCTATCTGGCTTACACAAAACGTTCATAGGCGAATTAAATCAGGATGGACAGGAAAGCGGTGAAGCAGAAACATGTCACAGCGGCACTCGGACTATCGTTGCATTCTTCCCGCATACGATCTCGGCAATCATCTTGCGATTTCTTTTATTATTTGTGCAGTCCACAATCACGCATTGCTGTCCCGATGATATTACCACTAAAAGCGGTGCTAATAAAGGTATTTAAGTCTCTCAAACTACAATATACGGAGGTGTAAGACCACTCTGCTATGCATGAAGCGTGCGAATGCACAGCCGACTCGGTACTGGCAACAATGGACCGGCGCAATGAATCTGGTTAGAGAGTATTTTCCTCCTCTCCTACTTGCCTTCGGTAAAACGGTCTATAAAAAGAAGCGGCAGACTCCGCTGAGAAAGAGACTACTTGGGAGGCGTCGCAGAGACAACGCCAGACACCAGCTGTGTGAGCGTGTCAGGTTTCTTTCCGGGTCAGCTTCTCTGCCCGTTCCTTCATTATGTTGTATTAAACGTTTGTTTTGTTAGACGACGCCTCGTCTTTGCTGGGACCATTGATGCTGACCGCCGAGGCACGGAGCCGCCAAGCCACCGCTACCGATGGGGCCACCGCGACCCGCATGTAACAACTGGCGGCAGCGGTGCGATACCCAGGCGCGAGCACAAATATAACACAGCCTAGAGATTTACTATACGCGCCGAACAATCAGATTCATACCTGCTAGCGGAGTAGAATTGAAATGCGAAATGAACTTATCGTTTCGTATTGATGCCTATGTGTCTCTCTTTTTTAATTTTTAATCATTTGCCTGCCAAGCAGGCCACACTGTAATTCGTCCCACATCTGCTGCGCATGGTTTCTTGTTGAAAACGGTACCGTTGCCGTCGATTACTTGAAGTGGGAGGTTCCACGTAGCAAACAGATCGAGGCTTCACGCTAGTTAGTGCTGCGCTTTTAGAGCGAGGCTTAGCGCGCAACGGAGGAGGAAGATGGGGAGGAAAGGCAGGGAGGCTAACCCGTAAAAGAAACCGATTTGCTACCCTGCACTGTGGGAAAGGGGTGAGTGGATATAAAAGTTATGAGAGAGGGATGTTTGAAGTTAGTACAGTCCCATTACAGACATGCCACATCACGTCACAGTCATATCACGTAACATAACAGCAAACTCATAGTCTTTCGATTACGCCTGTGCTTTTCATAAAGCGGAGCAGTACCTGGGAGGCCTTCACTGCAGACGATCGCCGTGGCCAGGGACCTGAAATCTTAATTTCAGTCAATGGGCGTCCATCTAGATGCTCCCGCGTATGGCACCGACACTGTCTTACCTCACTGTGTATGGGGAACTCACAAAGAATGTGGCCTATAGACTCGTCGCACCCACAGTTTATACAAGCAGGGCTGTTTGCCATGCCTATCATAAAAAATACGAGTTTGTAAACGCTACACTAACCCACAGGTGGCACAGCAAAGTTTCTTCGCGTCGGGTTAGGCCAGGTGGAAGCCGGAGCTTCAGGTCAGGGTCCAGGGATTTCAACTTAGTGCGCAAGCATGAAAAGAAGAGACACAGAGCCACTACTAAATGACTCCGCAAGGTTTCATACCAGGAGCACACTCGAAAAAACCAACACGCATGTCCAGCCACACATGACACACCTAATCATATACTACAACCAATCAACTCATTAACAGTGACGCGGGACAATCGATTGACCGGCTGGGCCAGTGCTTTATCAAGGCGCGGAAAGGCAAGGCTATTGTAAGCGCGGTGCTCAAAATGTTTCTCCCATCGCAAGTATATTTAAATACGCTTTCCCAGAGAGCGCGACATAACCCGCCACCCAAGCTTCCTTTGTTGCGCATACTCGTGGCCAAACTGAGGCAGCAATGGCGCGTGGAAATATAGCCAGTTCTTTTCTTTTTCAGCATATATTGCTTGAATGTGCTTATGCCGGAAAAGACTTCGTAAAACGGAGAACACAAAAAAATTGTTCTATACAGTGAAAAACAATATGATGTCTTTTTTTTTACTTTCACGTTTTTTATTCAGGCATCGCCTGTGCCTTTCGTTCACATGCATGATGTGTGCGTGTCATGTGCACATGCGTTCAGGTACGCGTATAAGCTCGAGTTTCGAACTAGCTGGTTCGCGCACTCAGTAAGGCAAGAAATCTCAAGCCGAATGGAAAACTACAGACATGCGCTGGGATAGTGAGTCATCCAGAGCTCAATGGCACCTTCCAAAAAATGAAAGTCGTTCAGCTATAGTTAAGTTCAAGTTTTACATGCGGAAGCTGAATATATATTCACATTAAATGGACTTAATTAGGCCTATGAAGCTCAGCTTAGCCTGCCAATCCTAATTAGGGATAAGATGGTGTAATTATGGCCTATGTGTGTTCTGACGGGAAAAGTACAACTGCAATGTGACTTCACAGACCTTTTCCGCATCAAGGACGACAAAATTTTGCCTGGAATAATTCAAGATCAGTACTTCTTGTAGACTTGCAGACGCAAGTCTTTCTTACCAACTTGTAAATGAATGACGCTTCAAGAATCTGTCTTTCTAACTTACCTTTTGAGCCTCCACCGAGTCTGCTGCTTTTGTTGAGTAAATTACACAGTTTTTCACGAAGAATTGCCTACCATTAATAATATTTACAGATTGATAAAGAGAGCATGCTTCACTCAGTAATATATGAAATATTAACATTCTTAACGTTACATCCTTATAGATTATATTGCCTTCTTAAATGCAATATTTACCTTAGGTGATACATGTCTCGTCTCGGAAATGGAGGATATTCGGTCATTCCAGTTCCTATAGGTGGCGCTGCGACAGCATGACATGGCGGCTGAGTCGGTGATAGCGCCACTGCCATATAGCGCGCGTTTTGACAAGCGAGCCCTCTTCTTGATGTTGTGGCATCGTTCGTGTGAGATTCAGCGATTAGACAAGCAGCAGTATGTCACATCAGTCATAAATACGAAGTTATCTATGAGTTTGGCTACACTAGTTTGAAAATAAACGTTCGTTGATACGAGTGCGCATGGATTCGCTAGCTCGCAAGTGAAAACTCCGTCAGTATTGCAGCATGTACTAGACATGCCGCATAAAGGGCGAAAAATTCTTTAAGCAACAGTTTTTATTATAGTCGCCTTTTATTTTATGGCATGTTTCTGTGCGACCACTGAGTTTATATATTGTTCACGTGCTGATATGCCGAGTATATAATTGCTTGTTTGTCTTCGGCGTATATCATGGAGTAGTCTGAGGAAAATGTATGTCACTGCTCGAAATAGTAGCGAAACGGCCATTTGAGCTTAATGAAACAGTCGAAGTTAACACTCGAAGTGCGTTCTTTGCACTACTGGGAGAAAAGCACGTGATCAAGTCGGGAGAAGACATCTATAAAGAAATGATCGCGTTTGTTCAGAACCTTTTTTTTCCATTACATAGGTACAACAATCAGGTACGGCGTTTGGCTGGCAGAAAAGTTTTTCTTCATGAGGACACCATTGCGCACACATAACGATGACAGAGCACGCTTGAAAGCTCTCGGAGCGGTTGTACATGCACCGTTTAGATAGTCCATGATGTGACGAAGTTCGGGATCTGCAGATTGTCTTTCAGTGAGGCACTCTGTGCTGATGGCATTTAGCAGTATGGCCTCATCAGGAATTTCATCTGCGGGGGGATCTACAGGGGCCCGTGAGAGGCAGTCTGCGTCCGAATGCTGACGGCCAGATTTGTATGTGACAGTTATGTCGAATTCCTGTAATCGTAGACTCCATCTTACAAGACGGGTTGAAGGGTCCTTCAGGGTTGCAAGCCAGCATAGGGCATGGTGGTCAGTTACTAACTTGAATGGTTTCCCGTAAAGGTATGGCCGGAACTTCGACGTCGCCCACACAATGGCTAGACATTCTTTCTCTGTTGCGGAATAGTTCGATTCCGCTTTAGATAGACAGCGACTGGCGTAAGCGATTACATGTTCTTGGCCGCCCTGGATTTGAACTAGAACGGCGCCCAGGCCTATGTTGCTTGCATCAGTGTGAAGCTCTGTGTCGGCGTTTTCGTCGAAGTGAGCCAATATGGGAGGTGTTTGTAGGCGGCGTTGAAGCTCTTTGAATGCTTGTTCCTGTGGTGCGTCCCAAGTGAAAGGCGTGTCTGTCTTTGTCAGACGTGTTAGGGGCTCGGCGAGTCGAGCGAAATATTTGACGTAGCGCCGGTAGTAGGCACATAAGCCAAGAAATCGTCGAACAGCTTTCTGGTCTTTGGGCGGAGGGAAGTTGGCAATAGCTGTCGTTTTCTCTGGATCCGGCAGGACACCAGCGTAGCTTACGACGTGCCCCAAGAACTTGAGCTCCGTATAAGCAAAATGACATTTCTCGTTCTTTAACGTAAGACCAGAGGATGTTATGGCTTGCAAAACAGTTTCAAGGCGCCGAAGGTGCTCCTCGAACGTTGGAGCGAAGACCACAACGTCGTCAAGGTAAACGAGACATGTCTGCCACTTGAGATCTGCAAGTACGGTGTCCATAAGCCGTTGGAAAGTAGCCGGAGCAGAACAGAGACCTAAGGGCATAGCCTTGAACTCGTAGAGCCTATCCGGAGTAATAAACGCCGTTTTCTCGCGGTCCCTCTCATCTACCTCTATTTGCCAGTATCCGGACTTCAAGTCCATTGAAGAGAAATATTTCGCGGAGCAGAGACGATCCAGAGCATCGTCGATGCGTGGCAGGGGATAGACGTCTTTCTTTGTAACTTTGTTGAGCCGGCGGTAATCCACACAAAACCTCAGCGTACCATCCTTTTTCTTCACAAGAACGACAGGTGCAGCCCATGGACTCCGCGAGGGCTGGATGACATCGTCGCGAAGCATCTCTTTCACTTGGCGGGTGACAGCGGCGCGTTCAGTCGGAGACACTCGGTAAGGTGACTGTCTGAGAGGTGGCACGGTATCATCCGTGATAATGCGATGCTTGGCGAGATCGGTTCTGCCAACACGTGAAGAGTTGGAGAAGGTCGCCCGATAGCGCTGGAGGAGCTGGTTCACTTGGCGATGCTGCAGTTGAGAAAGCGCAGGGTTAATGTCGAAGTGTAAATCGGTGGTAGGCCTCTCCATTTCGGTCAATGACAGCGTCGCAAGTCCAGAGGCTTTTCGAACATGCGTGATACCGTAAATATGGGCCACTACAGTCCCAGTGCTTAAATGCTGGTGCTCACCGCCAAAATTTGTGAGTAGGACGTCTGCTTTGCCGTCTTCGAGGCGAACGACTCCTCTGGCTACAGCAAGACTGCGTTCGAAAAGTAAGATCTGTTTGCTCTCCACGACACCTTCAAAGTTTCGCAGTGTATTCGCAGCCACAGACGTCATCACGCTAGAACGGGGCGGAATAGTGACGTGATCATCAAGGATGTGCAGTGCTGTCGGTCGCTCTGAAGCACTGTGTATTGCGTTCTCAGTCGATAAGGTCACTGACTTAGTCTGCAGGTCGATAACGGCTCCATTCTCTGCTAAGAAATCCATGCCAAGGATGACGTCGCGGGAACACTGGACAAGTACGACGAAGGTTGCTAAGTACGTTTCTTCTTGCACAGTTACCCTAGAAGTGCAGGTACCGGTCGGCGTTATCAAGTGGCCTCCGGCGGTACGAATTTGTGGGCCTGTCCAGGGTGTAGTCACCTTTTTCAGAGTGGCGGCGAAAGGCCCACTCATCACAGAATAATCGGCGCCAGTATCCACAAGCGCTGTCACGTCGGTTCCGTCCACTGAAATGTTCAGGTCGGCGGTTACGGCTGTGGTGTTGCCGGAACGTCGCGGGGTCCGGTCACGGCTGCGGTGTGGTACTAGCTGATTTCGTGTCGTCGGAGAACTGGAGCGCCGAGGCAGCGGATCATTGTGGGGCGCGTCGTGTCGTCGTGAAACGGAGTGGCCATCCGGTTGCAGCGGTGGAAGAGCTTGAGAATTTCGTCGATGAGCAACCTTCCCTCCAAAGCTTGCCGCGTCTAGTTTTCGCGATGGGGGCTAGGGGAGCGGACCCGCGTCAGGCCGGCATTACCACGTGTCTGCGAGGAGTATTGGCGTGGTGAAGGCGACCGCGAGTAGTCATAGGGCGTTCCGGATGATTCAGCCAAGTACGCGTCAATGGCAGGGGGTCGTTCACCACGCTGCGGCTTTCGCGCATCGGCGCTAAATCCAGGCAGACCCATTCGTCGGTAATAGCAATCGCGGAACAGGTGACCAGCTTCGCCACAGTGGAAGCACAGCGGGCGATTATCACAAGTGCGCCAGACATCGCTTTTGCGTGGACGCACCTGAGAAATTCGAGCGGGAGGTGCTTGACGAGTGTATGCAGAGGCTGCTTGGTGCTGACTGGGAGGTGGATGCTGACTGGGAGGTGGACAGGCACGACGAGTGACTGCAGCGTAGGTCATGGCCTGCTGCGGTGGCATTGTCGGGAGTGGCTCGGGTGGATTGAGTGTCTGGTTGACCTCTTCCCGAACCATCTGAGAAAGGCTGGATACTTGAGGGGGTGCTGCCGTCGAAAATAGTTTTTGCAGCTCCTCGCGTACGACGGCCCGTATGGTCTCACGGAGCACGTCAGTGCTACCATGTCCGCGATGGCGGCAGCAATAGGGATGGACGGCCGCTCGTAGTGCTTAGATCGCATCTCTAGAGCCCTCTCAATGGTAGTGGTCTCGGATACAAATTCCCCGATGGTCTTGGGGGGACATCGCACTAATCCAACGAAGATCTGTTCATTAATTCCCATCATGAGATAGCGAAGTTTTTTTTCTTCGGACATGTTTGGATCAGCGCGACGGAATAGCCTCGTCATGTCCTCGAAGTAAACGAGGACGCTCTCGTTAGGGAGCTGAACTCTCGTCTGTAGGAGCAGTTCGGCGCGTTCTTTCCGAAAAACGGTGGTGAAAGCTTGCAGGAACTGGTCCTTGAAGGAACTCCACGTTGCGATAGTAGTCTCATGATTTTCAAACCATGTACGAGCTGCACCGTCGAGCGAAAAAAATACATGCTGCAGTTTCTGGTCGTCGCCCCAGCGATTGTACTGGGCTACTCGCTCAAATTTATCTAGCCAGTCTTCCGGGTCGTCGCCGGGAAAGGCTTGGAAGATAGGTATCTCCCGCGGCTGCTGCAACACGAAGGAGGGGGCAGTGGTGCCTACCTGCGTCATTACGGGTGGTTGTGTTGTCTCCGAAGGTGGTGCTGGAGAAGATGGTGGCGGCCTCGCAGTACGAGAAAATTGTAGAGGCGCCAATTCGGGATCAAGCCCTCGAAGCCGTCGGCTACTCTGATGGGTAGGCGTAATCTCGATGGTAGGAGATCCTTGAGGGCTGGAGTCCAGCTCCACCAGACCCAAACCAGAACCATTGCTCACCCCGTCCGAAAAATTAAAATACGTCTGAAGAATGTGCGCATTTCATATCGTTATGTCGACGGAGTATGGCTCAAGTCATACTTACAAATCGTATCCTTCGCTTTCACTTCTTTTTAAATTAACCTCGTGGTGATGAATCAGAATAAACTAAAGCTGAACGACAGCCGTAAGGAACAGTTGCACGCGGAGAAATATAAGCGGTTATAAATGAGAGAAAGGGCTCCCTCTGTTGTGCGTCCACCTTAAAAGATATCACCATACGTTTCATATCAGCATGGTGTTTAAACACTGCAGCACTTTAGTGCAGTTGTGATAGCATGATATTAAGCCTAACTTTAATGCGATTCGTGAGCTTGAATGCACTGACAACGCGGATTTTGCCTCAGCAAAATACGTCGCTCAGAATTCACATGAATCCTGAAGTCAAAACGTCTTACAAACCGGCCCAGCGAATCGAAACGCTACTTTTTACTTATTTACTTCTTGGCAGGAAGAACATATTTGCTTTGTCGAACAGGTTATTGATTTGCACGTCTCGGAATGGCAAGAATATTCGTTTTTTGCTCACATCTCCACGCTCCAAACCAATGCGGTCGTCCGCGCCGCCATGAGCTACCACCGGCTCGCTGCTTCAAAAACAAGCCGCACGGCGCCGCCACCGGCGCTCAATCAACCGAATTGAACGCCTGCATGTACATTACCATTTACATGCAGCGGAACGGCTTTCTGTTACGCATTTGTAATATAAACGTTAGAGAGCTTTCGCTGAACTTATTCAGCTGCACTCATGCATCTATTGAAGTGTTTTTCTTCGCGCTTTTTCCACGATATTAATGAAAACGCAGTCCAAACCGGGTCCCGTAACTTTTTGGGAGCAAAACACGAATGCGCATCTAGAAGGTAGCTCCACGCGGCTTCTTGTAAACATCGGCGGTCAGTATTCCAAGCAGTGCAATGAGCAAAATAAAGAGTCAATTGGGCGGGGCTCATAGTTCAAGAAACAGCCTAGAAAACGACGGTTACCCTGGCCTATTCTTCGTGCACATACGTACAATCTCTCCGAGTTTATCTATTCATTCCGCAGTAGGGCGCTGATCAATCAAACAACCAACGCTCGCCTGCTAGTGGTAGAAATTTAATAGGATGTAAGTTGAAATCGACGAATAAAATAAATTAACGAGGCACCTATACTCTGCGTTCCAGCATTCCCATTCCCTTAAACCCCTGTGATGCTTGCCAGTTGTGACTTTTTTTTTTTTTTATAGCAAAGAGCAGAGCCTGACTTTCCGCGAGCATCCGGTCTCTCGCAACATCACAGACACCAGAGTCAATGCAATAGCGCTTCCACTCCATTCTACTGTAAGCCAAGAGAGAAAACGGGCAGGACTTTCATTTCATTTATTTCATGCACTCGTGCTGAGGTGAGGGCTGAGAAAAGCGGCATTGAAACAGCTTGACAAGGCTCTCACTCCCTTAACACAAAAGCAACAGTGTCGGCCAGCAGAATTATTTGTGAACATCATGAAGAGCAAGCAGGAAAGGAACGGAAGAACATCTTTTCAGCATATTATTTATAGCTATTTCGAATTCCGAGAACATAACCGATTTCGCAACATAACAATAACAGCAAAATAAAAAGAATGCAGTATTCGTTGAACATTGAGAGTCCGTGCTGACGGATCATATAGGACATTGCTCTTATCATTGCAGTCTACAAACCTACCCAGCGCCATGATAAACTAAAGGTTTAGAAGTACTCATTTTTTTCGCCTTTGTTCTCATGTAAAGGCGCGGAGCTACATGTGGATGCAGGCAGACGCTAGTTTTGTTTATGATCAGCCTTTTTCCGGCCGACAGCAACAGATGTTTCCGGCCCACAGCTGCAGGCCGTTAGCTCAGCTTAGCAAGCAGTGCTGCTTTGGTCTAGAGTCGCTTCAAAGACATGAAATCAGTTTTGCTCGCAAGTTCCGAAACGTGGCATGATAGGATTGAACGGTATCAGATCGAATGCATTTTGGGTGAATCCGTGGGTGGCCTAAGTTCATAATAAGAGAAGAAATACACATTGTATTCACCCAAGTACAATAATGCGGGTGTAACGTGAAACCACGAAATTTCCACGGAAGCTTTCTTGTTGGCATAAAATTCTTCCGCGACCGAGTTTTGAGCCTAGAACAACATCCTGCCGGCCACCTGCCGGGATCAAGAGTCGGCTCAGCCCTAGTGATTTACCCTTTCGACTCCTCAATAAAGTTTGTACCACCACCACCAGCGCTTTTCAAGGCAGTCAGTCGCTCAACCAAACAGGCTAACATGGAAAGCTAGTCGATGACAACAGCGAAGCTCAATTGATCAACAACTTGAAGTGAAAATTGCATATGTTCGATGTTTTATAGGCGAATCCCCCAAGGTAGTGTATATTTGCAAAAAGGGAGAAATGATCTACTTTTATTCACTCGAGGTGTTTGGACGGATAGTCGAAAGTAACAAAGTTAAACTCGAGTATTTGGACTAGGCACAAGATAAACACTTTTTCTTTCACGTACAGTAACAGATAATTCCGAGATAGCAGCACGAAAAATGGTTAGAAATGTGCGGTGGTCCCAACAACAGGGTGCAGGTTTTGTTGTGGTGACAAATTCCACTCGAGAGACGATGCGCAGCTGGTAATACTGAGGGGCTTCTAAAGATGAATGATTAAACGTGTGAAAATTGCACAATCGAAATATTTTTGTTCGCCTTTCAATGTGAATTGCTTCCGAATTATAAAGCAGACACACCAGCCCCATATGAGTAATAAGAGTAGGTCGGGTTTACAGGGTTCGCGTGCAAAAGCAGATTATGACTAGCAGCTTACCGGTATCGCTCAAGAGGAAAGTATACAACAGTTGCATCTTGCCTGTACTCACCTATGGGGCTGAAATGTGGAGGCTAACCAAGACAGGTATACTTAAGTTGAGGACAACTCAGAGGGCTATGGAACAAAAAATGGTAGGGGTAACATTAAGAGATAGGAAGCGTGCAGAGTGGGTCAGAAAAATAACTCAAGTTACCGACATTCTAGTGGAAATTAAGAAGAAGAAATGGGCATGGGCAGGACATGTAGTGCGAAGAGAGGATAACCGATGATCGCTTAGGGTAACAAACTGGATTCCAAGAGAAGGAAACCGTAGCAGGGGGCGGCAGAAAGTTAGGTGGGTGGATGAGGTTAAGAAGTTCGCGGGGGTCAAGTGCATGCAGCTAGCACAGAACCGGCTTAAGTGAAGAAATATTGGAGAGGCCTTCGCTCTGCAGTTGGTATAGTCAGGCTGATGATGATGATGATGATGTGCAAAAGCGATTCGGGCGACGAGGGGCGCTGTACTGAAGTGCCCTGAAAGTATCGACCACCTGGAATTCTTTCATCTGCCATAAATTAACATAGTTGTCTATGCATATGTGAGAAATTCATTTCGTTGCCGCTTTATCTTTTCTTTTTCTCCCTTTGTTACCTTTCCACGCGTCGGGTAGCCTACTGGGAATCGCTTAGTTTACCTCCCTGACCTTCCGTTTTTTTTTTTCTGTCTTTCTCTGTTAGCAAGTTAGTATAAATAATCCTTAGCAGCTAGGCGCAGAAACCCAAGGAGTCTCAAATATGAACAGCACAATACACGCTAGGAACTCACAGTATACAGGAAATTACAAAATACTAATACAAATATCAAATAATAAAATGCATGAAAATCTCCATATGAAACAAATAAAGTGGAAATCCATCAGAGCTGAATTTGGACACCAAGTAACGTTTGCAATTGAAACGTACTCAAATCACAAAATACAACACAGAATAATAGCAACACACCGAGTAAACTTCAGAATGACATCCACATCGCAGTCGCTTCACGATATAAGTTTGGTTAGTCAGGGGAGCTACGATGCGAGTGATTCTTTTTCGTCAAGTGCTATAACTTTGCTTATTGATTTTATGTTAGTGTTAGAAAGATCGAGTTGGTTCCAATATCTATTTACGACAGAAAAAAAAAAAATATTTAAATCTCTTTGTGTTGTTTCAGTAAGGAAATGAATAACACTACTGTTTTTTTTTCTCTTTGTGCGGTTAAAGCGAAGTTAGACTAATGAGTATCTTGCATTGGTGGATTGGCATTTAAGTTTGGTAAGACGAAAGCTTGGCATGTTCCTAACTTAATGGATAGGGTAGAGGTGATAATGATACGATATGGCCTTATTACGTGCTGTTTATATATATATATTAGTAGACTATACTACAACCAAGTATTTCAGAGATCGAAGAAATGCACAATGCTCCTGAAGAAAGAACATTATTATCAGAAGGAATATGCGATTGCCTGCGGTGGAAGGTGGATAATATCAAGGATGTTATGAAGGCGAAAGCCTTTGATGGCTCATGCTGTCGTGGACAGAATGTGTCCCACTTTTGAGGCGTTCTGAGTGGCCGAGGCGGGATGCTTCCCTGCAATCTGCAATGCCACACTTGAACGTGCGCTCTGTGAAAGGTGGCTGTTCGTGGCCCTAAGGGGCTGTGACTGGTAGGTCAACGCCGCTTGCGGCGGGGGCTAGCCTGCCACCGAATTTTACGGCTCTTGTCGCGTGGCGTTCCTTGGCGCGCGTTCAAGTTTGGGATTGCAGATGGCAGGAACGCTAGACAAGAAGAGACCTCATGCTTTCGCCTTTCACTACTTTAGTCGCTAAAGTTCATCGTAATTTTTAATATCATCTATTACATCATGTATATTGGTCTGAGCAGGGGCGGTTGACTTCAATCGACCGTTCTCGGTGGAAAAATCTCTGAAGAAGCACGAGCAGAAATCAGTGAGTTTCAAGTTAATGGCTGCGTAGTTGCCTTTATCATGCAATATTAATAGCGGTTTTCTTTTACTTTAATTAGGGGGGAGTCATGGTAACTTACAAGTGTATGAGGAGTGTATTATAGAAGGATCACTAAGTCCCTGTAAATGAAGTAGCGGCAAGACTTTACCAGGGTAAGAAATTATAGCCAAGCCGACTACGTTAGAAGAGTGATTAATTTTGTTTGTGAGGTTTTCTGCGAGCAAAGATAGACCGAAGGTTAGGCAACTGTTAACTAATTCGCTTTCAGTGCTATTAATATTGCGGAACAGAGGTTGTGGTAGGTTAATTCTATTGAGAAAATTAAAGTCTCTGATTTCAACAATAGGAGTACGTATGATTATATAAAGCCGTTATGACGTGCAGTGCGTCAGGGAAATGAGAAACAAAGGCATCAATTAGACGGGGTGGCCATAGCAAACGCCAGTGACTGCAGGAGGAAATATTTTGTAGAATATGAAAATTTAATTTGAAGGAAAAAGAAAATCACGGCCTCCTATTTGTACGCTATCACTTTGTCCATTTGTTCTATCACGTCGAAAAAAAAAACACTTCAGAGCCACGTACAGACACTTTTATCCAGATTACAAGTGGTACCGTTATGTTGTAGTCCCTCGTGCCTGTAAGCTATCATGGGCGTGGAATTAGGGTGGGAAGCTTCAGATAATAGTATGAAAGGTGTGCGCGATACACCTGCAACTTTCTTTTTTTTTTAACAGATTACTTCATTATTTTCTCAGCAAGCAGTATTAAGCGAGTGAGCTATTGGGAACTACTCTAAAGGGAGCGCTGCCATGGCCGAGGATGTGTGGGTCAGAGAAAAGGGTAGCTAAGTGTGATACATCATATATCTCTTTCTAGAGCACTAGCGGATAGCTGAGTGCCATGGAATACAAATGTCATAATTGCCTTCTCGACTCAGCTAACGAGGGATTGCATTCTTTTGCAAGATGTTTTACAACCCAGAAATTTCGCGCCGTACGGCGTGAAGTTGGAGGCTAGAGGCTAAAGTCTGGCTTGCCATCTTGGGCTTATATAGAAATATGGTTAAATTTTTCAAAATTTCAGGCATGATTACAATGCCGAAAGTTCTATAGCGCGCTGCGAACGAACATTCAAACCCTACGCGCTTCGGCTAAAGCGCAGTAAGACAAATAGCACGTCTTGGGGGACATAAGGCGGACTTTTTTTTTTTTTTTCTCAGCTGCCGCTCTGGCAGTGTCCTAGCCTGGTTTAATCATAATGAAATCAGGAGTCTGCACAAGCTTGGGCGATTCAAGAGGAAGACAGTTCAACAGTTCAAGCAAAAACTCTGCTTGCGGCTCGATCTATCGTCGGTGACCGAAGGAAAAACGTAGACTCCGCGCAACACAAGATGGTCTCTGCTTCCAGTGGTCTCAGTTCATTCGATCAGTCTTCCAGTCGCTCACAGTGAGTGCTTGCAATGCGTACCAGCTCGCTGCCGCGTCTACGTTTCAGCAGCGCTCCGTGAAACACCACAGCTAGGAGGCCGAGTTATTTCGAGTTTTTTACTGTTTGCGTTATTTTAGGCAGTTGGTTTTGGGTTACTGCTTTAAAAACTAAGAATTTCTGGAGCACTTTCTCATGCACGTACTTCTACCACTATTGCAATGCCAATTGTTATTTATCTGTTTAAAAATACTGAAAGCAAATATTTTTATAAGAACAGAAAAGTCTTTGCAGTTGACCCTAATTGTCCCGGAACATGACAAAACACAAAGGCGTTTTTACGTTTTGCCTCCTATATAAATTCGACTGTCACGACCAGGGTTCCATCGCGCACAGCAGCCCAACGCTAGAGCCTGTAAGCTACGGCAGGTGGCTGGAAAAGTTTCGTCATTGCTATAGAAGTGAGTTTATCTGCTTTGCTTTCTAATACCAGGGCTATAATGCGCCCGTAGCAATCTCGGAACATTTTGACATAATGTACTCTAGTGGCTAGGCACCGGTCCTTCGGCACGTAAAAATTCGATTAGCTGCAATCACCCAACACACACACACACACACACACACACACACACACACACACACACACACACACACACACACACACACACACACACACACACACACACACACACACACACACACACACACACACACACACACACACACACACACACACACACACACACACACGCACGCACGCACGCACGCACAGACACACACACGCACATGCACATACACACACAGACACACACACACACGCACACACACACACACACACGCACACAAACACACACACACACACACACACACACACACACACACACACACACACACACACACACACACACACACACACACACACACACACACACACACACACACACACACACACACACACACACACACACACACACACACACACACACACACACACGCACGCACGCACGCACGCACAGACACACACACGCACATGCACACACACACACAGACACACACACACACGCACACACACACACACACACACACACACACACACACACACACACACACACACACACACACACACACACACACACACACACACACACACACACACACACACACACACACACACACACACACACACACACACACACACACACACACACACACACACACACACACACACACACACACACACACGCACGCACGCACGCACGCACAGACACACACACGCACATGCACATACACACACAGACACACACACACACGCACACACACACACACACACGCACACAAACACGCACACACAGGCACGCACACACACACACTCTCTCTGTCAACGCACCTTCTTTACACGTATGCTGTTCCTGCTTACCTGTCCAGTATTCTCGATGCTAGAGATTTCTGGGACACCTTTCATTTGTGAGACAATTGTGGATAGCATAATACAATGTTGTGCACCTAGTGTCCTCAATGGTCCAAAGCTGCGATGAGCAGCCTAAATCGCCTTTGAAGTTTCTCGCGCGCTTGCATTTAGTTGTTAAAGCTCCATTAAAAACCAATGGGCTGTGTTTTTATGTAATTTTGAAGCAACTGTAGAATATTGTGAGATAGTTTTTGATAGAAATGGTTAGCTTCAGATGCGTAAAGAAAAATTTCTTCTGAAGTTTATCCTGCTTTCACAGCGGGTATTTATGATTGCCATGGAAACCTAATTGGGGGCGTTTTTAAATATTGGTAGAAAAAAAGATAGCTGAAGTTTAAAGTAAAACTTTTTGTTGGCCTAGTTGGCCCACGATGACATGAAAAAAGCAATGCGAATGAAGTAGCCCGGAGGCGAAACGAAAAAGAGACAGAAATGACCGCTGACTGACAAGTAATCTCTATAGAGCAAAACATGCACAATATATTCGAAAGCAATGCCACTAACAATCAGATGCAGTCAGCGTCACCTGTTGTAAACAGCCATACAGCGATTAAAACCGAAATAGGGTGAAAGGCTAAAAGAATATGTCATTCTAAATAATTGTAAAATATTTAGCTGTCCTGGACGAAGTATACACCAAAAAGGTATTGTTGTCGACAGAGACGCCACGCACTTTCGGCCCACGGATGGAATTCGCGCAGACCCTCTCCGGGGTCCCGCCTCGGACTCGACGGGGGGTGCTCTGCTCCGCGCTGCGAAGTAGCTCTCGGGTTACTGGGCCATTCCGACCCCGGACATCTGGTCGGAGAGGGTGTGCGGAGAGGGACCGAGTGGACCGTGCCGCCACCGAAACGGAGCCCTTTCGGGCAGTGTGTGTTCTGTACGCCGTGCGAGCGAGTGTTGTAAACGAAGGGACAATACATCTGTTCCGTTGTTTTGTTTTGACGACTGTGTCGACTACAGTACATTGACGATGAATTAGTCAGGCATGCGCTGCCAATAACCAAAGTTTAACAGTGTGCTTCTAACAAGGCATGCTCACTCTCATAGTGCGATTTCAACGCGGCACTCACTCACGACGCGTCCCTTACACGCATGCAAACTTTGCCACATGTTAACGGAATCTGGCGGATCACCCCTTCTCTAGAACTGACAAACGTGTAGGAATGCCTACGCCCACATGTTTGTCTTTTAAACTTTAACTCCTCTAAACCTGGCTGCAGAGAGAAAGCTCAGCTACTCTTAGTTACACATGTATGGGTTCACCTATCCTTGGATCAAGTCAAGCGCGTAAGCCAGGCTGCAGCCGCAGTTGTTGCTGCCGCTTCGAACCTGCGTAGCGAGTAACGAGTTAGTTACCGTTGTTGGATGAGAAAGGGACTTGTCACCCCACCCTGCCCCGGTGACAAACATAACTCATCAACCCCATCATAATCAGCAGAATACCTTCCACTTGCAGTAAAGGCTAATATTTATCTTTTCGCCGTCTACTGTGTTATTATTTGTGAAAGATGACAATAACAACGATGCTGTCATTGTGTAGAAAATCAAACTGCTCTAGAGAATAGTAATTGACTTACAAATTCAGTCATTTTTTTCGCACCTGCCGATTCTGGTTCTTCCATTTACAATTTCAATAATAATGTTCGGAATCCGTTCATTGATAAAGATATCTCGCTGTTTGTTTACCAACTAACGTATTTAGGATGAAGCAGATTGTTTACACCGTCATTAGTGCTAGCCACATGCCAGGCTTTATAAACCGAAATTTTTCCAGCGCCCTATCCCCCTTAAAATTATTGCTCTTTAAGTAGGTATAATGAGCTCAACTCGAGTGCATGTCGTCAGTATGGAATCCTGCTTACGTGAACCCAACCAGTTCTCTAGAGCACGTTACAAATATTTCCGTTCACTTCATTTTTTCTATTTACAACCGAACAGTCAGTATATCGGGCACAAAATGTAAACTTGCGCTTCCCCCTTTACATTCAGGCTCAAAGGTTCGATCTTAATTTTATTTCATAAACGTTTTCTCTGCTATACAGGCAACTAATTATTTAGCTGCTCGTTCTCATTGCATTTGTCACAACTACAAAATTAATATTCATAGTTCCAGCACAAAAATTACAAGGCTGCGTTTTAGGCTGCATAAGAGTGGAAATGGCGAAAGCCATCGCTGCTATGATTTTCGTTATTACTATCGCTACTATAGTCATTACCATCATTAACTAAATACACCGACACTGTCATCGCTACCATCAGCGCTGTCATTATCACTAATTGCAGCGTCATTACGGTCTACGCTATCATCACTGCCATTATCACTAACTGCATCGTCATTTTCATCGCTACTACCATCCTTACGCTAGACAAGGATAATTATACGATCTGTTTCTGACGACTCCGGTTGCCGTCCGTTCGATGTGCCTGAAACAATTGAACATTGTTTCTTCAGTTGCAAAGATGCAATTCTCTTCTGGAACGAGCTGCAGAGAGCTCTAAAGAAATAATTTCGACTAAATTCGTACAGTTTGCGACGCCGTGTAGTTACTAGACCCAAATACGAACCCTGTGACATGAGGTTCCTTATTCGACTCCATAGCTTGTATAAGACGCGCATATGGGATCGCAACGCTGAACCTATTTTGCAACCAAGAAATCATTTTAGCCGAATGACACTGCAACTATTGCGCATTTATGAGGACATTAGAGAGATTTAGCTTACCGTGAACCGCGATCCGCCACTGTGACCCTCTGCCGCGCGTGGGCCGGGCGCACAAGCTGATTGGTCCCGACGCGGCAGGTCTATATGCTGACATCAAGTATGTGGCACCACCTATCGGCGTCAAGGGGATTTGGGCATGCGCAGTGGAACGCGCGGTGGCGGATCACGGTAGCGGATCACGGTAGCGGATCGCGGATAACGGTAAGCTAAATCTCTCTATTGACTTTCAGCCAGAATGGCTTTCGCTGTTGACACGGTGTTTATATTTGCCGCCTTTTGTACTTTCTGCGAAGATAGGGAAGCTCAGCAATGATTGACGGCTTTTTAAATAGTTTGTGTATATATCCTTTTTATACATAACCACATGTAATAAATATTGCGCATAAAAAAAATCCCAGCATGAAGTATTGGCTTGTGGGCTCGGCTGGTAATCGGAGGGATAGTGGTTCGATTGCCACTGAGGATGGATATTTATTTTTTTTTTTAGGTGTGAATTCGAGCGGACAATTCGTGCGCAGATTTATGTCGACCCACGCCGGCAATCCATTTGGCCGACACTTTCGTCCCCGTCACCCTTGAACAAAGAAGCAAAGGGAGGCGAAGTACATTTTTTTGTCATTTATTCCTATTATCTCTCCTGGAAGTAATAAGATTAGCCTTGTCGTTGCGCGCGTATCAGCGTGAGTGGGGAACCGATTTCTGGGAATGGTGGGGCGCCCTTTAGCTTCATAATCTGACTATTTTCGTTAGGTTCAAACAGGCGAACCGAGTGGACGAGCTTGAGCGTGTACCTCTGTTTCGTATCAGCGTCTGGAAACTGCATGGAGCTAACGTCGGAACAGCGATACGCGGCGAAGTTTTGCAATGAACTGTAGAAGCCACCCACCGGGGCACTCTTCCTGATCAAGGCAATCATGCTGTGTGCTGAATGCTATGCTGTTGAAATGCCACAAAGAATTTACCGACGGTCGTAAAGCCGTCCAGGTCAGCAACAGTTCGGGCGTCCGTCGACGACCGCTTCGGACGATGATGACAATAAGGTGCGTGCTTTACTGAAAACAGATCTGTTAGAAGTGTCCTTATGACTGCGGAGTTAGAGATTTTACACTAATGATGACGCTTATACGCATATAATTTTTCAGTAAAGCACGCACACACTCATTCTCGCCGTCCGTAGCCATCGTTCATTGTCGCCCGGATTGTTACTGGGTTAGTCCCTTTCACAGCCGCCTGTCAATGCTTTGTGTCCTTAGAACAGTCGCAATCAGCCCATCACACCATCGCCTAGATCATGACGAGTGTCTCGGTAGGCGACTTTCCCATTTTGTTGCGAAACTTCCCCGCGTACCTCTGTTCCGACTTCCGATTCATTTTCCTAGACACAGCTACAAAAGAGGGGTACACTCTCAAGCCCGTCTCCTCGTCTCACTTGTTCGAAACCATCTGAACTCGTCACATTGTGAAGCTGAAGGGTACCGCACCATTTCCCGAAGCTAGCTTCCCAATCGCACTCATACCGGCGCAACGCTATGACTAGTCTCATTACTTTCAGGACAGACCCTGTATATCACGCAAATGACCGCAATTGCGCTCAAATCATATCGGGCGATGATAACCAGTTTTTCCGCAGCTCTTTAGCTAGTATTATAAGCTTAGTGCAACCTTTTTTGCATAATATTTTACAGTATTTAAATTAACTTTCTAGTACCTTGTAACTACTCCTTTCGTTTATTCGCCGAGCCCTCAGGGTAAACAAATAAATCGTGTAAGAGCAATCTTACCTTCCAGTCAAACAAGGAACAAGGCGGGCTTTCGTAAAGGCTAATCGACAATAGGCCATATTTCCACTAGCAGCCATAAGACAAAGAAATGCACGGGACATAGTGAAACGCTATATATAGCCTTCACATATTACGAAAAATAATTTGATTCGATTAAAGCGTTAGCGGTCGTACAGGCATTACCGAACCAGTGTGTAGAAGACGTTTTACTATAATTGCTGAAAAATATTACGAGCGGTCACGCAGGAGCTATGGGCTTCCAAGCAGGAAGCAACAAAATTCCCACCAACAAACCTCATGTAAGGAGACTATCTCTCTCGCATTATTCGGTGTGCATTTACATAAGGCATTTAGTTATTTCCTTTGGGAAAACTAACGATCAATGCAGAATGCACTTCAAATAAACTTTTCTCAGATTACAGCAGAATCTGCACTGGAGAAATGCGTAAGCCTAAGCGTTGCTGTGTTGTCCGCGAGATGTGTCAGCGGGATTCCACGAGTGATAGATACCGGGCTTTTCCTTTCCTGTAACCACTTAAATAAATATAATTAATTACTAATCACCCACACCAACCATTTTGTCACTTGCGCATCTTTCCTTGATGCTCTGTTAGATGGTACCATTCTTTTTTCGAGATACGAACTTCTCCTCTTCCGCGAGTGACAGATACTGAGCCTTTCCTTTCCTGTAAACCACTTAGCTTGTTCTAATTAAGTTTAAACGGAGGCAAAACGAAGATGCGTCCGTGTGCTGTACGATGTCAGTGCACGTTAAAGATCCCCAGGTGGTCGAAATTACTCCGGAGCCCTCCACTACGGCACTCCTTTCACTCTTTCCGCTTTCACTGCCATCTTCCTCCGTCCCTTTACGGCGGCGCGGTTAAGGTGTTCACAAAACAAGTGTGACAGACATTTCGCCTGTCCTCTTCTGTGAATAATTTATGATTGTTATTACTCTAAATAATTTCTTAATTAAACCACATCAACCATTTTGTCGCTTGTATACCTTTTCTTGACGCTCTGTTCTATAGTACCATTCTTTTTCCTATATACCAACTAGTTTCTCTTTTACAGCGCCAACAAAGTCATGTCCACGTGAAATCCACCTACATAGCCATATAATGCGTAAGGTGCGTAATGCGTATTGCGTAAAGATGACCATAAGTCGACGCCCCTTTATATGCTTAGCGACATGCGCTGAAGTGGAACGACAGAACTTTAGTTGACATGTCCTATTAGAAGGCTCAGTACCGACCTTTCACTTTGAAGCTTGTCCCTTTTACCGAGGAGCCAGGATCATTGAACCCTTTTTCATGTGGCTGTATTTAGAAAGAAGGATGCAATGAGTCAGGTCATGTCAAACGTCCCAAACTTTACTGCGCTGTTGCTCATATTATAAAGGACAGCACTCGGTTGGTTACTCTCATACATTGACTTTGACGCTAAGCGCAATAGTTGCCACCGCACAAAACAATAAGCGGACAGTGACCTCGCAAAATTAGCAGAATGATTGCAGCCTTAATCGAGAAGCTGATTTTACCTTGCAAAAAGCTTGGAATTCCAGTAAAGTGATACTGATGCCTCCATCCATTGCTTTATTTGGAGCTTGTCAAAACTTTCACTCCATCGTTCTTGCTTAAATGTGTGTACTCTTCTCAAGAATTTGTGAAAATTAATAATATTTTGTGATGAAAAGAAAATCTGGAAGTCAAAGTTATGCAAGCGAGCGCAAAACCAAATAATGTAAAGCAGTGATTATTGCAATGAAATGGGCTCCATGAATGCAATACTTTAATATTGCTGTAGTTTCTGCTGCTGTTTTCCTGATGTTAGTTTCCTTTTTCTTTCTGTTGCTATTGTTGCTGTCAGAATTCGTCAAAGCGAATGCTATCTCACTCTACCATCTTGCGAGAAAAGAGGAAGATGAAGGTAAGGAGCTTTCAGAATATATCCAGATGCCTAATCATTGGCTAAGCGCAAGGTTTTGTTCAAAGGCTTTGCTTGTGCGTCTGCGGCTTATAAGACTGTGGGATCTTCCGACTGTACGTGCGAAATCGGTAACGGCAAACAATCGCTCGCGAGTTAAATTTGTTTCGGAAACCACACTAAACATCTCTACGAAAGGGCTTCGTCACTGCACCATGCAGCTGCTGCACAGCGATGCCTTTGCGATGTCATTGCCAGCTGATACGGTACTCCTTGCTCAAACCTTTTAGGGGTGCCTCCCGGGCACCTAGCAATCTTTACCAAGCGGGTGGTCACAATTATTTTGTATCCATATACTTCTATCTTATGAAGAGGCTAATGCTGCATTCGTTAACCTATTCAGTTTGAACACTCCTGCGTGTAGCGGGTGTTTCAAATAAGTCCATACGAATTTGTCTCTTAAAAACCGTACATGATACTTCAGTGCAGCCTGCGCAGGTTGACTGTGCGATACCCTAGGGCGGACGTTGCATAGAGTAGAATAGAAAGATGATTCATTCAATTTCGTCATTTTTGGCGGTCGGGCATATGATTCAATGGTGAAATTGAGGGATGTAAAACCCAAAGATGCACCTAGTATTTAAAATTATAAAGTCGGCTTCGTGGTTTGGGGTCATCATCAACAGCAGCCTGACTACACATACTACAAAATTTCTCTCACATACTTTCGCTTAACCTGGCCCTGTCCCAGCTCCTGCTTCTTAAACCGAGCAAGCTACCTATATCTTCTGCCCACCTAACTCCTGCTGCCCCCTGCGGCCACCTGCTAAGTTTGCCTTCAGTTGAGATCTGGAGAATTACCAGTAACGACCATAGACAATGTATTTACCATGACCCTTGATTGGAAATATTTTCCCTACTTGTTCTTCATTCTTGTTGTCAGAGAAATTCGTACATCCCCATCATCATCATCATCATCATCAGTCTGACTATACCCACTGCAGGGCGAAGTGCTCTCCCATATTTCTCCACTTAACTCGGTTCTGTACTAGCTGCATCCACTTGACCCCTGCGAACTTCTTAACCTCATCCGCCCACCTGACTTTCTGCTGCCCCCTGCTACGCTTTCCTTCCCTTGGAATCCAGTTTGATACCCTAAGCGACCATCGGTCATCCTCTCTTCGCCCTACATGTCCTGCCCATGCCCATTTCTTCTTCCTAATTTTCACTAGAATGTCGGTAACTTGAGTTATTTCTCTGACCCACTCTGCACGCTTCCTATCTCCTAATGTTACCCCTACCATTTTTCGTTCCATAGCCCTCTGGGTTGTCCTCAACTTAAGTAGAACTCTTTGTTAGCCTCCACGTTTCAGCCCCATAGGTGAGTACAGCTAAGATGCAACTGTTGTATACTTTCCTCTTGAGTGATACAGGTAAGCAGCTAGTCATAATCTGCGAGTGCTTGCTAAATGTGCTCCATCCCAATCTTATTCTTATTGTTATTTCCTTTTCATGATCCGGATCTGCGGTTACTACCTGTCCTAAGTAGACATATTCGCCTACTACTTCCAGTACTTCGCTACCTAATGTAAACGGCTGTTCCTTCCCGAGGCTGTTAATATTACCTTAGTCTTCTGCATATTAATTTTCAAGCCTACCTTTCTACTTTTCCTGTCTGGGTCATCAAATTCGTACATTAGTTATATAAATAATCGGGAGACCCTTAACCTTTGCTTTAGATTAGTATTAGATTTAATAAATCTTGAAGCTCTTACTCAGTCGCTTGCTGATGTATACCCCCTTTCCATCTTCGTTTAGTCTCCCCTCTATTAAATAACCTAGGAAACAGTATTGCTTTGGATAAGTTTATAGGATAGAATGTACCAAAGGCGCGTAGTGGAGGGCTCCGGAAATTTCGACCACCTGGGGTTCTTTAACATGCACTGACATCGCACAACACATGGGCTTCTTGCTTTTCGCCTCCATCGAAAAGCAGTCGCCGCGGACGGGATTCGATCCCGCATCCTTGACACAGTAGCCGAGCGCCCTAACCACTGCACCGCCACGGCGGAGTTGGAAAATAGTATTGATTTTAGCGCATAATATCGAAAAGTTCATTATGAAAATCCTTGTTGAAGACTAGAGTAGAAAATATTTAACTTTATAACTTCCGTTATCCTGCTTTGTTAGAATTCACTTTTTTTTCTTTTCTACTCCAGTTAAAAGTTTGCAACGTGTATGGTATGTATTTTATATGGTTGCTATTTTCGTACGATTTGCATCTTTTCTGCCGTTACAGCTCAATAGGGCATGAGCCCTTTTTAGGCCCAGTCTTCTCAGGTCTACTCCGGCATTACAAGATCATCAATAAAATTTATCACCTCAAACATAAATGAAGCTACAATGAAATATGTTTGTTGTTCATTAAATTACTTCCCCATTTTGTCACTTCGCGGAAATGGAAAAGTTATTCGTGCACCATAACCCGATTAGCTTCAATAAAGCTACATTGAAATATTTTTGTTATACACTAAGGTTTTTTGACAATTTATTGCTTCGCGAGAAAGAAAAAGTTATCTATGAGCCATATATGAGATTATCCGAGAAAAGTTCGGTGACAGGCCTACGTAGACTGAGTGAAGCATGTTGGTTCATGGTTGCTTGGCCGTAATGTAGTAGGCAAAACAAAACAAAAATTAATGAGTGCAAGAAAATAATTCTAGCGCAGCCATTCAAGCGTTTTTGCGATATATTGAGGCAGCAAATTTCAGAGAGGCTTGCACGCATGCCTGTGCAGTTGCAAAGTGCTCTTTAGGTTTTTCAGGAGAGAGAGAGAGAGACAAACATTTATTATGAGCAGGTGTGAAATATTCAGCCCTAGGTGGGCGGAGTCCAGGCAGCCGTGGACCCGAGCTACCTCTCGAGTCCGGCTGACCAGACTACGCTGATCATCCAGGCTGGGGCTTGACAGCTGAGTCTCGCACTGCTCTTCGGTTATGGCCATGGTGGTTATAGTACCAGTTGGTCCCTTGCATATCCCCGCACCATATGCTGTAGGGTGTTTGGTACGTCACAAAATGTGCATTCATATTTGTAGGTGGTGGGCGAGATTCTGTGTAGTAAGGTGCCGTGGACGTGGCTGTTGGTTCGTATTTTTCGGAGGGTGACCGCTTCTTCTCTGGTTAGTTTCGTGTGGGGTGGAGAATATTTTCTTCTATCAAATCTGTAATGCAGGAGAATGTCAGTATATTTCTTGGGCACGTCTTGTGTTCTCCGAAATCTCTCTGGAAGTGGTGCCGGTTAGCATATCCTCGGGCTGAGGCGTTGGCGGCCTCGTTTCCTTCCAAATGGGTGTGTCCCGGAGTCCATATGATGTAGGTATCTGAGAGGTGATGAGTTGTGATGCGACGAAGGATTTGAAGTGCTATGCTGGAAATTATTTCCTTTTGGTAGTTTCTGCATGCAGACTGAATCAGTGAGAATGACGGCGTGTTCTTTGCTCGTCGAGACCGCTGCCTCTTCGGCTGCGTCAGTGGTCAAACCGAATTTCTCAGAAGATAAGAAAGAAGAGCCACGACCAAGCAGCGCACAGCTCGTTTTCTGAGAATACGAAAGAAGAAAGAGAATTCTGAGAATTCTCTATGGCTCGAGACTCTCGCCTGGTTTGTGGCTGGTGACTCTCTTACGTTTGGTTTACGCCGACAACAACGGCGACGCGGCTCAACCGACGAACTGGCGTATAGGAGCTGAGCTCTAAAAAAATGTTCAACCATAAAGGTCATCCAGCAGCGGTAATACATTTCTTAGATGCCCAGTTTCAGGCGAATTCGTACTTTCTACGCAGCAGACGCCGCACAGAAGTTTCACTAAAAGTTGCATTGACAGCAGTTTCACTAAAAGTTGCATTGAGTGCGCGGCTTTTGCTCCGCCGGGTGGTGCAGTGGTAAGACGCCCGACTACTGTGCCGGAGTACCCGGGTTCGAACCCGACCTCGGCGGCTGCGTTTCGATGGAGGCGAAACAAAGAGGCGTCCGTGTGCTGTGCGACGTCAACGCACGTTAAAGATCCCCAGGTGGTCTAAATTACTCCGTAGCCCTCCGCTACGGCTCCTCTGTCTCTCTTTCCACTTTAACTCCCACCTTCCTTCCTTCCCTTACTGCGCGGTTGAGGTGTTCACAGAAAACAAGTGAGACAGTTACCACGCCTTTGCCTTCCTATAAATCAATCAATCAATCAGTGCGCGGCTTTTAGCAAAATTGCTATTGCACAATTGACCGTGGTGCAAATTGACATATGGCCTCTGCACAGAGAAATGAAAATGTATTCGAACAATTAGTTGAGCTTACCGTAGCGCGCTTCTTCTTGACAGCTGCACTCCGTCGACCTGGTGGTTTCAATTTGCGGTTGTATTCGAACAAGTTTGTCACAAAACCTGCTTTGAAACGCCTTTTGAACGTAGCCTTGGCAAATCTTGAAGCTTCCCCTAAGGTTCCCGCAGTGTTAATAGCATTCTGGCGCCAAATATATCGAGCAAACGTAGGACTTGTTGCTTGTAGGACTGTTGGCACGGTACAGATCTTTTACTCTCTCGTCTCAAGGGTACTTGTGACTTGGAAATTTATGACAGGTCACACCCGTTGTTGTCTTTGAGAAATTTGTTCATCCCACAACACGGCACCAGTGGCTGTGACTCACCTTGCAGTCTGACATGTGCATCGCAACAAGCAGCAGGCTTAACTAGTGTGAGCGCATTCAGATGTCGTGGAACCACTTGAGTATCCCCGACTCCGCTTGCTCCTAACAACTCATGGCGTCATTGGCACCGGGCGATCTTTAGCGATCACTTGATCATAGTGTATGGTTCGCTACACGGGTCTTTTACATTTAAAAATTGACTCGTTCATATGCCACATTTTGCATGGCATAAATAAAAATCTAAAATTTCTTTTCGATCTTTGAATGTCAAAGAGGCGGCAGAGTTGCCTTCTAATATTTTTTTAGTGTGCTAATCGTCCGCGCTGCAGCCACCAGCATGGACCAGCGCGCTGGTGCACCCGAAGACGAAGACGTTGGTCGCCTTCTTTGTGGTTCGCTACGCATGACGCTCCTCTGCACGTCCATCCTGAACAGCTGGATCCATCTGGGTCTTGTGGCTAAACGCACCCCTACAATTGATGGAAGTGCTGGGTGCGTTCCCATACACCCTGCAACTACTAAGCCGCACATTGGCCTCTGTCTCCACTATGCCGGACGATAGCAACTCGACATCGCCGCCCGTCCCAACCACGGTCAGTGTGTTCTGGCGTCCTACGGTAGTGTGACCCATGCCTCGTCAGAGGCATAGCCGAAAAAAACGTTGACGATTGGTTGTCGGTGTATGAGCGCGTCAGCAGCTACAACAAATGGGATGCCACTGTCAAGTAGTAACGTAATCTTCTATCTGACTGACGTGGCGAACCTCGGGTTTCATAACCATGAGGCAGACCTGCCATCTTAGTCTGCATTTAAGAAGAATTTTGTAGAAGTGTTTAGCCGTCCTGCTGTGCATAAGCTTCTTGCCGAACAACGTTTGCGTGAGCACGCGCAGCATGCCGAAGAGACCTGCACCAGCTATATTAAAGACATCGTTTACCTTTGCAATCTTTTCAACCTGCTTATGTCTGAAGCGAATAAGATCGAGAACGTCCTGCAAGGCATTGGTGAAGACGCGTTTTAGATGCTCTTGGCGAGAAATCCTACCACTGTCAGTGATTTCTTCAAACTTGGCCAGAGCTACGACGAGATTCGCAAGCGACGTGCTTTTATCTGGTGATCCGGTGTCTGTGACAAGACTCTCTCCACACTAGCCCTGGGCGGTTCGACTTCTTCGGAGGAAATCCCTTTGACCCAACAAATCAAAGCCTTTGTTCGCGAAGAGGTCGCCCGTCAGCTGTCCATGATTCCTGAATTACAAGATAATGGCCGCCTTGTTCCTTACTTGGCTCCGTCTTTGGCCCCTACCATATGACGTGTCGTAGAAGACCATGTCGCTGATGCCCTGCCGCCCAACCCCGTGCTGTCGCCTTACAGTAATAACATCTCTGACGTACGCCCAAGTTCTGACTAGGCCGTTAGTGCCCTCCGCACCTGGTTCCTACCAGGCAGCCGCATTCTTCGATCCGCTGCCGGGGACTAAGCCTGCATATCATGTTTCTGTCTCAATAGTGTCAATGCCCTACGAATCCTTAGTGTACTGTGGACAACCGGCCAATTTACTATGCTTGAGGGCTGCCGGTATATGTTTCACGCCTTTGCCGCCAACGCCTTCCACCTTCTCGATCTGATCTACGCACCTACTCCTACGATACTAAGCAACCCTCGCCGAGCACTCCACCCGGTTCCGACTTTGTATTCCGCGACCGTCAAACGCATACCACTAACCGATCATCATTCCCTCGGCGCCGTTCACCGTCTCCGCTTCTAAAACGTTCCACCGGCACCGTTGAGGGGAACTAACAGTCGCAGTTCCTGGGGCAAGAACTGCGGCTCTTTCGAACTCTTCAAGTCATCTCATCCCGTTAATGTAATCCAAGCGTTTGTCGAAGACGTCGCATTGCTCGCTCTTGTCAACACGGGCGCTGCAGTATACGTCATCAGTGAAGCACTTTGCCGTCGACTCTGTAAAGTGACCGCCGCGCTTTCCGACTTATTGCTTCGCACCGTCTCATCACTTCGCATTCATCTCTCAGCGGCGGGCACGGCCAGCGTTGTCATCGGAGGCGTACTAAACCCCATAGAGTTTATTCTACTATTTCACTACTGACACATCATCCTGGGTTGCGATTTCCCTTCCGGTTATCGTGCCGTTATTTACTGTGCCCGCGCGGATTCCGCCTTTTTACCTCTCTTTGATACTAACGTGCGCGGCGTCCCTACCCGGTATGCAAAACTCCTTGTCGCTCAAGACACAGGCATTCCTCCATTATCGGCTGCACTCGTTCCACTCTCTTATGAAAGCTTTATAGCGCCCGCCGACGCTATAAAGTGGAGGCGCTGAGATCAGCGTTACCAGCCGTGTTAGAGGAAAATAAAGAAGCACAGCGCGTGCTCAGAGCGCAAGCTCAGCACGGGCTGTTTAGAATGAGAAGTCTGCCACGCTGGTCACATTGCTCTGGTGCTCCACTGCGACCCTGCAAATATGCAACAGTGGTGACTCCGGCCTAAGAAATGACAGACCCCAGCAACCTTCCGCCTTACGCTACCTTGCGCCAACGGGACGTCGCGGTTCTCCAGCTCCGCCTACCAACATTCTGGCCCAAGTTTCCGCAGATCTGGTTTGCCCAAGTGGAAGCCATCTTCCATCTGCACCACATCACCTCAGAGGCATCTCGGTTTCGTCATTTACTTTCCAACCTGCCTCCTGAATTCGGACCCCGCCGGGGTGGCGCAGTGGTTACGGCGCTCAACTACTGTTCCCAAGGACGCGGGATCGAATCTCGGCCTCGGCGACTGCTTTTCGATGGAGGCGAAAAGCAAGGCGCCCGTGTGCTGTGCGATGTCAGTGCACATTAAAGAACCACAGGTGGTCGAAATTTCCGGAGTCCTCCACTACGGCGTCTCTCATAGCCTGAGTTGCTTTGGGACGTTAAACCCGAGAAACCAAACCAAACCAGTCCTGAATTAGCTCAAGAGGTGGCGGACATTATCGCTGGACCCTCGGGCGATGCCCCGTACCAGCGACTAAAGCAGGGCCTTCTGGACCGCACCACGGCGTCCGAGTGCACGCCTCCAGCAGCTGCTCACCTACGAAGAGCTTGGAGACCGCCGCCCCTCCCAGCTACTCACTAGCATGCGGCAGCACCTGGGCGAAAGCAACGCCGACATGAATGGCGTACTGTTGAGGCAGCTCTTCCTTCAGCGCTTGCCGCAGTCCACCCGCCTCATCTTGGCTGCTGCGGTGGATTTCACCCTTGACCGCCTCGCCCAGCTCGCTGATCGAGTCCACGGCGCGACTCCTCCTTCCGTCACTGCCCTCTCTTCTCCACCGGAGACGCATTTTAGGAAACGGAGCGCAAAGAAGACAAGGACAAAAAAAGAAGGAAACACACACGAGCGTTTCCTTCTTTTTTTTGTTCTTGTATTTGCGTTTCCTTCTTTTTTTGTTCTTGTATTTGCGCTACGTTTCCCAAAATGCGAATGCACCAACTCGCCCAATTCAGCCTTCTTGTCCACCGGAGACCACTGGAGACCTCCGTCATTTCACAGTTAGAGGCCCGGATCGATCAGCTGGCCGCTTCTATCGATTCCCTTAGGACATCCTCTCATGCCCAGCATGGTTTCTCCTCAAAACCTCGCCGCCGTTCGTCTTCACCGAGCGGTCCGCACTCCTCCAGTCCTCGCAGTCCGCGTGTCTGCTGGTATCACCGAACTTTCTAGCACCGCGCTCGCCAGTGCACTCCACCATGCAACTGGTCGGGAAACGCGGAGCGAAATCCCTGATGGCGGCCTGTGACCTGGCCGCCTTTTCGTCGTCATGGGTCGCATTTCTGGCCTGCGCTTCCTCGTCGACACTGGTGCCAAAGTCAGCGTACTGCCATCCTCCAAGGCCTACCATGCTTCCAAGTCACATGGACCTATCTCCGTGCGGATTCAACCTCCATCGCAACATGTGGTCTCCGATCCCTCACTCTGGACATTGCCTGCAGCGTACATTTCGATGGGTCTTCATCGTCGCTTACGTACATCAACCCATCTTCGGATCCGACTTCCTGACGCATTTTGATCTGGACGTCAGTATGCGTCGCCATCGTCTCATCGACAGCAAGACGCGCCTTTCCGTCACTGGCGTTATATCGGCTGTCGCTTCCACTGGCATCCGAACTCTGATTCCGTCATACCCGTACGCCCAAGTCCTCGCAGACTTTCCCGAGGTCACGAGGCCTTGTAATCTCCATAAGCCACCCAAGCACGGTATAACCCACCCCATTATCCCGCGTGGTCCACCTGTCGCAGCTCGTCCGCGCCGCCTCTTCGGTGAGCGTTTGACTATTGCAAAACGGGAGTTCGACCACATGCTCCAGCTGGGTATTATTCGCCCTTCATCCAGCGCTTGGGCCTCACCACTCGATACGGTGCCCAAGAAAGAACCGGGTGACTGGCGTCCGTGCGGCGACTACCGAGCTCTCAATGCTCACGCGGTCCACGACAGCTATCCCCTTCCACACATCCAAGACTTCACTGGACATCTGGAAAGCTGCAAGATCTTTAGTAAAGTGGACCTTGTCAAGGCGTACCACCAAATCCCTGTTGATATTCCGAAGACGGCCATCACTACACCCTTCGGACTGTTTTGAGTACGTGCGCTTGCCATTGGGGCTACTCAACGCAGCTCTAACTTTCTAAAGATTCATTGCTGAAGTGACGCGTGGTCTCCCGGCGGAAATTTGCCTACATCGACGACATCCTCGTCGCGAGTCGTTCTCCACAGCATCACGTGCGTCACCTCAGGGAACTCTTTCAACGCCTCCAAGAGTTTGGCTTGGCCGTCAATGCCGAGAAATGTGTTTTCGGCTCTTCTGAGCTCGAGTTCTTGGGCCACCACATTTTGGCACTGGGAAATCGTCCATTGCCTTCTCACGCCCAGGCTGTTAAGGACTCCAGCACCCACTACCCTACGCAAGCTCCGTGAGTCTCTGGGCCAAGTGAATTTTTCACGGCGCTTTATTCCGCACTGCGCCGAGCTTCTTCACTCCCTGACTGACCTTCTCCGCACCACCAAGTCCTCATCCTCCGCGATTTCCTGGTCTCCCGAAGCTCAGGCCGCTTTCACGGCTGCAAAACAAGCCCTCGCCGATGCAGTCGTCCTCATCCACCCTAGGACTTCCGCGCCCACTCGCATCATGGTGGATGCTTCTAGCGTGGCCATCGGTGCGGTTCTCCAGCAGCAGATCGACTCCGAGTGGCACCCACTGGGTTTCTTCTCTCGGAAATCCAGCCTGCCGAGACTCACTACAGCGTATTTGACCGTGAGCTACTTGCCATCTACTCCACCATCCAGCACTATCGCCACTTCTTGGAGGGCCAGCCATTTTACGTTTTCACGGAGCATAAGCCTCTGGTGTATGCGTTCCGTACGACCTCTTCGAAGTACGTCGCCCACGAACTTCGTCAGCTGGCCTACATATCGGAGTTCACAACCGATATTCGACATATCAAAGGCACCGACAACGAGGCAGCTGATGCACTTTCACGCATTACCACCATCGGCGTGTCTTCACCTGCGACCCTGAAATTTTGCAACAGCTTTACTACTTCGACTGTCTTATTCACACCCTCCGATGCAACTTCACACCATCCCTTCCTTCTGCTTGCATTTGCTGTTCTCAAAATCTACGATTACTACACCTCGAACTCAATTTCTTGCCCGTCCGTTCTGTTACGCTGCAGTGTCTCGGTCGTATTGAAGAACTTTGTCCTGCTCTTGTAAATACTCTTCCTGATACGCCTACTTCATTCGAGGTTAATGTCCTCAGCTCTATTGATGTTGCAACTGCTTCTGACGCCACACGATGTTTTCCAACAGGCCATTGGCGCACATCTTCCGCTCGTGCAAAAAAAAAATTTGCTTGGACATACTGTGCAGGATTGGGCTGGTAGGGTCATTATACACGTAAAAAAACCTTAGATAAGCCTTAGGTTGAGGGTGTGTGTGCGTATTATTTTAGAGCTTCTGTTTTCATTTCAAGTCCGTATCCGTGGTGCTATGCAGGATGCCCGACATTGGCTAAACTCGGTATATTTCTGAGTTTTTGCGACGCCTTCAAATAATGAACTGATGCTGTCAAGACATGAAATTCAACTCTCGGAGCGCCTTCCGGTTTCACTAGTTTTATCGTGAGTGATTCTGGGGTTATGACCACTTTGGCGTCGCTTCATGGACTTCGTGGGCAGTACGGGTCTCTACGGGCAGTACAGACTTTTGCGCATGCACAATTTTCCGCGCTCTAGATGGGCGGGGAACCAGAGGAAAGTCTCATCGTTAAAGTGGGTCGAGGCAATTTAATTTTGCTCTCGTAAAGTGGAAAATATGCACCTCCTCGCGAAGGGTACATAGAGCCAAGTACAGGTGACGCCGTCATGTGTTGTGGCAAGGTTCGGAACTTGAAGACAAGCCATTTTCGACCGCGACTATACACGTTCTTTTTTTAATGTCTCAGCCAATCATTTCGTATCTAGCTCTTTCCTGTCCCTTCTTTTCTCTTTTGAGCCACTTCATTTGCCCTAAATTGTTTTCATATCGTAAAGGACCAATTAGCCCCAACAAAACGTTTTAAATAATTTCGTAGTGACTTTTATGATCATCAAATATGTGATTTGTAGAAATGTTTACTGGCTTGGCCACCTGTAGCATTTAGCCGAAGAGCTATATGATTCACTTGTCAAGCCGCACCGTGGTGGTGCAGTGGTTAGGGGCACTCGACTACTGTGCCCAACGTTGCGGGATCGAATCCCATCCGCAGCGGGCGCTTTTTAAAGGAGGTGAAAAGCAAGTAGCCCGTGTACTGTGCGACGTCAGAGCATGTTAAAGAACCCTGGGTAGTCAAAATTTCCGGAGCCCTCCAAAACGGTGTCTCTCATAGCCTGAGTAGCTTTGGGACCTTAAAATCCATAAACGAAACCATTCACTTTTCATTACACCGTACAGCTGCACTTACCAGCCTGGAACCCAAGAGATAGAAACCAGGTTTATCACGTAACTTGGACTATGCTTTGACTATAATGGCAAGCACGCAAACGGCAAGGTGGAATATTGACGTAACTGCTCTTCTGCTGATGACTCGAGACGACGCGATGTCCGACCTCCCGAACTAATTTTGAGATTGGACCAAGTCGGTTCTTTCCTAAGCCCGACAAAGGCTTCGCAGAAGATTTGAGGTTTGAACTTGAATGAAATTTCAGTTGGGCCTAGTTGATACATGACATCCATTTAATAAATGACATGAGCGCAACCACTAAACAATAAGCGCACGGCTTTGTTCTGGTTTCTTCTCCATGGATTGTCTAGTGTTTTCGTTAGTCAGTTACCATAGGCATTTGTGGATGGGTATTCCACATTGAGGAGTGTTTTCTCACTAGAATCTTCGATGGTGCATGATAGGGTTGTTACTCTCCACAGAATGGATACGTGCTACTGCAGCACTGCCAGGTTCATAATTTAGGTATGACAGCGCAGTCTGCCATTTTTCCTTTCCCCTCTCTGTCCCCCTCACCTCACAGGATCAGCATGCTAGGCTCAACACGAGGCAGACATCTGCTACCAATACAAATTTATATATATATATATATATATATATATATATATATATATATATATATATATATATATATATATATATATATATATATGCATGGTTTGCTTGTTACTAATGGGCCAGAGTTAAATTCAAACAGGATGTCACACAACTTTCCCGATTATCTATTTTATTCCAACAGTTTCGAACGGTGGACCGTCCTTCTTCAAGGTAGAATTGAGAATGGAGAATAAGCCCGCACATTACGCCACTGTTAGGAGAGGGAGACGGAATCCTCGCTCTCCGTCTTTGGAGAAGCAAACATTACTGAATAGATAGAAAGGGCGAAAAGCTCCAGTTGATTATTGGCTGGTAATGCATATATATATATTCTGAAAATTCTGAGAATATATAGCGGCGTACTGAGAAGCTGCAGAAGCAGCAGAAGAAGTGGAGGAAGCGAGGCGCGTGCAGACTGATCCGGGTTTTTCTGAGCCGTGTGCGTCCATCCTTGATACGAAGTTCACCTGTATTAAAACCATTTCATCTGTTACATTTGGTGCTAGGCGCTGGGTAAAAACGTTCTGGATCCGTTAGTACCTCGTCGCAGCCGTCGTGCAGCAGGTTTGCCACCTTTATATCCTCAACAGTACCTTTGAATGGCTACCACCCGCTAATGCTAATAAAATGCTAATAAACAACCCTAAAAAATTCTGGCACGTAGTAAACCCGAAGGATACACATACAATTGTTCTTACTAACGATATGGGTCAAACCATCAGCGATTGTGAATGTGCTGACATTTTCAATAGAGCCTTTTCAACTGTTTTTGCGAAAGAGTGTGATTTACCTGCTAACGCCTTCATAAGTTCCTTCACAGCGTCAACCATGGATCCAGTTTCTTTCTTCTCAGATGGTATATCATCTCGTATCGAAAACATCAAGCTAACGTCATCAGCCGGGATCGATGAAATTAACTCGAAATTTCTGAAAAATACTAAGCACATTTCCGCGGCCTACTTATCACTATTGTACTCTCAGTCTCTCTCTTCAGGTAACATACCACATGACTGGAAAGTGGGAAAGGTCGTCCCAATCTTCAAGTCCGGTAATAAAAACTCGCCCTTAAATTATCGACCCATTTCCCTAACAAGCATTCCTTGTAAAATCATGGAGCATGTAATTTATTCTCAAGTCATGAACTTTCTCGATTCCAACAATTTCTTTCATTCATCACAACATGGCTTCCGTAAAAACCTTTCCTGTGAGACACAACTGGCTACATTTGTTCATGACTTACATGCCAACCTTGACTGCAACCAACAGACTGATGCTATTTTTTTAGATTACGCAAAAGCCTTTGACAAAGTACCACACCAGAGATTACTACTTAAGCTCTCTTACCTAAATATTCACCCTAGCATTCTAAACTGGATTAAGGAATTTTTAACAAATCGAACCCAATTAGTCATAGTTAATAACGAATTTTCTGATTACATTCCAGTAACCTCAGGCGTCCCCCAAGGATCAGTGCTCGGACCGTTATTATTCTTAATATACATTAATGACTTGCCCCTTCACGTATCATGTCACATTCGTATGTTCGCAGATGATTGCGTCATTTATCGTACTATTAATAACTCTTCCCACCAAGAAGCCCTCCAGACTGACCTAACTAACGTTCAGAAATGGAGCGACCTGTGAATGATGACACTTAACCCTCAGAAATGCAAGATTGTATCCTTCACCCGTCGCACTAAACCATTTATTTTTTCTTACAATATAGCTCAAATCCCAATAGAAGCAGTTAAGTCATTTAAGTACTTAGGAGTCACGCTATCTCATGATTTATCTTGGCGCACACATATTTCTAATGTAATATCATCCGCGAATAAAACACTAGGCTTTTTGAAACGCCACTTACGTCACGCTCCCCAACAAGTTAAACTCCTGGCTTACCAATCGCTAATCAGACCGAAACTAGAATATGCATCCCCCATATGGAATCCACATCAAATATACCTCATAAATGCCCTCGAATCCGTCCAGAACCGTGCCACTAGATTCATCCACAATACCTATTCATACCAAGCCAGCGTGTCGTCTTTAAAAGCAGAATCCGCCTTATCAACCCTTGTTATTCGTCGCCGCATTGCCAGCCTAAACCTGTTTCATAAGTTCTTTTACAGCACCCACGGTTACGCAGGCTATATCACATCACCAGCTCGCATATCGCATCGCACTGGTCACATTCTTCAAGTTGCTCGGCCTCGGACCCATACGACCACGTTCGCTGCCTCCTTCTTCCCCCGAGCAGCATTAGATTGGAACGGCCTTTCCCACAGCATCGCCGCTATCACCTGCCCATCCAACTTTTCCAAAGCACTAACAGATCATATTGTATGTTGAACCCACATGGCAACCATTGTACTTATTTTTTTTGTATAATCCACCCCTTATGTAATACCCCCACGGGGGTCCTTAAGGTAATAAACTGAACTGAACTGAACATGAACAGCGACCTGAAGAGACGACGACCTTTCCCCACCAGCGAGAGCCGCGTACGTTCCACAGTGAGCCCGAAGATGACGTTGAGGAATGGCTCCGATATTACGAAAGATGCAGCAAGTACAACCGATGGAACTCAATTGCACGTCTGTACAATGTTGTTTTCTTCCTCGCTGTCACGGCTCCGACTTGGTTTGATAACCACGAAGAAATCCTGATGGCCTGGAACCGGTTTGTTGAAGAAATTACGAAGTCTTTTGGGGATACCCTTGCGAAGAAGGAACGCGCTGAGCATCAGCTTTCCCAGAGAGCCCAGCTTCCCTGTGAGACATGCACACGTTATATCGAAAAAATATTGAAACTTTGTCGCGTTGTAAACCGGCAGATGTCAGAAGAAGACAAGGTAGGGCACCTTCTCAAGAGGATTGCTGAGGATGTGTAAACTTTCTTATTTCGCGGGACACCCTTGCCTCAGTTGCAGATGTCATCAAGCAGTGCCGGGAATTTCAGGCGTTAAAGGCACGTCGGATAGTGCCCAAATTTGGCCCTCTTTCAAATGTGACAACTGTTGCCGGTATCGACATTCCGGAGGCTGACGACATCGCTTCTATGGTCAGGAGGATTATACGCGAGGAGCTGGATATTCAGCGGCAACGTACAAATTTCGATGTACCCTACCATCCGACATCGAGGTCTGTATTATAATGGGAACAACGCACCGCCATGGGTTACACAAAATAACGGCGAACCATCTTACAACAACGGCGTGGAGCGGACCCTGCAACCAACATCGCACCCTTATTTCCAGCAGCGTCCAGCCCATCCGGATGATGTGCCTCGTGGTGCTCCTCGTCGCGCTTCAGTCGCCCCATCTCGGCCTCCAAGGGATCCTGAAGGGAACTACCGGAGCCGCCAGCCACCTGTATGTTACGGCTGGGGGGGGCAGTGGACATATCTTCCGCTTTTGCCCGCGTCGTCAAATTTCCCGGCCCCGTGTACAACGAGCACCGCGCTTCACGAATGGTGCCCAGTGGGAGCTGCAGCCACCTACTACCTTCTATCGGCCCTCTTCTCCTCAACGCCACGCACGAAGTGACTCCCCTGTGTCTGATCGCAACATCACTCCCCCACCGCAGCGACAACCCCGTTCGCCATCCCCACGTCGCCGCTTTGTTTCTCCACCGCTGGGAAACTAGGTGGTGCGACCGATGGAGGTAAGGTCGCCGGACGGTCAATTTCACGCATACCTCTACCTATCGTCATGCTTAAGAACAAAGTGTCAGTGTGTGAGACAATTTTAAAACGTATGCTTTGGTTGACACTGGTGCCGCTGTGTCAGTTATGAGCCTTTCATTAAAAACCGCCTTCGACAGAAAGTTATGTTTGTGTGGAACAAAAACACTACGTTTTGTGGAGTTGGGGTGAAACTTTAGTTCCGGTTGGCCTGTGCTCAGTTTCAGTTGTAATTGGTGACGAGTGCTATAGGACAGAATTCGTTGTATTGAGACGTGCCACGCATGACGTTATCTTGGGTGTTGACTTTTTGCGCGAGTGTGGTGCGACTTTAGACTTTAGTGCCGGTGAAATTTGTTTGCAGCCGAACATTATTCCCGCATTAGTAGATAACATGTCTCAGAGTCATCAAGGAGTTCTCGCCTTGAAGGAAGATGTGTTGCTGCCTGCGATGACGGCGACGTTTCTCCCCGTGAAGTCATCTCCTTCATAGGTGAACATTCATTAGTCGTCGAGCCAGATGTCTCGAATGGAGCGAAAAAAATATTTGGTGCCATGCTCCGGGGGGGGGGGGGGGGGGGGGGTCGTGTAGGCGGAGGATGGTCGCGCATACCTCTGGGCTGTGAATGTGTCAGAAGAGCCTGTTCGTCTTCCTTCTGGTTTGACAGTCGCGAGATTTGAGAATTATGTGACTCATACCATTGGAATTATTTCCGATTTCAGAGGAGCCGCGAAAGACAAGTCTGAATATTGTGCTGAGTTTGAGGGCATGGTAAACAAATCGTTCCCATCTAGTGAACGTCGTATTCTGCAAGACATTTTGACAACTCATGCCCAAGTGTTCGACTTTGCCTCAAATGGATCGGGCAACCAATTCCCAGCTTGTCGGCTACAGCACAAAATTAACACAGGAAGCGCACCCCCAATAATGCCAAAAAACCTTACAGAGTCTCCCCGGCAGAGCGCAAGATAATTCAAGAACAGGTGGACGAAATGCTGCACAAAGGAATCATCCGAGAATCTTCCAGTCCGTGGGCCGCACCTGTGATCCTGGTGCGAAAAAAGACGATTCTTGGCGATTTTGTGTAGACTACCGTCGTTCGAATGCGGCAACAAAGAAAGACGTATACCCGTTATCTCTCATTGATGACGCTGTCGTCTGTCTACATTCGGCGTCATATTTCTCCTCTGTTGATTTGCGATCTGGCTATTGGCAAATTCCTCTACATCCATCCGACCGTGAGAAGACTACTTTTGTAACACCAGATGGTTTATACGAATTTAATGTAATGCCCTTTGGATTATGCAATGCTCCCGCGACGTTCGAGCGATTTATGGACACTATCCTTCGTGGCCTCAAATGGGAAATATGCATGTGTTACCTCGATGATGTTATCATTTTTGGAAAGACCTTCCAAGAGCACAATGAGAGGCTCCATAAAGTTCTTGAATGCATTGGCAAAGTGGACCACATTTTGAATTCGAAGAAGTGCCATTTTGGAGAGCGACAAACTTTAGTTCTTGGGTTCCTCGTGAACGAGGATGGTATCAGGCCGGATCCGCAGAAGATTGCTGCACTACGCGACTTCGAAACTCCACGCACCCTGAAAAGTCTTCGGAGCTTTCTTGGCCTCTCTTCTTATTTTCGTCGGTTCACTGCTGGTTTTGCGCAACTTGCCCACCCCCTTACTTCTCTACTGCACAAGGATTCGAAATTTGTGTGGACCCCAGAGTGCGAATCTTCTTTCAATCTTCTCAAGTCTTCTCTAACTTCAGCAACACTGCTCCGCCACTTCGACCCTTCTGCTGTGACGGAGATCCACACTGACGCCAGTGGCGTCGGTCTTGGAGCGGTGCTTGTGCATCTGCATAGTGGGGCTGAACACGTTGTTGCATATGCCAGCCATACGTTGACAAAATGTGAACGGAACTACATAGTTACCGAATTGGAGTGCCTCGCAGTTGTGTTCGTTGTGCACAAGTTCCGGCCATACCTATATGGACGCTACTTCACCATAGTTACTGGCCACCATTCGCTATGCTGGCTCATCGGACTTCGCAATCCATCTGGTCGTCTGGCGCGCTGGGCATTACGCCTACAAGAATACAACTTTGGTGTCGCGTACAAGAGTGGACGACATCACAGTGATGCAGACTGCTTGTCACGGCACCCATTGCCGACTTCCGTTAACAATAAAGACGGCTTCGACGGGTGTTTAGCCTCAATCGCTTCGACGTTTCCTAGTATGGCGACCTTTAGGCGAGAACAACGCAACGACCGGTCACTACAGCCTCTAATACAAAAGACAGAAGGAAGAGCGGAGTCAACGCAGTTTACTTTCGAAGATAGTGTTTTGTTCAAGAAGAACTACTCAGTTAACGGTGCTGCCCTCCTTTTGGTCGTCCCAAAACGTCTCCGTGCACAAGTTTTGCTGCCATGCACGATGATATTACCTCTGGACATCTAGGCTTCTGTCGTACCCTGCAAAGAATTCGCCAGCCTTTTTTTTTTTTGGCCACAAAGTATAAGACCACCAAGCAATACGTTGTGACATGTGAAAAATGCCAACGACTTAAGGCACGCACAACCACGCTGGCCGGACCTTTACAACCCGTCAAGCCACCTACCTCACCTTTTGAAAAGATTGGAATTGACCTGCACGGTCCTTTTCCAAAGACTGTAGAGGGCTGCCGCTGGGTTATCGTCTGCGTTGACTATCTTACCAGATATGCGGAGACCGCTGCTCTCACTACCGCGAAGGCTGCTGATGTTTCGTCGTTTCTTTTGAATTCCGATATTCTTCGCCATGGAACACGTACCCGTGTTATTATAAGTGATCGTGGTCGGCAATTCACTGCTGATGTCGTTGAAGAAAGGCTCCGACATTGTGGTTCACATTACCGACACTCGACACCGTATCATCCGCAGACCAACGGTCTCACCCAGCGCACCTTGACAACCATGCTGTCCATGTAAGTACGTCTCGTCTGACCATCGCAACTGGGATTCAGTGCTACCGTATGTGACGTACGCTTATAACACTGCAAATCATGGAGTTACCGGCTATTCTCCTTTCTATTTACTCTATGCAAGAACTCCCCACGTTTTCTTAGACACCATCTTCCCATTTTCCCCCAACGACGATGCGTCTATTTCCCAGATACTATGCCGTGCCGGAGAAGCCCGTCGTATAACCCGCTTACGCGCACTAGCTTCTCAAAGCCGCTCGAAAGAACACTACGATCTGCTTCATCGAGCAGTTGCTTACTCCCCTGGAGACTACATCTGGCTTTGGACGCCTATTCGCAAGCGAGGATTTTATGAGAAGTTTCTCTGCAAGTACGATGGACCCTTCGTCGTGTTGGACCAACTGAATGACGTGAATTACGTTATCGCCAAAGTCACGACGGATAACCGCCGATCCCGCAAGACAAGTTGTTCACGTGGCTCGCATGAAGCGCTGCCATCTTCGATGTACCTAATTTTCTCGAGGACGAGAATCGTTTGCCCGGGAATTGTTACGCCGCGTAGCGGCGCACTGAGGAGCTGCAGAAGCAGCAGAAGAAGCGGAGGAAGCGAGGCGCGTGCAGACTGATCCGGGTTTTTTTGAGCCGTGTGCGTTCATCCTTCATACGAAGTTCACCTGTATTAAAACCATTTCATCTGTTACAATATATATATATGCTGGAGAAGGGAAGATCGCTTTGGAATGACTGATGCTTGATACGCGATGAGCTCTCAAGAGTACTGAAAAATCAAGTGCGGTATGAGAATATTTGTAAATACGGCGGCGCCTAAATATGCAACGTCTTAACGTGATAGAGTGCAACAGAAAAGTGATTAATTAAATTAAATCCCTAAATTATGTTTCTTACCTTTGGCGTTAGATCATGTGAATCAATAGTGAAATTGAAGACTGTCAGAATCAAAGGTGAGCAGTGTTTCTTAAATCAACTACATGATTCTGGTCAGCCTTTTAATTATGAGACAACTGTGGAATATTGTAAGATACAGTTATTTAGACGTTGACGTCAGTGGTCCAAAGCAAAAGCTAGCGTTTAAAATTTTTCCTGCCTTCGTAGCAAGCATTTAAAACTTTCACAGAAAAGCAATGGTCTGCGTTTTTTAAATAGTTTCGAGGCAGATGTGGAGCATTTCAGGATACATGGATGGACATATCAATTGAAATGGGCTCAAGCGTTCGATTCGGGGTAGGATTTTGCTTTTGAAATTTATGCTGTGCCCATAACAAAGAAGTCATTAATAAATATTCGATATTCAATGAAGTTATAAGAAAATACATTTAAAACAACGAATGAGGTTAATTTTTCAGCTGCTTACAAAGATACAGGCACTGGGCGAAATGCGTAGAAACGACGAACGCTCTAATCATAGAGCGCCTGTTTTTCGACCTCGATGCGGAGATTGTTCCCTCCGCGTTTCAGCCCGCGACCAACAAGCAATTACCAGACGAGGTGAGCGATTTACGCCTGTTCTCGGGATAACCCGAAGCATCGCTTCCCCTCAGGGACAATTCTATCAGTATGTTCATGAAAGTACCCTGCAGTATTCCATTATATTAGGGAAAGTCCTAATGGTGCGCCGGGAAGAAAGAGGTAGCGGAAGCAGCACGCGGCACGCGGAATCTTCAACACCATAGAAAGCCGATGAGACGCGTTTCTCAAAAAATAACAGCAAACTTATTAACTCCTTCCAAGGGGAGACCTGCGCATAAATGGATTGTTAGCGTAAAGTTATGCAATAAACATGTGAACATATGAGACTCAAAAACTCTTTCCCGGAAAATGTCCAAAATTTCTGCGCACGTTTACGAATCGGCAAATACCCATAAACCTTGACATTTTTATGGGAACATTTTTTGAACGTACTTTTACCATATCGTATACTTGCGTCAAAACAATCAATAAATTATCAGTTCATCCCATATGAGGATTACAGTTCTTGTTATTTTCTAAACGCAGCACGGGGGTTGGAATTCACATCTAGAGGCCTTTGGAACGCAGGGCAAACTTAGAAGCTAAACTTTACTTCTAATGTACAGGCCATTCCTACCAATATGTTCGTAAAAGTATTTTACGATACTCCACAGTTGCCTCGCAATTATTTTCAAAAATGCGGCCCGTTGGCCTATACTGCGACAGCTTTAACAGCTCGGCGCGAGCGTGGGACAAAATTAAAAGCGGATTTTCGCCTTCTCTCATTAGAAGCTTAGACCATTGCCATCAAATGCGCATTACGCCACATCGCAATACCCCACGATTGGCTCCCGAATAAAAGGTGTCCATGAAAGCTGGACCTATTGTGGTTCGTGGTAATAAAAATTTAAAGAAAGTTTCCCTAGGCGCCCTTACGATTTCTTACGCGTGAGAATGCGCGATCATCACTCTTCGAGTGGCCTCACTTTCGCTTCAATTCCTTGTAAATTCGTTACATTTCTTGCTTGTAATTTGCTTGCGTGTTTGTGGCACACCAGATCAGCGATATCCAGGCTGTGTAGCTACAAAGAAACGAGAATTTGAGTTTGAGTTCGCAGGCCCTGGTAGCAAGGCGTAGCGCATTCGAGGTCTCACCTCTGATTAATACAGAGTTCCAGTACGTCGACAGCGGTCATCATCAATCACTTCGTAGGCGCCACCACCGCGCTCTCCGGTTGCAGCATTCGATTATTATTACTATCCTAACACCAGTAGGTACTTCAAAACCCTAAGTTAGTAAGTTACACTTACCACAACGCCTCAGTCAGTGCCCCTCAACTAGGTTTAAGCCAAGCATCGTTCAATAAAGATGAAAAAACGAAATAGTTCACGGCCTACGCGCTGCGTGCCTGCTTGGTGCGCAGCAGGGCTGGGTTCGAACCCCGATGCAGACAAATTTATTTAAACGAATTACTGCTATTTTCTGGCCGCACCACTCCACACATTTTTTACGAGTACCGTCGATTACCTCCTTCCTGCCAAACCCGACTACAACAACAATGTCCCATGCATTTTCAAGTAATCGTGCTAGTAGTCTTTTCCTATTAAAAATGAAGGATTTGGCTTCATTACAAACATGCCGCGTGAAGGCACATTAGAGAGCCAAGTTAACGAAGGAATAACGCAAGCGTTGTTACGGCGCCAGGCTGGCCCGTAATAGGGCAGTGCGATAGCAGTGGGCTCCGTACCCATCGCGCACGAATGGAAGTTGAAGAAGACAAGGACGCGCAATTTGTTCAGCGCTAAGGACAGGCAGTTGAACACGATGGGCGAAGGGCGCTACAACAACGTTTGGTAATCGGCTACGGCGATAGAGCAGCGCTCTTGTGCAGTGGCAAGCGAAGGTGGTCTGTTAGCGCTTCTGCGGGATGGGAACTCAATCGCAGCGCACTCTTTCATGGTTAGAGGCTTCAGAAATCGCCAGGCTTCCCCAGCTTTGGTCGTGACGTAGAGCTTCAGTTCTAAAAACGATTTTTGTCACTTTTTATCCGTTTGCTTTCTCACGCCCAACATTGATAAATTGGCGCTGTTTCAACGAGATACAGTTTGAGCTTACTGTAGAAGATATTTGTAGAAGACATGATGTAGAAGACATTTTCATCATTTTCGAAATGATACCAAGCGTAGAAATGCCACTTCAGCCTTTTGAACTGCGGCAAAGCAACTATAAATATGCTACAAAAGACGTATTTTAAGCATTTACTATTTGGAACAATAATAACGATTTGGAAATTATACAAACTGGACTCAGCTTCAGGGTTCAGTACCTTCAACTTCGCAATATAAGGTTCTGCGCTAAAACGAAAACTTAAAAAGCTGGTTTGTCATCTTTATATTTTATTGCCTTTTGTTGCACTCTACGTAGAAGTATGTGTTTCTTGATGCAAAACCTACTCCCACTGACTTAACCGCCGTATTTTCCGCTCATTTAAAAACAAAATATGTATTGAATAATTTTAAGCACACTATATTTAACAAATGTTATGTACCAGCAGTTCATAATTCCTATGATGTGTTGATTTTTTGCAACTAATGGCAGTGGGCAGAGACAAGGCCGGCTGCTGTCACTCTGGCTATGTGGGGACATTGTTCCTCATTGCGAATAGCCAAGTCGGTATCACAATTCTGTGTGCGAGTTTCTTGGCGAAATACAACCATCAGTGTAGATATAAATGAGAGTTTCGCAAATTTAGCCTAGGAGGAACGACATTACCTGCTCCAAGATGACTGACGATAGAGCGTGCTTGTTCGATACATCCGTAATAACTAATTGTGGGCGAAACTCCCTGAGGCTACTTGGTGAGCAAATAAGGTTGAACAGGTGAGCAAAATTCATTTTCAGAAACGTTGCCAGGGGTCTTCGCGCCGACAAGCATGTCAGGTGATGCTCAGGGTTCCCGGAAATGGTTTGGTTTGGTTGGTGGGGTTTTAACGTCCCAAAGCAACTCAGGCTATGAGAGAAGCCGTAGTGGATGACAGGAAATTTCGACCACCTGGTGTTCTTTAACGTGCACTGACATCGCACAGCACACGGGCTCCTTGCTTTTCGCCTTCATCGAAAAGCGGCCGACGAGGCCGGGATTTAATCCCGCGTCCTTGGGAACAGTATAGTCGAGCGCCGTAACCACTGCGCCACCCCGGCTGAGTGGTTCCCGGAAATGAGAGCTACGGACCCGCCTCAGAAGTTTATATGTGATGTTTCAATTTATTCAGTGCAAATTTTTTTCAACAGCCGTGAAAGACATGGACACGCCGCTGCTGTCGGTTCAGGTGGACTTTATAACAAGGCGGTCAATATTTTAGCTGAGAGAGTGTAATAAAAGGCGATTTACGAATAAAATTAGCAAATGTACTTTTCTCCTATCTAATGTTTGGTGATGACATATTATTGTGAATTAGGAGGTTTCCTTCAATGGTGAAGGTAAGTCGAGTTTATCAAGTTTCGGGATCGGCACTGTGGCTCAAATTATCACAGGCGATATTTAGCTTTCTGATAGCACGCTATATTGGCGTTGCCTCAGTGTGCATTGGTAAAAGGGGAGATCTGTGCTCAGTATTCTCATAGAAATCAAGTAAAAGTTTTCTACGCCCCAAAGGACGTAAAGTACGGCTGTACTTCATTCATGTCAATTGATTTTATCAATGTATAGCACCGTAAAGTCAACTAGAAGAGCTAGCAAAAGCCTTTCAAAGCGTAGCTCTGCACTTTGCGCTGCAATTCCTTGCCCGCACTTCGCACTGCAACTCCTTGCCCATTGTAGGCTTGCGCTTTTGAAGTTGAGCAGCCGAAGCGAGCCTAGCGCAGGTTGTTGTTGTTGTTGTTGTTGTTGTTGTTCTCCTCTAATGTGATGGCACATACCCACACAGGGGGATCGGCCAAGAATTGGTCTGCAGAGATATTAGATTTTGAGATGTATAACTACATCGGAAAAAAAAATTAATAAATTCTAGGGAATACAAAAGGAAATGTAAATATGATAAACCAAAATATATAAGAGTAAATACTAACGCACGCAGTAGGAGAATAGTAAGATTTATATGTACAGATTAAAACTTCAAAGCATATTAGCCAGGTAGACGTTTTGTTTCTATTAAGAAGTTTTGAATGGCGTTTAAAACATACCTGTGGCTGTACCCAAGCATGGTGGCACCGAACGATAATAAAATTTGGCTGCTCAAATTAAGACCCAGCTGTTGTAACGGCTTCTCTAAGTACCGCTTTCTCATCATGGTATAACGGCGGCAAAATATCAAGAAATGGTCTATTGTTTCCGGTTCCCCGCAGAATGCGCAGACAGGAGAAAGCGCCAAACCAGACCTGTGCATATAGAAATTTAGGGGCGGAATACGACAGCGTAGCCTGGTTAGAGAGACCTCAGTCTGCCTTGATTGACATGATTTCCTATTCCAGGAATACTTGAGGTGCAGGTGGTCATCCGAGGATAAAATAGATCGAGACTGCGTGCTTAATAATGCACGCCGCCGAAATCGTGCTGCTGTTATGTACGCTGTTGCCGGGAGGATGGGCAATACAGGGCCGTTCAGAGAATCTTTGGCTAGTCTGTCTGCAACCTCATTGGCTGTCACATTGCTGTGTCCTGGTACCCACACTATATGTATGAGGCTCAAATGTGAGGGGAGCAATGAAAGAAAGGAGTTTAAAATTGGCGAGTCCATATTCGAAGAAAGTGACAAGCACAAAGAATAAGAGTCTGTAATTACAGCCACTGTTGAGTATGTTGGGTCTAGTTTGCGCAGAGCAAGCACCACCGCCAGCAACTCCGCCTGGAAAATTGGAGTAAAATCCGGGAGACGGACTGAAAAAGCCCAGTCTAAAAGCGGACAGTATATTCCAACGTCGGCTTTTTCATTAAATTGAAAAGCATCCGTTGCTATCGTTATGCTAACGGGAAGACTTTGTAAATGATCTTCTAATAATCCATTTAAAATGTGAGGTGCTAAGTGTTTTGCATTATTTGGGAAAATGTCATCATAAACAATTTGAACCGACGATGCACTTACTTTTGTTGGAAGGATGTTAGAAAGGACTACGTGCAAAGGTTGTAACAGATTTTGCACTAGAATTACCTGCGGGGTATGAAACCGAGGCCATCTGACTCCAAAAAAGGAGTCTGGCTCGCAACAAAAAATTGATATGGAGCGGTGGAGTTGTGATTCATATATTTTCAGATACGTCTGGACAGTCAAGAATTGTAATCTAGTTAACAACGGTGGTATTCAGGCTTCAAGGTATAATACATTATTAGCCACGAATTTGGGGAGCCCAAGGCATAATCTAAGCGCTTCCCGCTCTAAAAGAACAAGCGGACGAATTTTGTAAGCAGGTGAACCAGAAAATAACACAGATCCAAATTCTATAATTGGGCGGACATACATAACATAAATCATTAAAAGTGCGTCTCGCCGCATCCCAGACCTTGGATTGCTTAACCTGCGCAACATTCGCACAGCACGTGCCCCCTTCGCTGCAACATGTTCAATGTGATCCCTCCATGCCAGATGGTCATTGTAAATCACCCCTAGATATTTCAAAGACTTAACTTGAGGAATCATTTCCTGCTTAAATGTTAGAGCAAGAGTTACCGGATCCTGAATTTGGAAAACAAGGAACGCGCACTTTTTAACATTTAATTTAAATCTTAAGTCACCTAACCAATTTTGAAGGGAGCTTAGGTACGATTGCAGGCGCCTGTTGAGGGATTGAATGTCAGGTGCAGCCGTAAAGAATGCGATGTCATCCGCATAGACATACGTGCGAACCTCCTGATGAGTTGGAATTGAACTCATTAAAATGTTAAAGAGCACGGGCGAAAGCACTGCCCCTTGAGGGACACCTCTGGTTTGTTGATATTTGCCAGAATGCACTCCATTCAATGAACAGTAAAATTGTCTGTTTTGTAGGAATGTAGATATCCAATCAATTAAGTATTGTGGAAAACATAGCGATTCTAATCTGTGAAATAAAATTCGGGGCTCTACACTGTCATAAGCCTTCTCTATATCTAGAGTCACCAATGCAGCATGCATTTTTTTGCGCCGCGCAAGAAGAATTCGACTCTCAAGGTCGGTATGTGCATTCCATATTGAAAATTTTGCTCGAAATCCGATTTGACAGAGACTAAGAATATGTTTTTGTTCGACAAACTCGGTAACCCGTTTGAGTACGACCCTTTCAATTAATTTTACCAAGTTTGATGTTAAAGATATTGGTCTAATATTTTCCAAAGTATAGCCACCACCATTGTGTTTCCGTAAAGGAATCACTTTGGCTAGTTTCCAGTCACCAGGTATCCAAGAATGAATAATTGAGTAATTTACCAATTCTAACAAGGAATTTGGAGACACTTCAAAGAAGATTTTTAACATTTTTGACGTTACTCCGTCAGGGCCAGGCGCAGCAGTTGGCAACGTCATTACAATCGAAGAAAGCTGAGAAAAAGTAATTTTAGGGACATCCTTAACCGTATATACTGGGCCTACAAACATAGGGTATTTGGGAAGTGTTGACAAAAAACGCTTTTCTAAACCTTTAGCGATGTTTTCTACTGTTCTAAAAGCTTCTTTAGGAGTCGAAACACATGAGGGTAAATTTTCTGAGACAGGAATCTTTTTCCACGATTTTAAAACCTGAAAAGTGCACGTCGGTTATTAGATTGTGAAAGGTAATTGAAATACTCATTATCATAATTATTTTTCGCTTGTGCGACTGTGCGTTTAAATGCAGCTGCAAAAAATTTATAATCATGCCAATTTTTGGGGCACTGGTTGTGAAGGAGCTTCTTCCATGCAGCCTTTCTTCTTCTATAATCGCGCGAACAATCTGCATTCCACCATTTTGTTGATGCATTGCCTTTAGATGCACGTACTAAGAACTCACACTTCTTACGACAGGATGCAATAGCCTGGCATAATGTTTGCGATTTTAACTCTTCCTTATACTCAACCACTGACTCAAGAGACGAAATCAAAAATGAGTGAAACTGGTTATAATTTACGTATGATCTCAACTGAGATGTCGGCAGAGTTAAGCGGCAGTTAACCTCAAAAACAATAGGTATATGGTCGCTAGAGGTGCCACCATCAATTGTCGACCAATTTAGTATAGAAATACTAGTGCTGGAAAAAGTAAAATCTATCACAGATTGACTGTGAGCACGTACAAAAGTTGGTAAGCCAGAATTCAAGCAGTGAAGGTTATTGTCTGAAAGCCAATCCCACAGACGCTTGCCGCAGGGATCCGTCTTGTAACCCCACGATACATGGTGCGAATTAAAATCTCCAGCCAAAATAACTGAATTTTGACAATTAACTATTAGGTGGTCTAGAGATCTGGTGTCCTGAACACCATGAGGGAAATAAACATTCGCTAATGTAAACGGACTGAACCCTTGGAATTTCAAAATCTAGAGCCAATAACTCTGAATCTAAATTAGAATATTGAAAAGAAATCTTAGCCCTATGACAAAATTTTGAAGAAACTAGAATTAGTAACCCACCACCTCTTGACTGGCGATCTTGTCGGAATGATCGATAATTTTGTAAGTGAAAATGTTTTTCAGTTGTAAGCCAAGTTTCTTGTAAAACGATTATTACTGGATTATGTTTTAAAGAAAGATAAACTAAATTTGTAGTAGCTGAAAGAAGAGATCTACAGTTCCACTGAAGAACTGTTAACTTTCCTATGGTTATGTAATCCGGGCAGCAGCAACAGCCTGCCCCAAAATGTTTTCCTTTGGTTTAGAGCCTAGCTGTTGCTTTTTTGATTTTGCTTGTGGGCGAGGTGATGACGGGTTTGACAACGGGGGTCCACTGCGTTTTAGAATTCGCGTATCTGTCTCTTCCATATCTGCATCATGAGCCTCGTCTGACTTGTTGGAATTTTGCATAGTTGATGCGGAAAGGGACTCATTTTGCGAACAAGACATTGCAGCTAATGAGTGCTGCACTGATAGTGAATGTCCAGGTGCCGTAGGAGAAACCATAGCAGTTTGCACAGTCTGAGAATTTTGAGCTGCTAGAACATTGGATATGCATTCTGTGACTATTGTCACAAGTCTATCCACCATTTTGGTCATGGTTGCTTCCATAGCAGCTATTATGGTTTTCGACATCGTGGAATCTAATGGTGCTCGTGAACGGGCCGACACACCTGCATACCCATGAGCTCTGTCTTTAATTTTCTGAATTGCCTCACGCCTCGAGCAACGTTTGCGGTCAATAATCTCCAGAATTTTCATTTCATGAGCTCTAGAGGGATATTCCAAAGAATTTGCTGAGTGAAGTCCGCCGCAAAGACAACATTTGACAATTTGATCAGAGCATAAGTGTGTTGTATGTGCTTCACCGCATTTGCAACACCGCAAAGTGGATTTGCAACCGCCTGCAGTATGGCCATAACGCCAACAGTTGTTGCACTGCAGAGGCTTTGATGGTAGGTGATCTACTCTGAATATTAAAGGCCACGCTTTAATCTCCGATAGACAGACTGTGCCTGCAAATGTCGGCACACGAACATTATTTACCTCCCGGCTACAGCGATAGACCGCAACAACGCCTGCCGCGGAAAGAAGGTCAAGGGTTTCTTGTGGACCTAATGAGAAATCTACACCTCGGACTAGACCTCTTGTGCAAGCCAGGTGTGAAGGGATAAAACTGCTTACCTCATGAGAGGCGAAAGTGGAGCATTTTAGCAGGTCTTTTATGCATGATAGTTCTGGCGAACGGCAAAGAATCCCGCCGCGACCAAATTGGCGCACCTCGGCTATTCCTTCGTAGAAGGAAGTGATTTCCTGAAGGGCAGCTCGAACAGCTCCTGGGTTGTTCATTTTAATGGTGCCCCCATCCTTAGGTACGAGTGCCACAGGGATGTTGCGGACACCGGAGCTCTGAAAAGCTTCCTCATCCGTATAGCACTACCCGGGGCCACCGAGAGATCAATCGTCCCGATTGTAGACGCGGGGACTCTCCGCTGTGGGGTTTTAGCAACTGCTTCGCCAGCATCCAAAAAAAAACGGCGCGAACAAACGGGGACGAAGGGAAGAAACCACAGGTTTTTAATCTCACAGATAAAAATTTCTGGCCTCAAAGTTTTGTGTTTACTTCATTATTTTTCCCACAAAACACCATTCTTGCTATTTTTTTCTACTCTTTCACGATATTGGCGACCAACATATTATGTTTCGCCACTTCTTTAAAACGTTCGCCCGCAATCTCATTAAACGATTTAAACTACAATAGTACACAACGTATGTGTGGTAAAAAATTTCAGTTATAAAAAAAAGTACTTTGTGCCGCGTTATCGGGCATAAATTTCGGTCGGAGGCGTTCCTAGCCAGAATATAAATTTAGCCGAATTCATAGCTACTTGTACCAAAAATTTTCTCAAAGATTTTTATCGGAACCTTTCTTGTTTTCTGCGAGAATGAGTGCAAAAACATTTTTGCCGACAGAAAATGGCTGTTCCCCTCTGACCCCTCGTGGCTCGCAGGCCTAGGGGGTAAGGAGGGGGGGGGGGTGCTGCTTCAAATGCTGGTCCTCCGCAAGACGGATGGTTAAAAGCTGGAGCTCAGGGCCCGAGCTACGCAGAAAGGTTTCCCGGGTCTATTTTGTGCGCTCCCCCGGGAAATGAGGACATTCGCAGATTACATGATCGGGGTTCTTTCTCTCATCACAGTGATTGTATTTATCATAACCGGCCTCTGGGAACATGTGGTTTGCCAAAACTGGGTGCGGGTACGTGTACGTTTGGAATCGTCTCCACGCGATTGCCTGTCTGTTATCTAGTTTTGCGTCTCTTGGTGGAAGGGCGTGATAGCCTGCGTTCAAATCTATAATACTGCGTAATTTCCCCATATTTTAGTAGCTCCCCATCGCTCCCCTGATCGTCGAAGTACCCGCTAGGTGGTACAGATCTCGAGCCAACTCGTGGGTCACTTCATTCTCGGTGACAGCTACGTGCGTCGGTGTCCAAATTATCTGAATTTTCCTACTCAAAATATTTGAAATTCAGCGCCGCTCTTCAAACCGTGCCTGCTCTCGTACTGCCACTGCATTGCAGAACATGGCCGTGGTGCCACTAAAACTTCCGTGCTGTGTTCACACGACCGATGGTATGGAAGAACGTGTAGCGGCGCTGCCTTCGGCACCAATACCACTTGTGTCACCGACGAAATAGCGGTTAATGCCACGTGCTCGAGCGCGGCGGCGGTACTTGCTCTATGAAATCTAGACTCTTTTTTTTTCTGCAAAGGCTGTCATTGCCGACTCTCTATCCCTGTGCTCGTCCCTCCCTTCGTCAATGCAATCTGCAATCGTAAAAACTTTCCCCTCCCTGATCTCTCGACATTTGAGACTTGTACTGATGGTATGGGTACCAGGTCACAGCAATGTGACCCTAAATGATGGCTTGAAAAAACCGTTCTTCGATGGCCCTGTGTCACCTACCCTACCAGCGACAGCGTACATATCACATGAGGGTTCGGAGGAGCATTTTATTAAACTTGCAAACTGGACATCTTTTAAAGTCTGATTATTGCCTGCATCTCAAATATTCTTGGAGTAGGAAATTACGACTTCACGGCAACTTGAGATTTCTCTAACTAGGCTGCGCTGCCGTATCCCACCTCTAAATTTCTATCTTCACAGATCTGATTTGGCACTCTCACCAGCCTGCGCATTTTGCGGTGGACAGAAATTATTAGGTCATTTTTATTATTTTGCCGCCGCTTCACTACGTTGAGAAGACGCTTGATGGAAAAGCCATTGCAATTCGTAGCTTGGCTTCAGTTTAAGTGCCCGATATTATTATCATCCCCGTCGCCATGCAAAATATTTCGCTGGAATAAAATCATTTGCCTTGCTAAATTTTTCTAACATCAAAGTTTCTTACAGATCCCAGTGTGAATCTCTCATCTGCAGGATAGTTAAGCGGGCGAGTTGGTGATACATCATCCAAAAAAAAAAACAGCGCGAACAAACGGGGAAGAACTGAAGAAACAACAGGAACAAGCGCTGACTCTCAACTAAAGTTTAATCGCAGAAAACACATTTATATAAGGTACAGAAACAATAAAACACCAAAACCAGACCGCACGTGTTACTATGTGATGTCCAGATATGCAACTTCGCAGTCACGCAGGAGCAGGGAAGGTTTGCTGACACACAATCTTTCTTTCTTAGCCATATTATACGCCTCGATGATTTCCCTAGTCAACTGGTCGGGGTGTTTGTACAAAATGTCAGTAAAATGCAAAGACGGAAAACAGGATTGACAAACGGGACGATGTATTAACACACGTCTCAGAGAACATCTCAACTCATTAGAATTTAATCGCTCTACTAATCTAGTTGATCATTGCCGTGAGTGTCAATCCTGTTTTCCGTCTTTGCATTTTACTGACATTTTGTACAAACACCCCGACCAGTTGACTAGGGAAATCATCGAGGCGTATAATATGGCGAAGAAAGAAAGATTGTGTGTCAGGAAACCTTCCCTGCTCCTGCGTGACTGCGAAGTTGCATATCTGGACATCACATAGTAACACGTGCGGTCTGGTATTGGTGTTTTATTGTTTCTGTACCTCATATAAATGGGTTTTCTGCGATTAAACTTTAGTTGAGAGTCAGCGCTTGTTCCTGTTGTTTCTTCCTGTCGTCCCCGTTTGTTCGAGCTGTTTTTTTGGACTCTCATCTGCGTTATGACTTTTCATGTTTTTATTTCATTTATTTCCCCTATTCGTTTATTTTCCTCTACCCCTCCAATTATTTTCTTTTTACTCACGTAAATATGCATCAAAACCTTTTTCTCCTGGCCACTTCTTGGCCAATCCTGGAGGGTATCCTCCATATGTTATTTGGTAAACAACAACAACACTCGCTCAGAAGAGAACAGCCCAGCAACCGAGAAAGAAAGTAGCACCACGTTATCAGTCCGCTCCACCGAGTGACCCCCATCCGCGGCTACCGACTCCCCTCAATAAGCGGAGGCGGACTGCGAACATCGGGTCGCCCCCTTATCACTCCTACAAGAACATCAAATGGCTCGCGGAGGCCACCTTTGCGGTCTGTTTTCAAAATCCTGCGCCCAACCATCTTTCAGTCGGAGCCGACGAAATTCGCTTTATCTCGGTCGTGGCGGACACGTTTCGGTGTTCGCAACGTATGGAAGGTGCCCTCGTAATGTGTAATGTCAGTAAGATGTGTTGTCGGCCTAGTTGGTGCAGTACTTCAGACACCTTACGTTGCGCGAACAAAGACGCACACAAGACAGGGTACAGGACAAGCGCAAACTGCCAACTCTTTATTGGAAAGAAAGAAGAACGTATATTTAAACTCTCGGCCACACAGGCGTTTATAGCCCCTTCGCACTCACCCCACCCGGTATCAAATTCATCAATGACAACCCTGTATGTTTAAACACAACAAAGTTAGCAAGGTTAGTGAGTCTTCTGTAGTGCTCTACAGCAGTGAGGTATCTTTCCTCGATAAAATAATCTGAAATGGGTGTCCCAGTGTCTGCTGTTTGTAACCTGCTTCTGATGACCTACACATATATATATATATATATATATATATATATATATATATATATATATATATATATATATATATATATATATATATATATATATATATATATATATATATATATATATATATATATATATATATAATTTTTATTTCTTTAATATTTAGGTTTTGACTGCTTTTGCTTCGTATACATGACATTGCCTTTGCTACGAGAGATTGACAATTTTTTTGTTAGTTACCCTTGGGTTTGGTTTTTCACCTTGCTGTTTGTTCTTGTTTGTTTGTTTGTTTTGTTAGACTGGTTTTGTTTCGTTATGTGACACTGCTTTTGCTACGAGGGCTACGACTGCTATTGCTTTCGTTGCTCGTTACCTTTGGTTTTTACCTTGTTGTGTGTTCTAATTTTTATTTTATTTGGCTTTGATTGCTTTTGCTTCAAGTCTTGACACTGCTTTGCTACGATTGACTGTTGTTAGAGATCTGTGTAGTTTATTTATCACTAACCTCGCTGTGTTTAAACATACATGCCTAGGGTTGTCATTGATGAATTTTGATACCGGGTGGGGTGAGTGCGAAGGGGCTATAAGCACCTGAGTAGCCGAGGGTTTAAATATACGTTCCTCTTTCTTTCCAATAAACAGTTGGCCATTTGCGCTCGTCCTGTACCCTGTCTTGTGTGTGTCTTTGTTCGCGCAAATTAAGATGTCTGAAGTAATGTCAGTGCACGTTGAAGAATCTTCATCATCATTATCGTCATCAGCCTGACTATACCCACTGCAGGGCGAAGGCCTCTCCTATACTTCTCCACTTAACCCGGTTCTGTGCTAGCTGCATCCACTTGACCCCTGCGAACTTCTTAACCTCATCCGCCCACCTAACTTTCTGCCGCCCCCTGCTACGCTTTCCTTCCCTTGGAATCCAGTTTGTTACCCTAAGCGACCATCGGTTATCCTCTCTTGGCACTACATGTCCTGCCCACGCCCATTTCTTCTTCTTAATTTCCACTAGAATGTCGGTAGCTTGCGTTATTTCTTGACCCACTCTGCACGCTTCCTATCTCTGAATGTTACCCCAACCATTTTTCGTTCCAGAACTCTCTGTGTTGTCCTCAACTTAGGTAGAACTTTCTTGGTTAGCCTCCACGTTTCAGCCCCATAGGTGAGTACAGGTAAGATGCAACTGTTGTATACTTTCCTTTTGATCGATACCGGTAAGCTGCTAGTCATAATCTGCGAGTGCTTGCCAAATGCTTAGGTGTTTGAAGAATCCTAGGTGATCGAAACTGCCCGGAGCCTTCCACTACGGCGTTCCGCACATCCAGAGTCGCTTTAGGACGTTAAACCCCATAAGCCAACCAAAATTAACTCCAGAAATTTAATGACCACTTCCAAACGATTTGCAGCAATCGATCAAAACCTTGGTGCGGGCTAGACGGTGGTTCATCTCATGCAAATGTATATGCAGTGGTGCGTGAATGGTAACGCGGACGGACATCAGGGGGACCACTGCTAGAAATGCAGGAAGTGCTTGTCTGAGTATGACTGCGGATAGGGCTACGACTTCAAGTGTGAGTTTCTGTTTGGAGAGTCCGAAATAAGAGCCAGAGCGAGAGATCAACGCCAGACGGAGGTGATAGAGGCCTGCCGGCTCTTATCCAGAAGAGATGAATGGTGAGCAAGCAAACCATCGATTGCCTTATCCAAGAAATAAATTGGGTTTTTGGACGGCAGCATTGGCTATCCCCACCTCTGTGTTTTTAGCTTTCCCTTCTGTGGTTGTATTGTTTCCTTTTACTGGTTTCTCTTATTGATTCACACAGCTTTTGCTATGTTTTTCCTACTTCTTCTGGGGTAATCTATGTCTCTCCTCGGGTGTTATTTTGTTGTTTTGTTTTTACCCGTTTGACTCAGCTTTCACTACGCTTCATGACTTCATCTGCTGTTGCTGTTGCTGCTGGGCTTCTGTTCATTTGTTGTTATGCTTTTTTTTTTCTTGTCTCAGCTTTTGATATGGTTTGGTTTAGTTTGTGGGGTTTAACGTCCCAAAGCAACTCAGGCTATGTCAGACGCTCTAGTAGAGGACGCCGGAAATTTGGAGCACCTGGTTTTTTTTTTTTTTGACGTGCACTGACATCGCGCAGCAGACGAGCGCCTTGACTTTCGCCTCCATCGAAAAGCTGCCGCCGAGGCCAGGACACGATCCCGCATCATTGGGAACAGTAGTTGAGCGCCGTAACCACTGCCCCACCCCGGCGCGGTGTTTTTGATATGATATGACTTCTTGTTCTGTTATTTTTTACAAGTCATTCGTTTTTTTTTTTTTGCTTTTTTTTCAGTAACTGCACATGCCTTCCCGTGATTGTTGGCCTCATGTTTCCTCACGCCTTCCGTGATAATCGCTTCAGTGGTTTTGATGGTAATTAGACAATCTTGTGCTGACCCATTATATAATTGGTCGTGTTATATCTATACGGTATTTAAAGCTCTGCCGTTTTCAACACAATTTCAGTCGTTAATCAGCGCTAACCCTATTGTCTGTGCCTTCCTCTTCTGTCCTTGTTTTTCGTGCTGCGTGTACTTTTGCGTAACCTTTCCAGCATTCGTTTTCTGTAACAAAACGTCAAAGATATTCAAGTTTTTGTAAAACCACTACAAATGAGGGACGTATTCGTATTCAGCAGCCCTTAGTACTATATAAGAATGCATTCACTAAATATAGAAAATGATGCCATTTTACTGGTGGAAAAGGCCCATAAAGCTAAAGAAAGTTTCAATTCCACTTTTCCCACCAAAACAGTACATCCGTGCTTCATTAAATACACAGTAAACCGGTCACCTACCGCAGGATAAAACACGCTTAATGGCTTTCTCGACAGTTCGGTAGTAGTAAAAACTCAAAACCATGGTAATCAGAATTACCCGTCTTTATTTTTTAGAGCTTGAAGAAAAGAGGTCACATGTGCCCCGCTGTCCAACATAAGGTAAAATTATGCTATCAAGTCATGAGTTCAACTTTCGTCGACCCGGCAACAAGCGTTTGCCACGTGCGTTTTTAAGCACACTGAAAGAGAACGCAGGTGAGCCCGTGCAATTTTTCTGTGGTAATCTGTTGTTTTCATGACTGAAAGAACGACGGCAGTGTTACCATTATTTAAGGAACTGACCTGCAATGAACGTGTCTAACCATCACCAACACGGAAGCACGTTGACTTTCGTAAAAGTGATGAACTCCGCTTTCTTACGACATTTATAAGCTATTTAATTAATATTTTTATTCCCCTTTCTTGGCGAATTCGGCGAACATTATCCGGGAACTGTAACGAACCTGAAGTCGAGAAAAATCAGAATATGAAGCGGGATTTACGCGCTTTGTTTGAAAATGAGGAAAGCGAAACAAAAATATTGCCACACTAAAGCCTCCACCAAAATTGCCAACGGAGTGCCAACGCAAAGCAGACAGCTTCGTTTTCGCTGCCTTAATCTATTGCTCTACCACCACAGCTCTCTGATTTTGTACATGGAGCTCATTACAAGTGGTTACGTAAAGTGGGAGTCTATTTGCAAATCACTCACATATCGTGCTTAAGTTTCCTGCGTACGCTGACGAGTGTGCGTACTTCGAACATATCATAGAAACGCTTGCCCAGTGCTTTAACAATGCACATTGTTTTAGGTCCCTTAGTCTGTCCTAGGCAGCAGAGACTCGCAATGAACTTTTTATTTGCGTATTTGAAAGAGATTGCACTTGTAGACGAACTCTAAATTCACCTTGAATGCTACCCTCCGGCATTTTCACGCTGTGAACTTTATAGGCACATATATCGGACTATGCATTTCATCATTCAATTTATTACCATTACTTTACGATGCACCTTACAACGCATTTAATAGTCGCATTTTGTCTCCCCCTTCATTTCTTTTAATCTCCTCATCATTCGTTTTCAACCTTTCCCTCCCCAATTCCCCTTCCAACGCATAGTACCATGTCAGCGCAATTTAAACGTCGGCTAAAATTTCTGCTCTTCATTAAACGGTCTCTCTCTCTCAATCAAAACATTTTTAAAAGGCAAGTAAAAGGGCGCAATGTAGAGACACCGTACCAACAGCGGGAACCAGTTTGATGGAAAGTCATTTTCCTGGTGGATTTATTTTATCTGGACCATCATGCGGCTAAAATGAATTCTGGGTGGAACGAGATCCACCTTTGGCGTCCACCATGTGTCTGTTTCACAGTCTGGCAGGCCAATCAGGAAAATCATGTCATCAGGCTCGCAATCAGCTTATATAACCACAATGCATCACAGTACTTACAACAAATAATTTGTTGAATACTGATTTTGCGGCAAGTTTGAAGTTCGTGCTACTTTGCACCAAATGGACTAATTTACGACCCTGTCTAGGAATAAAAATTTCATTTGGGCTCCCTGACTACTTTCTGACAACTTCGAACGTTTCTCTTGGCGCATTTGCTAGCCTCTTCAGTACTGGGAGATTAAAAAACAAGCAGCCTAATATGTCCAAGTTTTGGCTGTCGTGGTAGAATCTGAGCATGCGTTGTACTGGCCAGCGATGATAGTGCTCGTCTAGGGAGCGGGCATGAGCACGCAGCACCAGGTCCGTTTGTAGTTGCTTGTAGGCTCCTTACCCGAGGACCCCACCGGGGTGGCGCAGAGGTTACGGCGCTCGACTACTGTTCCCAAGGACGTGGGATAGAATCCCGGCCTCGGCGGCAGCCTTTCGATGGAGGCGAAAAGCAAGGGGCCCGTGTTGCTGTGCGATGTTAGTGCACGTTAAAGAACCAGAGGTGGTCGAAATTTCCGAAGTCCTCCACTACGGCGTCTCTCATAGCCTGAGTTGCTTTGGGACGTTAAACCCCACAAACCAAACCAAACCAAACCAAACCTTACCCGAGGCTAACGTAGTGCACCATCTAGCTAACACCTGACATGGTAAACAAAGGATACAGTGTCCATACAGACGAGGACGAGAAGGTTGGTTGGCTGGTTGGTTTGTGGGGTTTAACGTCCCAAAGCGACTCAGGCTATGAGAGACGCCGTAGTAGAGGACTCCAGAAATTTCGACCACCTGGGGTTCTTTAACGTGCACTGACATCGCACAGCACAAGGACGCCACTCCGTTACGCCTCCATCGAAACGCAGCCGCCGAGGCCGGGATTCGATCCCACACCCTTGGGAACAGTAGTCGAGCGCCGTAACCAGTGCGACACCCCGGCGGGGCAGGACGATAAGGGTAAGCAAAAGTGAAGCTTTCCTGTTTAGATGATTTTCGCTATGGAAGAGAAGTTTCTAAAAAGACTAAAATAGTGTCCGTTCGAAAGAAATTAGTCTAGCAATGGTACCATATATGTTTCCAGTGATTGCTAAATTTTAAAGTATGTGGCGAATCGCTACAGTATGCCGGTTGTGTTTTCTGCCCCGTGCAAGTTGACCTTAATGTACCCCTGTGTCATGCCCGAAGGGAGAAGTATGGTGGACGACTGCGTTAAGCGTCATGTCACTCCTTGCTTCAGATGCCTGACGTGTGTTGTGCTGTCTACGAAGTTCCGCAACCTGCCAAAGGATGCACATTAGTCAGACAAATCCATGCTTAAATGATCTCTTAAGGAAATACCAGTTTTCTTTTATATTCAAAACTGCGACAAATATAACCCTGCACTGTGATGCATGCCCGGATACAACACGCGATAAACCTCGCCTGTATTTCATGACAAGAGCAAAAGTTTTGAAGAGAATCTGTGACCAGGTTGCACGTCAACTTGCCGAGTCGTTTTTTATAAGAAATTTAATAACAGTGTAAGTGACCCATCAATCAACCAGTATCAAAACGCACTTACGTACGTTTTTTAAGCTGCACATAGTCCGAGATACGACAGTTATACACTATAAAATGTGCGTATTATTTCGAATAAAAATCAGTCGCGATTCTGCGCTTGTTGTGTACTCTCGTCCTTGTCTCTATGCGCTCAGAACCTTTTGTATATATCTTCATTAAGCGACTCGCCCTAAAAAGCATTCGCTTTAACATGGGACATCTAAAGTACTTCTTCCGTGAGGATAACACACGCTAATGTAACAGCGCCAAGCGGCTGCGAAGGGTGGTGGTAGCCACCTCAAATTTTTTTCGAGCGATAGGAAAATGTACTGAGCCCTTTGTTCATGCCCTCATCAGGCGGAGGTTTTATATTAGGGTGTAGTCCTCATTTGCCCCATCGCTGGTATGTAAAGTTCACCCGATTGTCTTTCGTTCATTGACGCTTATGAAGCGAGGTAGGTACAAATGCAACATGACGACGCTGTAGCATAAAATTCAATTTTAAATCACGATGAACTAATCAATGGCAGTTGATTTGAACCTGCCATCAGTGCAGTGAAATTATACACCATATATAACGTGATATATCAGAAAGTTTTGTCTTGAGCCACTATTGGCAAAAATAACTGTTATTAACTACGGCATGTAATTATTTAAGCTATCAGGTATTCATGGGTCACAAACGGTCAGTATAGTTGTCTAGTCATGCCCCAGTCCACCGTTGCACATTATACTAAGCGAGGCTTGTCGTCAGGCCTGCAATTAGTCTCCCTGTGACCTTGCCTCAGCTTGAAGATCATCCGAAAATAACGAAGCGGTCGCCGCGTATACTTGTAACTAGTCTATACACCGTTTCATACAACAGGTGCAACGCTGTCCAGGCTAGCGTTTTTGCTTGCACAGTCTGCATCCACGACAAAAAATAATGCGTTGCTTGTGGTGAGCTAAAGGTAATAAACGTTTTGCCAGCTGGCTGAATACAATGCATTTTTAACAGTCCATTTCGTCGCGAAGAATAAATGTAAGAACAAAATATATTACGCCTGTCCTCATTTCTGCTTCAACGCGGCTCTATTATGAGCCCGTTTTAGGTGTCTATCGAAAAGCGAGATAGTTTTGAGCCGTTTCAGTTTTGCACCACTAAACCACCGTGAAGGGATCCTCCTTTTTATATACTGCTGTGGACTACTTGAGTAGCCTTTGTAACGTTGCACCTGATGTTTGAAATGGAGTATAGTACATTTATGCTCGACATAAGCTATCCAACGACCAAACACAACATGCTATACAGGTAGGCACCGAAGTAAGCAAGGGTGTAGCAATTGGGGCCATAATGTTTTAAGACGAAAGTCTTTCTTCCCTCGTTAGTGGCGTCACCAGAGTGCGTCGGCAGTGCCTGCCATCACAGCTTGACTGCATTAAGCGACACGTAAGAACAAAATCCCTGCCTCGAATGGGTTTCAAATACGATTAAAACAGATCAGCTTCCCTAGCCCACGTACGTGAGGACTATAAGTTCACCACAGCCGATCACGCCTCGTGTAAAACTGCAAAACATTCTCGCACTATACGTCTAACATAGTCGTTTTCATCAAATTCCAACTGCTGCACACTTTCGCCCTGTGCAGCGCACATCGTCGTCTTCATGAACTCGAATATGCGCCAATCCTTCATTTACTTTCGGTATATACACTATACACATGCGCCATCTAGACGAGTGCGGGGGAGGTCCGCGTGCGTAGAGTCGGACGAACCGATCAAGCGGCGCAAGAGAAAAAAAAAACGAACATGCAGCAGCATAATAGAGGGTATAAAGTAAGAATGATTTCGTATTACTGCCCCACACAGACTTCAGTCCACCCCTGTAACCCTTTTTTTTCCACTTAGGTGACGACTCATATGCCTGGAAAACCTCCGAAGAAGCTGTGTCACTCTAGAGCAGGGAGCGAGAACTATTTGCGCAGCCAATAGCCTTAAGGCACATAGTCTTGAGTTTGACCGAAATCCATCTAGTCAGGCTATACACGAAGTAAGTCCGGACGGCTCGATTCCCTTCGCATGTTTGTTTTCATTCGGGTTGGAAAGGCCAGGGTGCTAGTGCCATGCATTTTCTACCTACAAATAATCTTCCATGAACGCAATGTTTTCCGCTAAGTGCTGTCAAAATAACCTGACAGCAGCACATCCGTAGCTTCGTACGTATCTGCTCTGCCCAGAAATGCAATGCCCTGAAACACAGCGTACAAAACGTCGCTACTAGCAGGTGACGCTCGCGAGTAACATGTGACGTGAATGATATGACAGCGATTACATTGGTGATATTGAAGGTCATTGCGTAGTTTCCGACTGCGTGGACGAGTTCACGCGCCTGTGAGCAGAGCATCGGGTATAACGTTGGCGGGAAGCCTCAAAGCGCGCAGCTGCTGAAAAAAAAAAAAGAAAAACATGCCAACAACAAGTCTATGAAAAAGTATCCGCTAAAGTCGTCTTCATTTTGTTGCAGTCAATCTGTTGGAAACTGAACTTCGAGGTTCGTGCGAGAATAAAAACGGCAGCGTGGTTTCTACATCAGCTACCACAATTAAAAAAAAATAGGGGAGGGAGTTTGCGCATCGTTTGAACCTAGTTATATTCGCAAAAGCTCTCGTAAGCATGGTTTTACACGATTGAGTACGGTTGTACACGGTTTGACGGTTTGTATTTGGGGGACGCTAGAGCTCAGACCTATATAAGCTGTAGATATAAAGTTTCTTTATTTGCGCTAGCGTTTATACTGGTGACTTAATCGACGGATACACTTTAAGCTTCTCCTCACAGCAGCGAAGAACTGTGAAGAAGCTCGAAGGTGACGTCACGGACGGTAGGTAGCCTTCCCAAACATTCTGGGGTGCGCTTCCTGATGCCGCCAAATATTAAATAACGTTTCTAGGACCTTGCTTCCCGTGACGTCGCCCTTATTTCTTCAAATAACTCAAATGTGTGCGCTAAATGTGCGGGCACCGTCCTTGACGTCATCCTGCACTTCCATCTGGTGCTGTGAGGTGCCGAGAACACTGACCGCGCACAGTTGCAGACGACCATGCACCACCCGCTGTCGCTAGCAGACGCTCCAGAGCTGGAGGCGGCCGCGGTGGGTATCGCCAGCTACGCTGTCGTCTGCTGCAATGCGCGAATCTCGTTCAGTTCATATTGTCGTATGTCGTTTGACAACAAAGCATTGGGCCAATGTTGTAAGTACGACGGCAAACAGTGGCCCTACATTGGGCCAGCCTAACCAGCATGCTCCCAACATAGGACATGCCAGTCAACACAATGTCCAACAATGGCCCAGTCTAGCCAGTGCTCTCCCAGTGTTGGCGCTGCCAGTAGCCAACACTGGCTAGCTTGGGCCAAGATGAGTGAGTGAGAGAGTGAGTTCCCGATATTGGCACTGCCGTACATACAGAATGTCTATGTAGGGCCGAGATTGCCGTTGTTCCTCCAATAATGGTCGCACCGGGTTTTAAAACTGGCTATAATGGGCCAAGCTGTCCTGCGTTCCTCCGTCATTGGGTTTTCCGTTTTTTAAAACTGGCTACAATGGACCAAGTTGTCCTGTGTTCTTCCGGCATTGGATGTTCCGGTTTTTAAACATGGCTACAATGGACAATGTTATCCTCTGTTCTTCCAGTATTGGATGTTCAGTTTTTTAAAGATGGCTACAATGGACCAAGTTGTCCTGTGTTCCGCCGTCGTTGGCCGTTCCTTTTTTAAAACTGGCTACAATGGACCATGTTGTCCTGTGTTCTTCCGACGTTGACCGTTCCGTTGTTTTAAACTGGCTGTAATGGACCATTGCAATTTGTCTTGTGTTTTTCCAGTATTAGCTATCCCTGTATGAAAACTGCCCACGATGGACCACTTTGTCCCCTGATCTCGCAATTGTCATTGCCATCCTAAAAACGCAGCTTTAATGGGCTGCCGAAGTGAATATTTTCCGTTGACCATTCAATCAAAACAAATTCTCCATTTTTATGGTTGAATACACGTGCGCTGGACGCCAAACCGCGGCATTCCGACAACATTTCAGCCGATCGTTCGGACCTCACAAAGTACCACGTACGGGACGACAATTACTATAACGCATTCAAGCACGTACCGCTGCAACTGTCTGGATTCGTCTTTTCGGTGCGCTCATATGCGGCGCACCTTTGGGGGTCAGCTATATGTGTTTATGGATTTAGCCTATTGGCATGCATGCAGATTTCGTCGCAGGCGCATACGTTTGTCGCACAATTATATCTAATGATAGCACGACCGTGCGACCACATATGTATACCCCAGACCGGCTAGCACTCACGACCCAATATGCCTGTATTGGACGCCGATTACATCCCTGCATCTATACTTAACCTATAGTACAAATCCAGTTGTCAGTGAGAACGCGCATAAAATCGAAATCGTGTCGCCACAGCATGTTCATGTGACATTAAATTAGTAATTTGAAGGTAGCTGTTTCATTGCCGAGAAGGAAAACGTTGCCTCAAGTTGAAGGAACAAATTACCATTTTCTCAGCGATGTTTTTGTTCTAGTGCTTTTGTATTATCCATAAGGAACTACGCGCAGCATCGTCTGTTTACCTGGAGAAAGGACCGAATACGATGTATGTACTTTCTAGACGCAATCACTGGAAAATGAAAAGCCGGAAGACTCGCGAGGTTACCATTTTAGTTTTGGGCATTCACACGGTGGTAAAAAAAAATGACAGTTTTTCGTGCAGACTGCGAGCATGAAGGCCCCGGTACATTTATATGGCGCACAACATATTTATCGCCAATAAACAAAAAAATAGTTTTTTCCGCCTATTAGTTTAGAGTTTGACCATTCCAACCGCGCTAGGCGGTGGCAAAGGAATAAAAAAAAACTGTACAGGAATAAAAATAATGTGCGCTGTCAAGTCATTCGAAAAAACGAATGCAGCCTAGAAACACTGTTTTAATCAGGCAGTTTTCCATGCCCTTTCCAATTCTTTCATTCTACTAAAATGATTTGGAATACGTTGCTTGCTCATTGAACGTTATCGTCTTTTTGTGAAGGTGAAGGTGATTGCGAAAAACGTCTGTGTATTGCCTGATGCCACAGCGCATCAGGACCTCGACGCGCACAAAATTGATTCTGAATCATTCATTGCTGTGTCTGTCACCGTCGATTTGCGAAGTCGAGACAAAACATGAGCGAAGAAATATTGTTACAGCTGGAGAATGATGAAGACGAAGTGGCGCGCTCGTTTGTGGAAGATTAAGAAAAAGAAGTGCGTCGAATGGGCGGCCCTCGTAGCCTGACTCCTTGGCTGTTCCTCAATGTATATATCTTTAATCCTCTTTTGTAAATATATTTCTCCCTGTTACAAAATTATATGCCAAAATTTAAAAACCTTGAAGAATTCACAAATTTCGTAGAATGTTCAGAACAGCGCGGTGCGCTATAATTGGACAAAGGCTTTATCGATGTGGCCATAATTACTTGCGCAACAAAATTATGCAAGGTGTTTTAATGGTTTTGAAAGCTGAGGTAGTGTAGAATAGGTGGAAAAAGTTTAAACAATGTGAAAACTGTTTTTGTTTTCCTAAAAATTTTCAATGTTCGCTGTTTTCTGTAAATTAGCGCGATCGTATCTCTGTATCCAAATGTCATAAAAATATGAGCTTTAGCTGTTTGCGGATAATTATGCTAAGAACATATTGTGGATGTATTGCTGCTCTACCATGAACCTTTTCTGAAATAAAGGCCTGCAAATTAGGAAACTTTTCGTTTCCTGGGCCGATGCTGAGAATTTTTATAAAAACATCTACTCATACCCGAAAAGCGAACGTTAACTGAATACAAATAAAAACATGTATATATTTAGTCGGATAATTTTCAGCTAGCTAACTTGAGCATAATTTGTATAATCTATAACCAAAGTTGTCCAGAATAGAAGAGAAGCTCGGAACTCCGCCTCTTTGACATTATTAATCAGTCATCACGCAACAATATACAATATTTTGAAGTAAATATAAAAGGTCGAACGACCATCCTTTGTTCGATCATAGGTGGCGAAAGGGAGGGGACGCGCGCATTTGTCGATGCACCAACTGTATGGATTTACGCAAGAATGTGGATGGTAGATGGGGAGGCTTTCTATTTTTTTAGAAAATGTTTGTCCGTGGTTGGCTTGAAGAAACAATGCGTTTGCGAACACACAAAACAAAACTATTTATAGAACTCGACTCGAGCGGTGCGCGCTGGCGGCCGCTTATCGGCACGGTCCGAAGTCACGGCTGGCCGGTGCAAGCAGAAGAAGGCTGGGTAAAGGAGGAATGGAATGTTGAGAGGGTCGTTGGTCCTTCGTTCCCACGGGCAGCCCTTGCGAACACAACACCGCGGCGGGAATCGCGCGCTGGTTGAGCGGGTCGTTGTTCCCCCTCGCCTACGCGTCTACGTGCAAGACACAACAGACAGCATCCCCAGCTGCGCTGCTGTGCGGCCTCCTCCCGAAGCGTTCACTTCAGAGCTTGTTGGAGACGCTACAAGACTTGTGACAGCTTCTTAAACCTTTCTTTAATTTCTTCCCTCATTAATTTTCTTTTTCATTGTGCTGTGCATAATTTTCTCTTGCGCCTATACATGTCCATGTGCTCCGGTTGGTGCTTGCTACATATCAGTGAATAGCTGAGCTGTGAAATGTCGCCGGAGTACGGATTACAGCAACGGCGGGATACCATCGGCATTATCAGACTCAGTGAACGCCGTCATCTTAGACCGTGAGTATATATCTTTGCAGCATGCCATTGCTTCATAATTGGTTCTATATAATCTCCTGCCAGTCCCAAATGTTCTCTTTCCGTATTCTCCTCGAAACAACTGCGCGAAGCATGACTTCAAGAACTAAGCGAATTTTCGTCCGGGTTACATGCAAGCAAGTGCGTGGACTTATTTGCTGGCTGCGATATGAATAGCATTTGCGCCGAAAATAGAGGAGCCGTGAGTAACAGGTGTGTATGCCACCAACACGTGACAGAACACTGCAGGCAGCCATTTGCGCAGTTTTTTTTACTGTGCAGCGCGCCGCAATCAATTAGTAACCAGATACTATGCGCCCGGCTTTGTACATATATTTTGGACAGCCTCTCTTCTGCGCGCAGGAAGCCGTGTTCACACAGTTTTTGGATTTTGTTAAGAGTTAAGGGCAGTTTTTTGTTTTCAGATGTACAGACGAAGTTTTGAAAACTGTTCGTGCCGTCTGTGCAAGCGAATTTTACAGTGGGGCAGACATGTGCGTGATGCCGCTTGATGATTAGGCTATAATTAAGTCATAATGAACCTCCACTTTTATAATGGTTAATATCATATTGAGGAATGGAAAGCCGTGAACAGCGCAAGTGAGCCCCTTTTCAAAATTTTCTTAATCGACGCCCCCCATCTGAGCCCGCGCCTTCAGGTGAGGGCGTTATCAGAAAGCGGCGACAATGGGAGAGCTATTTCGCAGACGCGCTTCGAAGGCGGGGGAAAATAACAATACAAGCAAAAAGGCACATCAGCCGTGTGTGCACTGCGTCCCTGTCACTGCAAAGTAAACAACGTGCACGCGGGACACATTGTACAAAACACTGACGGCCGGTATGAGGCAACCATATCGTCCGAAATATTGCTCGCGAAGCGCTCGATCACGGCGCGCACTTTCAGGCGAAATGGGACAGGCCGTCAGGTCCGCCTGTTCGGCAATTACAGCTCTTTGTACCTCACGTACCGTACCGTATGCATGAAGTGCACGCCATAGCCATCGTGCAAGAATGTTGAAACCGAAGCAGCGATCCACGTATTCTAATTCTATAGGAAATCATTTGGGAGTAGAAAAGAGCAACTTAATATGATGTGCATGGTTTTTTAATGAACGATATGTATAAATGGACGGTTGAATAGTTACAGTAATGGAGTGTTCCGCTAGAATTGTTTACGGCCGTGACCGCAATAAACATTACTCATATTGCTCGTAGCTTTAAGCTCTGGCATTGATAAGCCTATCTAAAGAACCGACTGGCAGTGACAGGTTGTTTACAGCTGTTGATCAAAAGGTAGGCCATCATGCTATAATTGCAGGCATATTTGCTTCTTTTTGTACCCCTGTTTACTAAAACTTAATTTTGTTCCCCATTCCTAGGGCCGCTGCACCTTTTACAACACTCACTGTTCAGTCGCTTTTATTCAAGGTACAAAAAGGAGGAAATGCGCATGCACTCAAAGGATATAGCCTGTCTTTCCGTTAACAGCTGCAAATAACACGCCACTGCTCCTCGGTACCTTGGATGAAGTTTTCAATGGGGTTACCTGAGATGCCTACCAATTGCTGTAATATTTATACCAATCACTGCAGTGAAAAAGAAAGGTAACACTGCATCACTTTAACTGCTGCATGCACCTATAAACGTGCCTTTATTTATTGCCTATTCTTATAGACGCAGGACCTCTTGCTATAGGCTTTGTTCAGTAAGCAACCGTCTTTCATTGCTTCAATTTCTATCTCTCCACCACTTTCTTGTTGCTCTGGGTGTGATCATTTGATTTCATTGTTCAAATCATATTGTTTTATCATGTGTGAATGATTTAGCCTGTACATACATGCTTTCATTTTTTTTAGATGCGCATCGGGAGCGTTTTCTACGTAGAAATGGATCGATTGAGTTGTATCACTGGTGCGAAAACCGACAACCCCCAGAAGATATGTGTCCTGTGGTTGGAAGGGCAATAAAGAAGAAGAAAATCAGCGGAAAAGCCTGCCTAAAAAAAGGTAGCACTGCATCACTGTAACTGCTGCATGCACCCTTAAATATGCCTTATTTTTATTGCCTATTCTTATAGACGGTTGACCTCTTGCTATTGGCTTTTTGCAGAAAGCAACCGCCTTTCATTGCTTCAATTCCTATCTCTCCACCACACTTTTTTGTTACTTCGAGTGTGATCCTTTGATTTTATTGTTCAAATCATATTATTAAATCGCCGGTGAATGATCTCGCCTACACATACATGCTTTCATTTTTTTTAGGTGCGCATCGAGAGTGTTTTCTACGTATAAATGGATCGATTAAGTTGTATCACTGGTGCGAAAACCAACAGTTCGGTACCCCCAGAAGATCTGTGTCCTGTGGGTGGCAAGGGTATAAAGAAGAGGATAATCAGTGGAAAAGCCTGCCTAAAAACTTACAAAGATGGCGCAAAAGCGAAATGCTGATCAGGGTTAGAGTCTGATTACTTCTGTTATCCCATTTCACATGCTAGGTGATGTGACATATATGAAGCACCTTAGTATAATGTCTGGTATACTCACTGAAAATTGTGTAGACATTAACTTTTTTCTCGTTCAATTATTTTGAGTGACGCACGAATTGGAATAAAACGAAGTCATCCACACATCTAATGCCCATAGACATTAGATGCGTGGATGAGCTCATTAATTGTGTTCCTATGTGAGCATGCAATAGTTTGTCGAATATATTAATATGTTAAAAGTTGATTTTTTTACTGTTAACCGGAGTAATACATATGCTCCATATCATAGCATTATTCGCCTGTAGTTTGTATCTGCTCTTTCCTAAATTGTATTCTACAAAGTATACGTGTGTCATCTCGTACGTCTATTTAACTAGCGAACAATTTGCAATCGAATCCCTTTTGTGATGTTGTTTCAGCTACAAATAATGTATGACAGTTGTGACAATATAGGTAGCTTTAGGTATAACATATAGCGCGAAAATCTTTAATATATGCGATGATATTTTTATTCACCGCATTGGCTAAACCAGCCTGTTTGAAGAGACGAAATGAAAACAAATATGGATGTCTTCGGACAGGAACAGTAATCGTGGTGCCATGACCATTTTTTTTAAATTAAATTTTCATATGTCGTGGGCTAATGTCTCGACACAAAGGAATGACCCTTAGGTTTGCCAGATGCGGCGTAGTATTCTCGAAAAAAAAAAAAAACGCCTATCACTAAAGCTGGAAAACGCCGTTTTTGTCGTTTCAAAAAGCTGCACGTTTGGAGGCCGGCTGGTTGCGTAAAATTTTGTCATCCACTGTTTTTTACTCACCGCATTTGGGTAACATTTACTTGTATAAGAAGTATTAAAAGTGTGTTTCATTGATGCAGTTGATTTAGTAAAAAATCGCAAACTTTGCTTCAAGAACAACGCGCTACAAAAATGTTAATGTTCAACCTTACATACTGGCATGACGCGTTGCGTTGTTTGCGCTAAAACATTCTGTGTTTATTACGCAGGTCATATTGTTAATTTAAGGCAGAATTTGGAGCTCTAAGCTGCTATGTGTGTTCTCTGTAACGCCACCAAAAGTATTATGCTGGAAAGCGATTTGCTTATGATTGTAATTATAAAAATTACACATTGAAAAATCATCTTCAAAAATATAGTATTGTTAGTGGTGGTCAAAGCTGAGAAATGGAATAATATATTAATAACCTAGATTGAATACTATTGCACCTAGCAATAAAAAAGAATGCAGGACAGAGAAAAAGTTCAGCCTTCACTTGCGTTCTGCCATGAAATTGACAGAAATAGTGAATTAATACCATTTTAAGCTATATTAAGTATTTGTCCCAGAAGCAGAAAAACGGTGTATAAGCGCTGACAAGGTTTTAAATTTTACTTAAGGTAAAATGTAACTAAATTCAGCTAATACTTAATTGAAGTTCCAATGCCTACTCCATAAGGGGGAGCCATATAAGCACATCTATAGAACACAAACAAGCATTTTTATATTTCTAATATTACATTTTGCAGAATTCAATATATTTACTGACTCAAATTAACAAAGTACTTTGCATTGTTTCCACAGATTTTGATAAAAATTGATGTTGCGGCCGTTTCTTCAATTCTAATCAGTTTTCCTTATTTTACCATTTTCTTACTTTTGTCCAATTTCAAAATAATATGCAGATGCACACACAAATCTAGAGCTTCAAATTTTTTCAGAAATAAAGAATGGAACCTAGATAATGTAGAGAAATAGTTTCTGTGCCAAGATATTATTGGATCTTGCAAGAATGCAGGCTGAGTTTGGCCATTATCAGCACAAGCACTCGGTTTAATATTTAATGTTATATTTTTAAACAGTATAACGCAACACTTTTTTAGTCCGTGATATTTTTGAGGTACTGAAGATTTTTGAGAGGGATTTGAATGAAAATCGAAGATGATCTTTTTTTAATTGCAGCAAATTTGCCCTTAATTACTGCTGTTTTCTAATTCTGAGCAATATTGATGCGTTGTGGAGAACACACCTAGTGGTCTTTAGCTCCAGATACTGCCTGGAATTAAGAACATGCGTCAGGAAGTGAAAACATATTTAGTGCAACCAACCTAATGCATCATATGCCAGTACATAAGGTTAAAAATGAATATTTTTGCAGCGTATCGCTCCTGAAGAAAAGTTAGCGATTTTTTAATAACACAACTGCAAAAACAAAATAGGTTTCTAATAGTGTTTGTAAATATAAAACCTGCATGTATTTAGTGAGTAAAAAAAGAGCAGATGACAAAATCATGGTATCCAAACTTGCAACATTTTGAAATCGCAAAAACAGCGTTTTCTACCTCTAGAGATATACCATACAATTGTTTTTTTCGAGGAAACTACGCGTATCTTGAAAAACTAAGGTTAATTCTTTTGTGTCTAGATATTTGCCCACCACATATAAGAATTTCATTGGAAACGAAAGATGGCCATGGGACCTCGATTATGTTTCTTATCTAAAGCACCCATAATACGCTGTGAGAAAGCCAATATCAAGGGCTTTTTTTAATATTCCATATTTCGAACGGTTGTGCCATCTAAGAAAATTTGAAAGCTAGGCACACCTTAGGTGTCGCCAGCCCTAACTTTCTGTTACAGCTGCATTTGTTAAGCTGAATTAATGCGTTGAGTACTTTATTTTAGCCACGAATATAGCGCTATTACGTGTCAATTTTAAAGAAAGGCCGCAGTGACGCGATTCCTGTAGAATTTGTAAGTGCAATCTGTAAACCTTACAAATCTACCCATATATATGATCTCTTGCAGGTTTTATTCAAGCTACATTACACCTGCTGTGCCCCATAGCTTGAGCCAAGGGTTATAAATAAACCATTAGAAACAGACGATGGAAACCGGTGGTGCATTGCTGGCAGCCACTTAGGACAGCGCAGAAAATTTTTATTTTGTACGTGGGGAAGTGAGGTTATTCGCTTCAAGTACTAAATATTCACTTTAGACAATAAATAGGACTTACAGAGTCGGTGAGCACGTTCGGAAACCCCTGCTTCAATATTTGCGGTTAGAAACCTCATGTGTACCTTTTTTTCCAGCTGCAGATAAATTCCGGGTTATGTAGATACCGAAACCGTTACCAGCCCATTCGCGCACCTCAATTGTGCTGCTCACAACATGATTTTGAGCGGACAAAACAACCTGCCGCTATGATTGCTAGCCCCATGCATGAGTAAGGGTGATATGCTGGCGATGGTTGCTTCGCGTCGGCCCTTTGGCGCACATGAAGGCTCGAGTTACAATGAGCGCGCCGAACTTTGCAATGCGGATAATGACTACAAAGCGGTAAGGATATAAATGAGTTTAGCAGTATTTTTCAGCTGTAAAATACAGATACAGTCTTGTTGGACGATGTGCTGGCGCGGACGAAGAAACCATAGGCAACTTGTAGGTCTAACGCTACACAGGGCTGTCGAGCCAAGCCAAGTCCTCAATTGTATTGTCCGGGAATCAGATTTCTGTATTTTGTGGTTTCCTATTGTATCTGGCGTTCAAAATGCAGACGTGAGGGTTCTTTATCACAAATAATCAAACGTGGTTTGTGCCGGTACTCTTCAAAGTAGCAACACCATTTATTGTGTAAGTCATTAATCAGTAATTTAGGTAAATAATGTCAATTAAGGATTCCAAACAAAACCTTATCTGTGGCGCTCAAGGTAGCTTCCAGCAATATATATCTGGTTTCCTTTGCCTGCCTCCGAAATGTTTTTTTTTTATTCCTTGGATCAAATTTGCTTGGACAAGCAGTATATGTGTAAAAATGATGCACCTGTGAGCTACCCGTTTAAGTGAGCTCCCGTTTAAGTGAACTACCCACAAAACCAGTCAAAAGCGTATATCAGCTAACCAGCGGCCAGTGCAGCAGTCGTGGGCTTAGATCGCTTGTGTATATTATATCTAGCCATTTAAAAAAAATGCAAATGGTCGCCGAACATTCTCCTGGTAATGATATTTAGTATAAACTTTGCACATCGCAGAAAGCGTAGGAGCGGCAAAAAACTAGCGCGCCAGTCATATGCAGAGACAGCCGACAATCAAGCACTAATTCCTAGTGTGGGATGAAACACTGGCTGTCTCAGCCGTATTGCTGTGGAGGCGATCAAAATGCAACAGGGTACATGCTATGCAATCTATGTGCGTCTTTCATCCTAATAAACCCAAGGCAGCTGAAACTAATCTGGAACTCATCAGTATAGTGTTTCTCATTGACCATAAATTTCGGTACATGAATCCTGGAATTTTCTACATCTTCCTAAAATAATGCGCGCGATTTTATATGCCTCGTAATAGTGTTGTAAATTTTGTTTCCTCATTGTTTTTGTGCAGGTGCCATTTGCGAAAAAGTTGGGGTGGACGATTTGGAGGCACACGCCTTTATTCACAGGTGGCTGCCTGGTTCCTGTGACAGGGGAGGTGGAAGAAAAAGGCGTTATGCTGAAACCTCCCCTGGCGAACCAGGCATGCCACCTGTGAATGCAATTGCAGGGTCAGCCCCCTCACTACGCCTATGAGTGTGCCCTCCAGCTCCCTGGCCCCTTCCACTTCCCGAGAGCCCGCCCGCCCTGACCAACCCTGCCACTGCCCCGCTAACTGCTGCTGTGTGTGCCCTCAGCGCTGGCTAGTAACAACTTCCGTCTATAGTAACAATTGCAATAAATATTATCTTTTTGTGAACCATGCCCTTGTTTTGTGGATATCTACTGGTTGCTCATGAGCGACAATTTGAATTTATATGGCCACTCCTATTTGAAAGACCATTATTGTCCCAGCAAGTTCGATGTGCTGTCACGAATATGGCTAGAATGAAAAAGCCCAGGCAGCACAAAGCATTGGGCCAATGTTGTAAGTACGACGGCAAACAGTGGCCCTACATTGGGCCAGCCTAACCAGCATGCTCCCAACATAGGATATGCCAGTCAACACAGTGTCCAACAATGGCCCAGACTAGCCAATGCTCTCCCAGTGTTGGCGCTGCCAGTAGCCGACACTGGCTAGCTTGGGCCAAGATGTACAGTGAGTTCCCGATATTGGCACTGCCGTACATATATAATGTCTATATTGGACCGAGATTGCCGTTGTTCCCCCAGTAATGGTCGCACCGGGTTTTAAAACTGGCTATAATGGGCCAAGCTGTCCTGCGTTCCTCCGTCATTGGGTTTTCCGTTTTTTAAAACTGGCTACAATGGACCAAGTTGTCCTGTGTTCTTCCGGCATTGGATGTTCCGGTTTTTAAACATGGCTACAATGGACAATGTTATCCTCTGTTCTTCAGTATTGGATGTTCAGTTTTTTAAAGATGGCTACAATGGACCAAGTTGTCCTCTGTTCCGCCGTCGTTGGCCGTTCCTTTTTTAAAACTGGCTACGATGGACCATGTTGTCCAGTGTTCTTCCAGCGTTGCCCGTTCAGTTTTTAAAACTGGCTACAATGGACTTAGGTGTCTTGTGCTCTTCCGACGTTGACCGTTCCGTTTTTTTAAACTGGCTGTAATGGACCATTGCAATTTGTCTTGTGTTTTTCCAGTATTAGCTATCCCTGTATGAAAACTGCCCACGATGGACCACTTTGTCCCCTGATCTCGCAATTGTCATTGCCATCCTAAAAACGCAGCTTTAATGGGCTGCCGAAGTGAATATTTTCCGTTGACCATTCAATCAAAACAAATTCTCCATTTTTAGGGTTGAATACACGTGCGCTGGACGCCAAACCACGGCATTTAATTCCGGCAACATTTCAGCCGATCGTTCGGACCTCACAGAGTACCACGTACGGGACGACAATTACTCTAATGCATTCAAGCACCTACCGCTGCAACTGTCTGGATTCGTCTTTTCGGTGCGCCCATATGCGGCGCACCTTTGGGGGTCAGCTATATGTGTTTACGGTTTTAGCCTATTGGCATGCATGCAGATTTCGTCGCAGGCGCATACGTTTGTCGCACAATTATATCTAATGATAGCACGACCGTGCGACCACATATGTATACCCCAGACCGGCTAGCACTCACGACCCAATATGCCTGTATTGGACGCCGATTACATCCCTGCATCTATACTTAACCTATAGTACAAATCCAGTTGTCAGTGAGAACGAGCATAAAAACGAAATCGTGTCGAGGATGTTCATGTGACATTAAATTAGTGATTAGAAGGTAGCTTTTTCTTTGGCGAGAAAGAAAACGTTGCCTCAAGTTGAAGGAACAAATGACCATTTTCTCAGCGATGTTTTTGTTCTAGTGCTTTTGTATTATCCATAAGGAACTACGCGCAGCATCGTCTGTTTACCTGGAGAAAGGACTGAATACGATGTGTGTACTTTCTAGACGCAATCACTGGAAAATGAAAAGCCGGAAGACTCGCGAGGTTACCATTTTAGTTTTGGGCATTCACACGGTGGTAAAAAAAATGACAGTTTTTCGTGCAGACTGCGAGCATGAAGGCCCCGGTACATTTATATGGCGCACAACATATATATCGCCAGTAAACAAAAAAAGCTTTTTCCGCCTATTAGTTTAGAGTTTGACCATTCCAACCGCGCTAGGCGGTGGCAAAGGAATAAAAAAAACTGTACAGGAATGAAAATAATGTGCGCTGTCGAGTCATTCGAAAAAACGAATGCAGCCTAGAAACACTGTTTTAATGAGGCAGTTTGCATGCCCTTTCCAATTCTTTCATTCTAGTAAAAAAATTGATTCTGAATCATTCATTGCTGTGTCTGTCACCGTCGATTTGCGAAGTCGAGACAAAACATGAGCGAAGAAATATTGCTACAGCTGGAGAATGATGAGGACGAAGTGGCGCGCTCGTTTGTTGAAGATTAAGAAAAAGAAGTGCGTCGAATGGGCGGCCCTCGTAGCCTGGCTCCTTGGCTGTTCCTCAATGTATATATCTTTAATCCTCTTTTGTAAATATATTTCTCCCTGTTACAAAATTATATGCCAAAATTTAAAAACCTTGAACAATTCACAAATTCCGTAGAATGTTCAGAACAGCGCGGTGCGCTATAATTGGACAAAGGCTTTATCGAATTGGCCGTAATTACTTGCGCTACAAAATTATGCAAGGTGTTTTAATGGTTTTGAAAGCTGAGGTAGTGTAGAATAGGTGGAAAAAGTTTAAACAATGTGAAAACTGTTTTTGTTTTCCTAAAAATTTTCAATGTTCGCTGTTTTCTGTAAATTAGCGCGATCGTGTCTCTGTATCCAAATGTCATAAAAATATGAGCTTTAGCTGTTTGCGGATAATTATGCTGAGAACATATTGTGGAATTATTGCTGCTCTACCATGAACCTTTTCTGAAATAAATGCCTGCAAATTAGGAAAATTTTCGTTTCCTGGGCCGATGTTGAGAATTTTTATAAAAACATCTACTCATACCCGAAAAGCGGACATTAACTAAATACAAATAAAAACATGTATATATTTAGTCGGATAATTTTCAGCTAGCTAACTTGAGCATAATTTGTATAATCTATAACCAAAGTTGGCCAGAATACAAGAGAAGCTCGGAACTCCGCCTCTTTGACATTATTAATCAGTCATCACGCAACAATATATAATATTTTGAAGTAAATATAAAAGGTCGAACGACCATCCTTTGTTCGATCATAGGTGGTGAAAGGGAGGGGACGCGCGCATTTGTCGATGCACCAACTGTATGGATTTACGCAAGAATGTGGATGGTAGATGGGGAGGCTTTCTATTTTTTTAGAAAATGTTATGTCCGTGGTTGGCTTGAAGAAACAATGCGTTTGCGAACACACAAAACAAAACTATTTATTAGAACTCGACTCGAGCGGTGCGCGCTGGCGGCCGCTCATCGGCACGGTCCGAAGTCACGGCTGGCCGGTGCAAGCAGAAGAGGGCTGGGTAAAGGAGGAATGGAATGTTGAGAGGGTCGTTGGTCCTTCGTTCTCACGCGCAGCCCTTGCGAACACAACACCGCGGCGGGAATCGCGCGCTGATTGAGCGGTTCGTTGTTCCCCCTCGCCTACGCGTCTACGTGCAAGACACAACAGACAGCATCCCCAGCTGCGCTGCTGTGCGGCCTCCTCCCGAAACGTTCATTTCAGAGCTTGTTGGAGACGCTACAAGACTTGTGACAGCTTCTTAAACCTTTCTTTAATTTCTTCCCTCATTAATTTTCTTTTTCATTGTGCTGTGCATAATTTTCTCTTGCGCCTATACATGTCCATGTGCTCCGGTTTGTGCTTGCTACATATCAGTGAATAGCTGAGCTGTGAAATGTCGCCGGAGTACGGATTACAGCAACGGCGGGATACCAACGGCATTATCGGACTCAGTGAACGCCGTCATCTTAGACCGTGAGTATATATCTTTGCAGCATGCCATTTCTTCATAATTGGTTCTATATGATCTCTTACCAGTCCCAAATGTTCTCTTTCCGTATTCTCCTCGAAACAACTGCGCGAAGCATGACTTCAAGAACTAAGCGAATTTTCGTCCGGGTTACATGCAAGCAAGTGCGTGGACTTATTTGCTGGCTGCGATATGAATAGCATTTGCGCCGAAAATAGAGGAGCCGTGCGTAACAGGTGTGTATGCCACCAACACGTGACAGAACACTGCAGGCAGCCATTTGCGCAGTTTTTTGACTGTGCAGCGCGCCGCAATCAATTAGTAACCAGATACTATGCGCCCGGCTTTGTACATATATTTTGGACAGCCTCTCTTCTGCGCGCAGGAAGCCATGTTCACACAGTTTTTGGATTTTGTTAAGAGTTAAGGGCAGTTTTTTGTTTTCAGATGTATAGACGAAGTTTTGAAAACTGTTCATGCCGTCTGTGCAAGCGAATTTTACAGTGGGGTGGACATTATGTGCGTGATGCCGCTTGATGATTAGGCTATAATTAAGTCATAATGAACCTCCACTTTTATAATGGTTAATATCATATTGAGGAATTGAAAGCCGTGAACAGCGCAAGTGAGCCCCTTTTCAAAATTTTCTTAATCGACGCCCCCCTTCTGAGCACGCGCCTTCAGGTGAGGGCGTTATCAGAAAGCGGCGACAATAGGAGAGCGATTTCGCAGACGCGCTTCGAAGGTGGGGGAAAATAACAATACAAGCAAAACGGCACATAAGCCGTGTGTGCACTGCGTCCCTGTCACTGCAAAGTAAACAACGTGCACGCGGGACACATTGTACAAAACATTGACGGCCGGTATGAGGCAACCATATCGTCCGAAATATATTGCTCGCGAAGCGCTCGATCACGGCGCGCACTTTCAGGCGAAATGGGACAGGCCGTCAGGTCCGCCTGTTCGGCAATTACAGCTCTTTGTACCTCACGTACCGTACCGTATGCATGAAGTGCACGCCATAGCCATCGTGCAAGAATGTTGAAACCGAAGCAGCGATCCACGTATTCTAATTCTATGGGAAATCATTTGGGAGTAGAAAAGAGCAACTTAATATGATGTGCATGGGTATTTAATGAACGATATGTATAAATGGACGGTTGAATAGTTACAGTAATGGAGTGTTCCGCTAGAATTGTTTACGGCCGTGACCGCAATAAATATTACTCATATTGCTCTTAGCTTTAAGCTCTGGCATTGATAAGCTTATCTAAAGAACCGACTGGCTGTGACAGGTTGTTTACAACGGTTGATGAAAACGTAGGCCATCATGCTATTATTGCAGGCATATTTGCTCCTTTTTGTACCTCTGTTTACTAAAACTTAATTTTGTTCCCCATTCCTAGGGACGCTGCACCTCTTACAATACTCACTGTTTAGTCGGTTTTATTCAAGGTACAAAAAGGAGGAAATGCGCATGCACTCATAGGATAGCCTGTCTTTCCGTTAACAGCTGCAAATAACACGCCACTGCTCCTCGGTACCTTGGATGAAGTTTTCAATGGGGTTACCTGAGATGCCTAGCAATTGCTGTAATATTTATACCAATCACTGCAGTAAAAAAGAAAGGTAACACTGCATCGCTTTAACTGCTGCATGCACCTATAAACGTGCCTTAATTTATTGCCTATTCTTATAGACGCAGGACCTCTTGCTATAGGCTTTGTTCAGTAAGCAACCGTCTTTCATTGCTTCAATTTCTATCTCTCCACCACTTTCTTGTTGCTCTGGGTGTGATCATTTGATTTCATTGTTCAAATCGCATTGTGTTATCATGTGTGAATGGTTTAGCCTGCACATACATGCTTTCATTTTTTTAGATGCGCATCGGGAGCGTTTTCTACGTAGAAATGGATCGATTGAGTTGTATCACTGGTGCGAAAACCGACAACCCCCAGAAGATATGTGTCCTGTGGTTGGAAGGGCAATAAAGAAGAAGAAAATCAGCGGAAAAGCCTGCCTAAAAAAAGGTAGCACTGCATCACTGTAACTGCTGCATGCACCTTTAAATATGCCGTATTTTTATTGCCTATTCTTATAGACGGTGGACCTCTTGCTCTTGGCTTTTTGCAGAAAGCAACCGCTTTTCATTGCTTCAATTCCTATCTCTCCACCACTTTTTTGTTATTTTGAGTGTGATCCTTTGATTTTATTGTTCAAATCATATCATTAAATCGCCGGTGAATGATTTTGCCTACACATACATGCTTTCAATTTCTTTTTTAGGTGCGCATCGAGAGTGTTTTCTACGTATAAATGGATCGATTAAGTTGTATCACTGTTGCGAAAACCAACAGTTCGGTACCCCCAGAAGATTTGTGTCCTGTGGGTGGCAGGTGTATAAAGAAGAGGATAATCAGTGGAAAAGCCTGCCTAAAAACTTACAAAGATGGCGCAAAAGCGAAATGCTGATCAGGGTTAGAGTCTGATTACTTCTGTTATCCCATTTCACTTGCTAGGTGATGTGACATATATGAAGCACCTTAGTATAATTTGTGGTATACTCACTGAACATTGTGTAGACATTAACTTTTTTCTCGTTCAATTATTTTGAGTGACGCACGAATTGGAATAAAACGAAGTCATCCACACATCTAATGCCCATAGACATTAGATGCGTGGATGAGCTCATTGTGTTCCTATGTGAGCATGCAATAGTTTGTCGAAGATATTAATATGTTAAAAGTTGATTTTTTTACTGTTAATCGGAGTAATACATTGCTCTATACCATAGCATTATTCACCTGTAGTTTGTATCTGCTCTTTCCTAAATTGTATTCTACAAACTAAACGTGTGTCATCTCGTACGGCTATTTAACTAGCGAACAATTAGCAATCGAATCCCTTTTGGGATGTTGTTTCAGCTACAAATAATGTATGACAGTTGTGACAATATAGGTAGCTTTTGGTATAACATATAGCGCGAAAATCTTTTATATATGCGATGATATTTTTATTCACCGCACTGGCTAAACCAGCTTGTTTGAAGAGACGAAATGAAAACAAATATGAATGTCTTCGGACAGGAACAGTAATCGTGGTGCCATGACCATTTTTTTTAATTAAATTTTCATATGTCGTGGGCTAATGTCTCGACACAAAGGAATGACCCTTAGGTTTGCCAGATGCGGCGTAGTATTCTCGAAAAAAAAAAAAACGCCTATCACTAAAGCTGGAAAACGCCGTTTTTGTCGTTTCAAAAAGTTGCACGTTTGGAGGCCGGCTGGTTGCGTAAAATTTTGTCATCCACTGTTTTTTACTCACCGCATTTGGGTAACGTTTACTTGTATAAGAAGTATTAAAAGTGTGTTTCATTGATGCAGTTGATTTAGTAAAAAATCGCAAACTTTGCTTCAAGAACAACGCGCTACAAAAATGTTAATGTTCAACCTCAAGCCGTTATTTTGGGATTCAACCTTACATACTGGCGTGACGCGTTGCGTTGTTTGCACTAAAACATTCTGTGTTTATTACGCAGGTCATATTGTTAATTTAAGGCAGAATTTGGAGCTCTAAACTGCTATGTGTGTTCTCTGTAACGCCACCAAAAGTATTATGCTGGAAAGCGATTTGCTTATGATTGTAATTATAAAAATTACACATTGAAAAATCATCTTCAAAAATATAGTATTGTTAGTGGTGGTCAAAGCTGAGAAATGGAATAATATATTAATAACCTAGATTGAATACTATTGCACCTAGCAATAAAAAAGAATGCAGGACAGAGAAAAAGTTCAGCCTTCACTTACGTTCTGCCATGAAATTGACAGAAATAGTGAATTAATACCATTTTAAGCTATATTAAGTATTTGTCCCCAAAGCAGAAAAAGGGTGTATAAGCGCTGAAAAGGTTTTAAATTTTACTTAAGGTAAAATGTAACTAAATTCAGCAAATACTAAATTGAAGTTTTGATGCCTACTCCGTAAGGGGGAGCCATATAAGCACATCTATAGAACAAAAACAAGCATTTTTATATTTCTAATATTACATTTTGCAGAATTCAATATATTTACTGACTCAAATTAAGAAAGTACTTTGCATTGTTTCCACAGATTTTGATAAAAATTGATGTTGCGGCCGTTTCTTCAATTCTAATCAGTTTTCCTTATTTTACCATTTTCTTACTTTTGTCCAATTTCAAAATAATATGCAGATGCACACACAAATCTAGAGCTTCAAATTTTTTCAGAAATAAAGAATGGAACCTAGATAATGTAGAGAAATAGTTTCTGTGCCAAGATATTATTGGATCTTGCAAGAATGCAGGCTGAGTTTGGCCATTATCAGCACAAGCACTCGGTTTAATATCTAATTTTATATTTTTAAACAGTATAACGCAACACTTTTTAGTCCGTGATATTTTTGAGGCACTGAAGATTTTTGAGAGGGATTTGAATAAAAATCGAAGATGATCTTTTTTTAATGGCAGCAAATTTGCCCTTTACTGCTGTTTTCGAATTTTGAGCAATTTTGATGCGTTGTGGAGAACACACCTAGTGGTCTGGAGCTCCAGATACTGCCTGGAATAAGGAACATGCGTCAGGAAGTGAAAACATATTTAGTGCAACCAACCTAATGCATCATATGCCAGTACATAAGGTTAAAAATGAATATTTTTGCAGCGTGTCGCTCCTGAAGAAAAGTTTGCGATTTTTTAATAACTCAACTGCAAAAAAAAAAAAAAAAAGGGTTTCTAATAGTGTTTGTAAATATAAAACCTGCATATATTTAGTGAGTAAAAAAGAGTACATGACAAAATCATGGTATCCAAACTTGCAACATTTTGAAATGGCAAAAACAGCGTTTTCTACCACTAGAGATATACCATACAATTATTTTTTTCCAGGAAACTACGCGTATCTTGAAAACCTAAGATTAATTCTTTTGTGTCTAGATATTTGCCCACCACATATAAGAATTTCATTGGAAACGAAAGATGGCCATGGGACCTCGATTATGTTTCCTATCTAAGGCACCCATAATACGCTGTGAGAAAGCCAATATCAAGGGCTTTTTTTAATATTCCATATTTCGAACGGTTGTCCCATCTAAGAAAATTTGAAAGCTAGGCACACCTTACGTGTCGCCAGCCCTCACTTTCTGTTACAGCTGCATTTGCTAAGCTGAATTAATGCGTTCAGTACTTTATTTTAGCCTCGAATATAGCGCTATTACGTGTCAATTTTAAAGAAAGACCGCAGTGACGCGATTCCTGTAGAATTTGTAAGTGAAATCTTTAAACCTTACAAATCTACCCATATATATGATCTCTTGCAGGTTTTATTCAAGCTACATTACACCTGCTGAGCCCCATAGCTTGAGCCAAGGGTTATAAATAAACCATCAGAAACAGACGATGGAAACCGGTGGCGCATTTTTGCTGGCAGCCACTTAGGACAGCGCAGAGAATTTTTATTTTGTACGTAAGGAAGTGAGGTTATTCGCTTCAAGTACTAAATATTCACTTTAGACAATAAGTAGGATTTAGAGTCGGTGAGCACGTTCGGAAACCCCCGTTTCAATATTTGCGGTTAGAAACCTCATGTGTACCTTTTTTTCCGGCTGCAGATAAATTCCGGGTTATGTAGATACCGAAACCGTTACCAGCCCATTCGCGCACCTCGATTGTGCTGCTCACAACATGATTTTGAGCGGACAAAACAACCTGCCGCTATGATGGCTAGCCCCATGCATGAGTAAGGGTGATATGCTGGTGATGGTTGCTTCGCGTCGGCCCTTTGGCGCACATGAAGGCTCGAGTTACAATGAGCGCGCCGAACTTTTGCAATGCGGATAATGACTACAAAGCGGTAAGGATACAAATGAGTGGAACAGTATTTTTCAGCTGTAATATACAAATACAGTCTTCTTGGACGAATGTGCTGGCGCGGACGAAGAAACCATAGGCAACTTGTAGGTCTAACGCTACACAGGGCTGTCGAGCCAAGCCAAGTCCTCAATTGTATTGTCCAGGAATCTGATTTTTGTATTTTCGTGGTTTTCTACTGTATCTGGCGTTCAAAATGCAGACGTGAGGGTTCTTTATCGCAAATAATCAAACGTGGTTTGTGCCGGTACTCTTCAAAGTAGCAACACCATTTATTGTTTAAGTCAATAATCAGTAATTTAGGTAAATAATGTCAATTAAGGATTCCAAACAAAACCTTTTCTGTGGCGCTCAAGGTAGCTTCCAGCAATATGTATCTGGTTTCCTTTGCCTGCCTCCGAAATGTTTTTCTTTTTTATCGCTTGGATCAAATTTGCTTGGACAAGCAGTATATGTGTAAAAATGATGCACCTGTGAGCTACCCGTTTAAGTGAGCTCACGTTTAAGCGAACTACCCACAAAACCAGTCAAAAGCGTATATCAGCTAACCAGTGGCCAGTGCAGCAGTCGTGGGCTTAGATCGCTTGTGTATATTATATCTAGCCATTCAAAAAATGCAAATGGTCGCCGAACATTCTCTTGGTAACGATATTTAGTATAAACTGTTTGCACATCGCAGAAAGCGTAGGAGCGGCAAAAACTAGCGCGCCAGTCATATGCGGAGACAGCCGACAATCAAGCACTAATTCCTAGTGTGGGATGAAGCACTGGCTGTCTCAGCCGTATTGCTGTGGAGGCGATCAAAATGCAACAGGGCACATGCTATGCAATGTATGTACGTCTTTCATCCTAATAAACCCAAGGCAGCTGAAACTAATCTGGAACTCATCACTATAGTGTTTCTCATTGACCATGAATTTCGGTACATGAATCCTGGAATTTTCTACATCTTCCTAAAATAATGCGCGCGATTTTATATGCCTCGTAATAGTGTTGTAAATTTTGTTTCCTCATTGTTTTTGTGCAGGTGCCATTTGCGAAAAAGTTGGGGTGGACGATTTGGAGGCACGCGCATTTATTCGCAGGTGGCTGCCTGGTTCCTGTAACAGGGGGGGTGGAAGAAAATGGCGTTATGCTGAAACCTCCCCTGGCGAACCAGGCATGCCACCTGTGAATGCAATTGCAGGGTCAGCCCCCTCACTACGCCTATGAGTGTGCCCTCCAGCTCCCTGGCCCCTTCCACTTCCCGAGAGCCCGCCCTGCCCTGACCAACCCTGCCACTGCCCCGCTAACTGCGGCTGTGTGTGCCCTCAGCGCTGGCTAGTAACAACTGCCGTCTATAGTAACAATTGCAATAAATATTATCTTTTTGTGAACCATGCCCTTGTTTTGTGAATATCTACTGGTTGCTCATGAGCGACAATTTGAATTATTATGGCCACTCTTATTTGAAAGGCCATTATTGTCCCAGCAAGTTCGATGTGCTGTCACGAATATGGCTAAAATGAAAAGGGCTGCATTTTATGGCCTGCAAAGGCAGTGCCACAAAATGTTAATCTTGACATCATCAATTGTACATGAATGGAGTAGCCGGTGTACCCATAAACCATTGGATTAATATTGGTATCGACAATATGCGGCATGAATGGAGTAGCCAGTGCACCTGCAATGGCTAACCATTGGTATGATATTGGCATTGACAATGGGCCATCAATGGAATAGCTGGTATTAAACAAATATTGGTAATACAATGATGGTATAATGCTGGACAGTATTGGCAAGAATCATGGTGCATGAATGGAAAGTCTAATATTGTGCCTACATTGGTGGCTCCAGCTTGGCTGAACACTGGACCAATATTGGAACGAAAGATGGGCCAAGAATGGAGAATGTAGTAAAATGCCCAAATGCCAATATCAGTCCAATATTGATGCCATTCTTTTCCAGTGATGAACCATTGTTGGACCAATGCTGGTGTGCTGCTTGGGAGGCTGCATTTTATGGCCTGCACAGGCAGTGCCACAAAATGTGTAATCTTGACATCATCAATGGTACATGAATGGAGTAGCCGGTGTACCCATAAACCATTGGATTAATTTTGTTATCGACAATATGCGGCATGAATGGAGTAGCCAGTGCACCTGCAATGGCTAACCATTGGTATGATATTGGCATTGACAATGGGCCATCAATGGAATAGCTGGTATTAAACAAATATTGGTAATACAATGATGGTATAATGCTGGACAGTATTGGCAAGAATCATGGGGCATGAATGGAAAGTCTAATATTGTGCCTACATTGGTGGCTCCAGCTTGGTTGAACACTGGACCAATCTTGGAACGAAAGATGGGCCAAGAATGGAGAATGTAGTAAAATGCCCTAATGCCAATATCAGTCCAATATTGATGCCATTCTTTTCCAGTGATGAACCATTGTTGGGCCAATGCTGGTGTGCTGCTTGGGAATGTAATTCTGTCTAGCACGTATCACTGGAGCGACAGTAATATCAAGCTTATTTACCCTATGCGGCAGCATATCAAACTGTAAGCAAAACTGCGCGATTCGATACACGCAGCTTGCCTTTTGGCGGTGTCTGGATTCATAACACGTTATTCGGGGAGTTTTAAAAGTAGACTGCCTCCGTAATGATGAGCCATACTTTATCACATACTTCTTCAAAGCGCTGGCCAACGTTTAACGACCGGCCACCACTTCTGACGCTCTGCGAAATGAGAAAAATGTTCCGGTAAGTTGTGTTTACATGTATTTCTACGGGTCGTCTCCCAACTTGCAGTCCCATACGTTTCGCGGTATTTTAAAAATACTTCGCCTCGTTAATGAGATGTCATACTTTCGTGATCTGTTCTAGGATGTTCATAATTGCTTTGTACCGAATAACGACATCACAGGTGCCCTGTGAAATGAGAAAACTGCTTAGAAATATTTCGGTTCCATGTATTCCTGTGGACGCTAACCCTATTTTTCACCCCCAGTCGGCTGCGGCGCCGCGAGCGCCCCCTTTGTTAGTAAACACGGTGTTGGTCTATATATATATATATATATATATATATATATATATATATATATATATATATATGCGCGACCCTCAAAACGAATTCTGAAAGCGATGGAGTTTTTCTTTAGTAGTAAACACAATGGTGCCTTACCCCCCCCCCCCCTTTTCATTTCGCCATTTGTTATATTTTTGCTTAACTTGGTTTTTTGGGGAAAAAAGAAGGTGTTGCATTTGTCTCGTTTTTAGACGGATACCTACACCAAAATATGTCAGGGTCACATCGCTTTTTTCATTCCGCATGTCTTGTTTAAGTTGGTTGGAAAAAAAGAAAGGTACACTATCTCGCTTAAGGTCGTTTCGACCCAGTGAGGCGAAATTCGAAGGTGCAAACTGTCGCGATTTTTTAGCAGCTGGAGAAGACGGCTGTAACGTGTAGGTTCGACATTAACGAGACCAGATTGGTTACAAAAAAAAAGACATGTTTATAAGGTAAAGCCAATAGAAATACTCTTCAATACATACATAAAATAATGACGAATTCAGTCCCACAGCACATAAAAGCACTGCTCAAAACTCCCCCCGAGTAGTTCCCAGTTCTCGAGTAGTTGTGGTCAATCGGTTTTGCGTTGGTTGCCGGGTCGAACCAGGTAGGGCGTTACACGTGTCAGGGCGGAATCGTCAACGACCCTGCGAACTGCTCGGCCAGTGAGAGACGCAGAAGAGGATGGCGCTTGAATAATAGCTGGACAGGTCGACGGATGACAAAACGTGGAGTGTTTCAACATCAAAGGCTGCGTCGTAGTCTGCGTTGGCAAAAGAGGGCAGAGGCCAAGCGCCGGAAATCCGCAGGAAAATCAGTGCAGCACAAATCCGAAGTCCATTAGCTGCCCTCTCCACAGTCGAATGTGACGTCCCTTGTTCCAGCCACTCTCTTTACACCTCGGTTTTTCGACTCGTCAGCCTTGCCAAATCAGGTCACGCCACATCCCTCTTCCTTGCTGCATCGACCATGTCCCTCACGTGCACCGACGCTGTTCCGCTGATATCCGCGATGCTTGTGCAGAACGCACTTCACTTTCTATGCCTTTGTGAATGCGCACCTGACAAAGGCCTGCCCTTTCACAACTTTCTCTTAATAAACCAGGGCCGTTGGTGCGCATACCACACCTCACTGTAAAGGGCACTCCGGCGCCATACAATAAATAACCGTTGTGCTAGAGGATATTACCACATGCACCTGGCATAAACAGAAAATGACCATATCAGTGTCTAAATAGACATGTGCAATATTACGCACACAACAGTTGCTCATGGCCAACACATTTAACTCATGCTCATAAATAGTGCACTATACACCTAGAATATAATCAAGACAACCTTATACAGCAACCAAGCAAGAGATCAAGCAGGTTTTCGGAAAGGGTACTCTACTATCGATCATATACATACCATCCACCAAGTGATAGAAAAAGGCTTGGAATATAACCAGCCCTTATACCTAGCATTCATTCATTACGAAAAAGCATTTGACTCAGTAGAAACCATGGCGGTCATGTAGGCGTTGCGAAGTCAGGGTGTAGACGAGTCGTACGTGATAGTACTGGAAAACATATACCTATAGTGGCTGCAAAGTAACCACAGTTCTTAAAGAAAGTACCAAAATTCCTATAAAGAAAGGTGTTAGGCAAGGAGACACGATCTCACTAGTACTATTCACAGCTTGCTTAGAGGAAGTATTCAGACTTGAAATGGGAGAAGTTAGGGATAAGAGTAGATGGAGAACACCTCAGTTATCTGCGATTTGCTGATGACATTGCCTTACTAAGTAACTCTGCGGATAAACTGCAAATTGATGACCTGGATAGGAAAAGGAGAAAGGTAGGCCTGAAAATGAATTGGCAGAAGACTAAAGTAATTTCAACAGCCTCGGCAACGAACAGCAGTTTACGTTAGGTAGCGAAGCACTGGAAGTACTAGGCGAATATGTCTACTTAGGACAGGTAGTAACCGCAGATCCGGACCATGAAAAGGAAATAACAAGAAGAATAAGATTGGGATGGAGCGCATTTGGCAAGCACTCGCAGATTATGACTAGCAGCTTACCGCTATCGCTCAAGAGAAAAGTATACAACAGTTGCATCTTACCTGTACTCATCTATGGGGCTGAAACATGGAGGCTAACCAAGAGAGTTCTACTTAAGTTGAGGACAACCCAGAGGGCTATGGAGCGAAAAAGGATAAGGGTAACGTCAAGAGACAGGAAGCGTGCAGAGCGGGTCAGAGACATGGTGACTGGTACTATTTAGGTCCCGAGATAAATTGAGCCGAGCGCTCGCAGAAGCCTATCAGGTAATCAAAGGTGAACAATCGTGTGTCATTTTATTATTCGAAAATCTTGCGTTAGTAGCGCTACTGTGAGTCTACATTGACAATGAATTCGCGTTTAATGGCAGTTCTCTTCAGCTTCAGCTGCAGCGCTTCAGCTGCAGAACACCGACATTACAAAAAGAGATGTTCTTTCTGATTATACCTTAGATAACAGAAGCGCCTCTTTGTCTTTCCTTTTCTTGTCCACCGTACATGTGCGCTGTTCTGAAGTAATGAATATTTACCAACTAGCCCGATTGGCCATTCTATCCAAGAGCGCTTCGGTAAGATAGAAGGCGCTTGAAGTACGTCGCTAACGCTTAACCAGGTCACCCGATTTCAACAACACTAGTTTACTGATGAATGTCATTGAAATGATAAGTGCGGGGATACGGGATTGACCAAAAAGAGCCACAATGGGTTTCTGCCGCGCAAGGCGGACTTACGGTTGTCCTATGGCGGAACGAATCGCTGACCCATCGCCGCAACGTTTTGCATGAAGTAGAACCACCTCCGGGAGGCCGCCGTCGCAGCATCGAAATTTCTGGCTCCAACGTTTCGAATTTGCAAGCGTTGGTTAAGCCCGGGCTCAGTTCTGCAACATGTTACCTTCTCTGTTCCGCAAACATGCGAGTATAGGACATGCTCATTCCTGGTTCAATTTCGGACTGCCTTCCTCTTTGTAAATGACATGTTTTGTGGCCAAGCTCGTGGGCAAAGGAGAGCCGCGGATAGTTCTAGCCTCTCGCGCCATAGAAATATTCCGAAGTAGGCTAAACCATGCCCTGCCAGTAAGACGACGAGCCAGTATCGGAAGTGAAACGCAATTTATTTGTTTAGGAAGGAAGGAAACGAAGTCATTTATTACCAAAGAACATGTGACAAAGCATTTACAGTATCTGTGAGTTCTTATACATGATAGAAAAATGTAATTAAACAATGGCACCCTCCAAAAACATGACAATAAATAATAACCTTGGTAAATATGTGCACCATTGAACATTTTTTCTGTAATTTACCTAACGCCATTTCACGCGCATTGCATAAAAAAAAAACTGATGCACAAAATGCAGCTAAAACATGCAACATATGAATAGAGCGACGGATGCGCCAAGTGAGAAGCCGGTGCATAGAAAAAAAAAAGAAGAAACAGCTCTGGCACCTTGTCTTTAAGTATGAATGCAATCCCTATGTCTTTGGTAAAATGGTGCCGAAAAACAAAAAACTGAGCAGATTATTCTATTGTATGCTAAGAACAAACGTGCTTAATTATGCACTAAAAAACGCCGGTCACACAATAACTTTGGCGACTAGGTTCACTTGCGTGTTACTATAATCACCGGCGTAAGGGCAACTCATTTATTTGGGCGAGGCAAGTGTGGAAGACACACGCATTCATGCTCAGCATTGCAGTTACACAGCTTCCCGTAGTTTGAATATCTAACTCAGTTGCGCTCACTATCTGCGATTTTTTCCCCCGATTTGTCCGCTTGTCGCTGGCGACAGCTCAGCCTTCATTCCACAGACAAGCCCTCGTTCTAAACATGTAAAAAACTCCTCCAGACAACTTCCTGTCATGCGTATTTCACACTCGGTATCGGGAATGTTGGGCAGTTAGCAATCTTGTACGGACATCGAAGAAAACAAACGCAGCACCCCACCTCTCTAAACAAAACAAAAGGGGCAGGGGGGGGGGGGACATCATCACCCCGCCCTTCTCTTTGAAAGATCAGCGCACTCTGAGACTTTATGTGCTTTAGCTTTCAATACACTTTCGTATACTTCTGTGAAAGTAATGTATTAGCACCATTTGATCTGTAACCCTCTCCTTCGCAGATACGACTTGCATTTCTTTCTTTTGTCCTAAGATTGAGCACAGACGCACGTCTGTGCTCATTATCTGATTTACCAAGGCTCCCCTTTCAATGAATTAGGGGTGAGCAAATAATAGATCCCAGAAATCGCTGCTGCCTTCTACAGAGAAAAATAAGGTACCGAGATGCACCTAAAAAGGATCAGCTTTAGGCAGTTCCTTTTTCCATCACTGGAAGCAACCTTTGAACTACCATTGAAAAAACTCCCTAGTATGTGATATGTTGCAAGCAAGGTGTGTGAGAGGGGCCGGCGCACAATACAATGCAAAGGCGAACTGGACAGTGGGCGCTGTTGGCATGTAACAAATCTCCGAATCATTATCAACTGCAGTGCACATATTCCTTCTTGCGTGATGAGTAAATAACCTTTCGAACCTTTTCAGCCGGCTTCACTCAAGAATCATACACTCAGGTCCGATACGCTAGGTGGGCGCCTTTTGTTGATTGCTTCAGTCTTCAGTAACTTGCACGCGTGATGTCTGTACATAGGCGCAGGCTGTAGAGCAACATCTCAAGGGCCTATAAGACGCGTCTGCAGTAATATCCGAGGGACTTGCACTTTTCGCACAGATGCTGCGGGTGTTCTTTGCTCTGGTCCGAGACATCCAGGCCGTCTGGCTTCTCGAGTGGTCTCTGAAAAAAATATAGACAGGCGAAAATGAATGGGAAATCACTTTATTTCAGTCATTTTTTTGCTGTTACCCCCTAAGGAATATTTGTCATATATTCATAAAGCAAAGCACTCTTTCACTCATTCAGTGCGTCACTTAAATACGTTGTTCCAATCCTAGACTTCAGACTGTTCCACGCAATGTTTGAGAAACGTGCATTTTTTTTATGCAACTCGGCCAACTGTACGCCCTGAGATATTACTGAACAGTGCAGCTCAGTGAAATTTAAACCATCGCGAACAAAATGTGTGCATAAACAACTTCCCGTAGAAAATGCGCTCCTCCAGACTTTCTGGATACAATGGCGCTGAAAAAAAAAATATTCATTTTAAGAAAAGCCAATACCTAACAGCCGCACAAGGCCGTCCTTGAAGGTGTTCTTCAATTAATTATAAAACCTGTTTGCATGAACTCACAGATCAATAGAAGAAGAACACGTACCACATGGCCTCCAGTAAGTAAGTTAGCATGTTTTGGAAACGTCACCTCTAGACCGGATATAAGCGCGTGGGGCTTGCATAGCATAAAGTAAACTACAAATAAAACACATGAATATCGATAAAGAAAACACTTTGCGGGGCTAGTTGGTGAAGCAGGGTTTCTTAACAAGTTATTCAGCGTCCTTCCTTTGTATTTCCTTGTTTTCTCGTCATTTATGCAGCGCCGAATAACTTGTTAAGAAAACGTGAATATCTGGCATGGAAATTTACCACACAAAGACGCATGCTCGGTAATAAGTAAGAATGGTGCCCGGAACTGTGAACTGAAGAATAAAATATCACAGCCTACATTGTATTAGTCTGTGACACCTACGAGTAGCGGGGGCAAATAGTTTACATTTAGTGCGCTAATATTAGGGCACCCACTATGCCGAAAAGCCGGTGTCAGTCAGTCTGCTGAAATGAAAAAGCCTCAATAACATGAATGGGGTTCGAACCAAGGCAGACGCCGCAAACAGATAATCTCAGATGGTCACTACACTAGTGCACTAAGCCATCGCCACTAGGAACCAGCCGAGCGGTCGTTGTTCGTTCAACGCTTCCTTGATCATTTACACATGGAAAGGTATTGTTCGGACATCACTGCACTGCTAAACTTATATGAAGCTAAAAAATGCGACAGGACAGGCAGTATTGCGCCAGACATTTCTGCATGTAGCAAGAGCTGCCCGCGTGCAAAGCCGATCACAGAACAGCCAGCACTGGTAAGTTAAGATATTCTGATATGTGCCTGAAAAAAAAAAGACCGATTGTTCGAGAATCGCGTGAGATAATCCAAGAACTCACCCATGAGTTCAACACCACTAGTTCCAATATTACTGGATTCTCTGTTGAGGTGGAGAATCTTTATTACTCCATACCGCACGACGAACTGTTCAAAGCCGTAAAGCTAGTGAGTTATGAGACGGGAGAAGTGCTATTTTGACATTTTTCTGGTGTCAGCAATGACAACTTTTTATTGCTCATAGACATTTGCCTTCAAACAATGGCCACCAGTTTTAAGGATCGCTTGCACACTCAAAAGGCTGGCATATGCATAGGCTCATCAGTTTCCCTCATTTTGTGTAGCATATTTCTTTCTTAAGAATCCAGGTAGAACGAGAGAAAGAAGATGGCTACACGGTATGAAAGGGTACTGAACAAGGGTTAAGGGGGGGAGGGGCTTCAGTTCGCAGGTAGAACCCATGTTTCGACAAGTGGACTTGTCGTAATCTGTGCAGGGCGATCGTAACTAGCAGGTGTTTAAATACACTTTAGCTTCCGAAGTAGAAAAGCTGGGGAGGTGGAGTGAGAAGAATGTAACCATAACTACCATAACTAGTAACCATATCTAAAACATAACTAAGTATGGGGATAACTATAGTTGTGGAAGAAAAGGAACCGCGACAGAACAACTATGTCGAACCAATTCGCCCAAAACGTCCCCCTGTTGAACCATAATTAGTCGAGAAAACAATACCATATAGCGTTAATTGCACAGTTTAGTCACAAAACGTGTGTACTCTATCCCCCCTCCGCAATAGCACATGCTGCACGTGTTTCTCCAAACATGTTTCCTTCTTACCACTTCCTACTTTAGTTGGCCCTTGAAGTTCTTTTTCTTATTTTGCGTGCCAGATGTGGTTCACTGTCCTGTTATTATTATGTTTCTTTGTCCTTCTCACCTCTTGCGAAAAGCTTTTGAGAATGGTTCCCCTGTACATATACTCCTTATCAGGATCCTTTGAAATGCCTGCCCCTTTTCAAGAAAGGTGTGTCTGCAGGGAACCTCCTTTAGGTCCTGACTAATCATCCACCCGGAGTTGTAGTTTTTCTTGGTACTGCGGCTTTTATTTTTTTCTCAGGCCACAGGATCACCTGTTCCAGGCTGAGAAATATATACTGAAGAAACATTTTTTTTTTTTTCACCCCTTGACCTACTTTCTCCTTAACCACCTTCCACTACACCACTCCTTCACCTACTTTCTTCTCCCCCACTTTTTCCTCCCCAGCTTTTATTCTTCTGAATCTAAAGCGTATTTCAACCCTTGCCACTGATGATTGCTCTGCCCAAGCCAAGACAAGTCCACTTGTCGAACCCTTGGCTCGATCTGCAAACTGAGGTTTCCCCCCCACTACTCTTGTTCAGTGCTCTTTCGTATTTCTTTCTTAGGTTGACAATGACATTTACGACTCACTTAACCACCTTCATGCAAAGAGATGATTTAGATACGTCGATGATTACTTAATAATACTAGACAACGCTCATGTCCCATCCCTTGACGAAGCTGTAGATGAGATTATCACGGCTTTTAAAGCTGCTGCTGTAGGCTTAAATTTTACTTACGATAATACCATACAGTTCTTCAATCTGGAAATTTCTTTCAAGGACAACCAAATCTGCTGAATGTAGTGCAATCTCAGCTGAAAAAGGCGCTTCTCCCTTGCGAATGTTCGATTGCCTCCGCTCTCAGCCAGCGGGGCCAAGCTTCACGGGTACATCCCGCGAACGCCTCACGACTAGCTTCAGAGTATATCCGTGCCCTAGAGAGTGCGAATATCCGCCCATAACTCTGCTATTGAATCGGAATACCTCAGTTCCGTTTTCGATAGCTGCCGTTTGTGCTGATGCTGCAATAAATGCCTGCTTCTATCAGCCCGTGTCGTTCCATTACTACCAAGCGCGCGGCCCATCGTGCTTGACTTAAAGGGACACTAAAGACATCCAAAGATGCTATGAAAATCTAATAAACTACATTTGGTGACACTGTCGTCGCACATCCGGCAGCAAAAAAACGAATAATTGCTGAGATATTGCGATAAGAAGTTGAGGTTTTTTCTTGTTCCCGCCGGTCGAATTCAAACTGTTCCCTCCGACTACGTAGTCGGAGTTGAGTGACGCACACTATGACGTAAGCGGAGACTCTGTGATAGCTAGCGAGCCGGCGCGGCCCGCGGCGTCGCATCCCTCAAGGGCCAACATGGCAATAGCGTACTCGCAATGACGGCCACAGCCGAAATAAATAAAACGATGAAGAGAGTAATTTACCGAGCGATGGGCCCATAAAGGAAGAAAACAAACGTAGAGCGCTTGTAGTGCACAATACTCTACATGTTTCTCAAGCTTTTGCGCTCCTTCTTGCACTGTATATTAACAAACCGAGCCCTCGGTCATCGCAACGCTTCCCGACATGTTTACACACAAATAAGATGTAGTTACCAGCAAAATAGTGTCCTCGCTGCTGCGCTTGTCAGTTTTGGAGCTTTGTCGCACTTTTTTCCTTCAAGGTTTGTGCTACAGCTCCGTGTTCAGCGAAAATTACGTCAAGTCCACGGTAGCAGAGCATGACCGAAGAACCGGCGCCACTAAATTTGCCAGCGCTGTGAAATTCCACATGTTAAAATGGATCCAGTGCACAATATAGTGCGCATAGGCATCCAGAACATTAGCTGCAAGTCGTGAGAGCAAGCAGCATGCTCCAATGGTCAAGAAGTTGTAATTTTTAGACCGACAGCAGAAACATTCTATTGTAAATGGGGCCATGACGTAAAGTGCAGAAATAATGCTGGTTTCTGTGTAGCAACTAAAAAAAAAATTGGTAATAAAGAAAAAAAAAGCGGCGTAGCCGAGCGTTTAGCGCCGAACGAGCAGACAGTGGCGAGTTCGAATCTACTGATCTTTTTTTTTTTTTTACAAATCAATTTTTTTTTTGACCTTTTGTAATGTATTTCTGGTGCTTCGTTATTTTTAGTTTTTACTTTTTACCCGAGGCCCTTTTTTTCGCCGGGCGACGAGCGCAATATATATCGACGCTCTCCTTGGTATGAGCGGCAAGTATGCCCCTTTTGTTTATGATGCCTGCAATTAGCACGTTGAAGGTCTTGTTGACGCAGTATATTGGTTAGATGTGCCATGATTTAGTGAACAATTGAATGATAATGCGTTTTTTCTTCGGTACTTAGCATATGTATGCTTTTCGCGGCGTACGTAGCTGCAGTCGAGCGGTCCGGTTAGAGTTAACGGGAGCTCGCAGTCGAAGCGGCGACGGCGGCGATATGTTGGCGCAGAAGTGTGAACGAAGGAGCGTGTCGGTGGCAGCGGATTTCACCCGCTCGCGCCTCCGAATGCTCAAATGGGAACGAGCCAGGCGCATCTGCTGCTCCAAGCTCGTAATTCAGGCGCTGCAGGTCCAAACAAACTATCCGAGTGCGCACGAAATGCCTGAGCCGAAACATAACCAAAACGGAAGTGGGCGCCTGTAGCGCCTCCAAGTATATTTTTATATTTGCCTTGCAGCGTTTACGTTGTCTTTTCGCCGTCGTTTACGTATGATAAAAGTATGTTATTATATTCGAGACAAAACCTACGACGGGCAACGTAATTCGCATTTGTCAGCCTTCGTGATCCCTAGCGCGTCACGTGATTTGTAGTTGCGAGTTTCGGCTGTGGCGGCGATACCTGTATTTCTGTTCTTCCTCTTTACTACCTTATAACAGCTCTGTTTTCAGTAAGAGTGGGTTTTTTGTAATCAGGAATTTGCATTCTATCGATGCAAGCCCACTTCAGTTTTCTCTTTAGTGTCCCTTTAAGCTCGGTAGCGCACGCGACCAAGACACCGAGTCAGCGGTTTTGAGCTGCCAGCACGAATATGCGGGAAAGTGTATCTTCGCCTCCTGTTTCAGTCCCCCGGGGTTATGACGAAGTAATTGATTTTATCGGGAAAGAAGTGTGAAAGGTAAAGCAAACGATGGTACTGGGATACCAGAGTCATCAAAGCTGGTGGAACGCACAACTCAAAGAGGCGACTGAACTCAATAAACAGGCATCGAGAGAGCAGAGCGGCAAATTGGCTCGTCTGAGGACAGGAATTATAAAGAGAAAATTTCACTTCTATCGAGAATGCAACTAGCATGGCCATGAGCTTGCAGGCGCAAAATTTAAGAAGAAAACGATCGCCGCATATTGAAGAATAAAAAAATGGGCATGTTCTGACGGAACATGAAATTATATGAATAGCTTAGGTAAGAAGGTCGAAAGCAAGTAAGATTATATAAGGAGACGGGAAGGCAACATTTTAATTGAGGATGCTCCTTTGCACTACATCGCTGAGGAATAGGGATTGTTTAAGACGCTGCAACGCTGAACACGAGAAACGAAAATTTAGGCGGCGAGAACCTATAGTCTGGAAGAAAGCGTCGAAAGCACTGAATACTGGAACCGGACTTGATAAATCCTAATGAGACTGATTATTGATCTGGAGCCGCAATTTAATGGGGCATTTTGCTAAGCAATAAAACGAGTATTTCAGAGCCAGCACATAGCAGAAGATTATCAGAATAGCTAATCAGGTTTAATATATGAAGATAAACTGGAAACAGTGACGAATTACTGATGCAAACAGGCCGCGGTAACGGCGGTTTTATGTAAGCTTGAGATTCAGGCCATCAATACGAAGCTACAAATGTGAATAGAGGAAACCTAAGAGAATCGCCTAATGGTTTTAAGCAGGGCGGGAATTTCGAGCTCAATAAAGCATGTTTCCGGGTTAGTTGGTCTAACATCTTTTAGAACAGAGAAAAAAAAAATCACACACACTCTTTCTCTTTTCACACAATTGTCTCTCTCTTTAGTGTGTGTGAATGTTTTTGCGGCAGGGTTTTTTTTTTTTTTTCCAGTTTTAAAAGACATTTCGAGTACAATTTTTTTGTTTTAACCCAATGTACTTGGCCACGACACAAAACTAGGACACCAGGTCTCGCCTATCTTGAGAAAAAGGTGCGTGTGTCAGCGTAAGAAAGGAATTACTCTTGAACTTTATACCAAACACCCTGTTAGCGTCCCAGCTGAACGATTTAATAAGGTCAGTAAGCAAGAATATTACACTTCAAGTAAAATTGGAATAGGTTAATAGTATGGAGGAGGCGAAAAACAATACGTTTGCACAAAGAGTTGTGCCTTATGGCCGCTGTTATTTATTGCAAGAACGGTTGCAGTACTAGACAAGAGTCGACTAGAATATAAACAATGGGCAGCAGGCTTCAGGGTTTCGTGCATGCAGATGGCGCGGTACATTTTCTGTAAAGCCACTTCGAGCTACGACTCCACTCAGATATATTGGGGAAGGAATCAGCAAATATTGGATTGGACTATATCAGTCATCATATTATTAAACGAAATGAGGCTACAAAAATATGATAAAATATGCGTTAAATGCCGTGCGCACAGAAGAACACGCGTACATATATCCGGAGGGTAAACTGACGCAGAAAAAGAATATTAAAAGATGAATGAAAAACATATCACTGAAAAAAGAAAGAGGAACGCGGCCCTAATTAAACACAGAGCACTATGGAGAAACAATTCATATGAAGTAATGCGTGGACATTGGAAAAGTGTAATGGTTCCAGGGAGGAATTGGCGAACGCGGTATAATGTTGCAATGAACGGTGCAGAGTCTAATCAGAAAACGATCGTCAGATTAGCTCTAAAGAATCACGGAAAGAAGAAACGAAGCTGTGCAAGGATATATCTGTGTTGCTCATCCTTTGAGAAGCGGGCGGCACAGGACAATTTATTGTTTCAGGAGTGACTATTAAAAATAGTTGAGAATAGCTGGGCAGCCAAAATTTTCAAGAACTTGTACAGCAAAACTGCTAATCTGCGTTGATGTAAAATGACTAGAGTCCTTAGAGCCAGGCTGATAACTGCATGTGAAAAATGGGAGCAATGAAATCATTGCGCGAACACGGCGCTGAAAAAAAAAAAAAGAGGAAAGTTGGAAGAAACTCCTGTGGGATAATAGAAATTTTCTTTCTGTGGGAGGTTAGACCAGGTTGTCTATAGAACCAGGCATTATAGAAGTACGCGTAAACAGGGAACTCACATTTCATCGGTATGCAGGAGCAATGCAGGCCGCTCGAGCCGAGCGCTGTTGGCATTGCAACATGCCTCCACGCTGAATTTGCCCTGAATTTGCGTCTAGTTTTGGGTTTTTGCAGAAAAGGGCACCAGATTTTCTCGCATAGTTTTAAAGAAAGGCTCTTCTTCGTTTTAAAAGCCTTTCTGTCTTCCGTGGCTCAGAATTCGCCATCGACCATACCCGCCAAACTGCACTGATAGACAGTTATGTAGTGCATTTCAGTTAATTGGTGGTTATTCTGGTTTTCAAAAATAACTTCTATGGCTGCAAGTTTCTGAACAGGATTCTTTTCTGCTAAATTGGAATGCCCTGTCTTTAGGAACTTTTCAATGTGTTCGCTGAAACACCTCGTGTATGCAGTGATACATTCAGCTCTACGGTGTGTGTTAAGTCGGCGCAGAGGTGGTGTTTTTCTTTCCTGTGGAGGGCGGGGGGGGGGAGGGGGGGGGGGGCAAACTGCCATGTAAAAGTTCGCCCTATCTGTAATTCTGAGCATTTTCAAATGTCACCTTTTGTCGACATCCGCGGAAAATGGTAGAAGTATAGAACTGAGCACTGGACTGATTTAGCTTGACTTCACCGGGATTTTCGGAAAGCGCGTTTTAAACAAAGTGACGTAAATATATATTTTTTTCAATCTCATGTAGTTGATTGTGTAGTGTCGTACTAATCTGCCCGCTTACTTTCATTTATGTATGTCTCCATCGCGACGACAAGCCTGATGAGAAATTCCTGCCAATTGAGCTACTAGCCTGCGCACGTGATGTGCACGTGCATGTATGACTTCTGCCTGCAGTATAAAAATCTAAAATGGAACAGACACCGCACAATGCATGTCCTGAAAATCTGTTGTCATAGACTGCATTTACCTGCTAGCCCGGCTTTCCATCCTACCGTTCATTACACGTGTTGGTCGTATTATGCCGCCGTCCCTACCATGCCTTCGCTTTTTCCCTTTCCTTTTGCTCCCATCTTTTTTTTTTTTTTCATCAAATGCAGAATTGCACATGAGACGCATATATTTGTCGGGCAGGCCCCTCCAGTCTCTGCAAATAGCTAACTTTGAGTGAGACCCGTCAGCTGTGTACGCTCCGAAACTGTTGCGAGCGAGAAACATTCCAGCTGTGCCGCGCGCAGCACTCTTCGTCACCAATAATAAAATCCTTTCAAGAAATGGCATCAGAGAGAATGAAACTATTTTATAATGGCTGACCCTAACACAATGCTAAGCATACATGTCAACTCATTCTCTTTAAAAGAACAAGACGGCATGCGTCGGGAAAAAATAATGGGTCTCCCATTTCCTAGCTGCACCTGCATGACCACAGATGACTGTCTGTCTCGTCTTTGTTCTTAACGCTTTAATTTGCTAGCTTTCGACCGTAGTCTGAATGTCATTCAGTCTGAGAGATGGCAGATCCGCAAATTTTTTTTCCCCTGTATGAGTGTGGTCTTATTTTCTAAAGCTGTGCGCAAGTGCAAGCACAGTACTCGGCCTGTAATGGGCATCAGCAAACATATCCGAGTACCGCAACTCACCAGGCCGCTGCACTACTGCTCATTGGCAAAGCACGTTGAGAAAGCAGTTATCAAACTCTTCATAGTTTTCTTCAATAACTTCGTTCCCTTTTAATGGCAGTCTCCTAGTGACAGTGACAGCGTAAGGTGAGTGCGTGATCTGCCATCGTTAGGATGCTAAGCATGCAACCAATTGTGCGCATAGGAAAAGAAATTCTGCTGTCATTGCATCCAGTCCTTTTGTTATGTAAAACGTTTTGGGGATCACTTCACTTCCCGCAAGTGAGATGAATGCGGTTTGTGGTGGTTTGTGGGGTTTAACGTCCCAAAGCGACTGAGGCTATGAGAGAGGCCGTAGTGGAGAAGTCCGGAAATTTCGACCACCTGGGGTTCTTCAACGCCCACTGACATCGCACAGCGCACGGGCGCCTTGCTTTTCGCCGCCATTGAAAAGCACCCACCGAACCCAGGATACGATTCCACATTCTTGGGATTAGTAGTCGAGCGCTGTAACCACTGCGCCACTCTTGCGGGGCAGATGAATACGAAAGAATGTTAATTATTTGTTTTGCTTATTTGCCTCTTCCGGTAAGTAAACGCCGCATGGCACTTCCTCCCCATACTTAGGCACGCCGCTTTCATGTAAACACTGCGAGCTGGCGAATAGAGCGATGACCTCCCACCCTCCCCTCATTTTCCGTTTCCTTTCCCCTCATGCGGTGTCGCAGACCGCTTTGTATCCACATGACCGTTCTCTGACGTCATCAGCTTAAACAACTATATTTTAAACATCGTGAAACTTTACATGAATACCTTATCTCGTCAGTTCAATGTACTGTTGCCTGTAGTATAAGCAGGCTCGTTTACTTAATTAAATTTACAATAATTAAAGATGGATAATTATGTGTCTCTACCTAGCCCTATACTACCTCCAATTCAAGCACTGTTCATTTTATTACATAACCAACAGTGTTGGTCATTTCTTTCACTACTTCTATTTAATTAGGGTATTGGTGAAAAAACTAGATATCCGCCTAGACGGCGGCCTGCAACCATTTGACCCAGACTGCGAATTCGACCAGTCGGGTTAACCTTATCTATAGTTTTGCCTCAATGTTCGAGCTTACCAAAGTCTTAGAAAGTCCTGTGATCAAGTTTCATCTATATCATGCAATTCTGGGACACTAATTAGGTGTCTCTGCTTAGCCCTTTTCTACCTCCAGATAAAGTAGTGTTATTTTAATTGCATTCGAACCATTTTGGCCGTTTTATTCACTAATTAGCAATCTATGTTTTTTTCCTGCCGCAGTTCAAATACTTTTCGTTTGATTACATTCGAAGCATTGTGGACGTTTTATACACTAACTAATCAGTTTTCAGTGAATAGCTAGAAGATGAAACTTACGTCTTTAGTGTATACAACTCAAGTATTATATATTTAATTAAATTTGGCCATTTTTTGCTTTTTGAGTCGCTAATTTAGGGTCGCTACTTACTCTTTTACTACCTTATGTTAGAATACCCATCATTTCGTTACATTTACCGCATTTTCCAGCTTTTATCGACAAATTCCGCATACCTAATGGCAGTCACTGATTAGCAGTCATTACTTACTTACCTATACTTGTTTGTACATTACCAATGCTCTCTTAGTAATTAATCTGCTGTTACGCTTCTCTCTCATGCACCCCATTTCTACAGTTGCCAGGGTATTACCGCACTCATCTAACGCCATCTGACGTTTAGCGCCAGTTTTCCCTTTCAGTGATCTATATATGCTTTCGCAGTATAAGTTCTTTCCTTGCTGCATACCAGCATTACGAAATAAAGGCATTAAGAGAGCAGGGAGAGACAAAACCCGCACCGCTTCTGTGGTGCTGCCTGCCCCAGGCGCACAACGCCCTCCGGAGGTAAGGACTGAACGTAGGCCAGAATCCTCCAGCTGCCTGAAGCTCACCCCCGTGCTTTCGCACCGTCCTCGGTGCTCTGCGTAATTTATTTTGTCTCTTTTTTTTTTCTCACAGCACAGCAGCGCCAATGCCTGTCGGCGCCGCGCATAAATGGAGCAGACAACAACGCACAGGTGGCCAGCGAGGCGATCGGGACGTCGCGGTTGACTGCAAACGCGTTCGCTGTCGCCGTCAGCTGCGACCGGAGGAGTAGGCGCACGTAAGACCATCCCGCACTAACCGCCCTCGCCTAGAGCAATGTCTTTGACCATAGAGTACGCCACCTTTGGCGTCCTCATGGCGGCCAACTTGGGTCTAGGCCTGTACTTTGCCTTTTCACGGCGCGCCCGTAAGGCGTCCACGGCCGACGAAGTGTTCCTCGGCAGCCGCACCATGGGCACGGTGCCACTGGCCATCTCGGTGCTCGCCTCCATGATCTCTGCCATTGGCGTCATAGGCTTCGGGGCGCATTACTATGCGTATGGCTTCCACTACGCCTGGAGTCTGGTGTCGGCGCCGCTGCTCGTGCCCATCGTCACGATCATCGTCATCCCCGTATTGTACAGGCTCCGCGTTACATCCATCTTTGAGGTGGGTCCTAGTGGTGGTGCCAGCACTATAGCCGCCTGCCAACCATCCCATGCACTGTCGACTGCTCGTGTCATTCAGTTGCTCTTTTTTGCAGCGATTGAATAATGCCTTTTTTATTTTGTTGTTATTGTTTTGTTCCATACGGCTAAAAGCCGCGAAAGATTCCGTCACATTGTATGCGCATGTTTACACTGCATAAAAAAGCGAGCGCCTAAGCGATTATGTGGCATATGGCAACAAACGAAGCTGAGCCTAATAGAATGCCTTCCGCCGAACTGCCAACCCGGCGACAAAGAGAGCGCGGGGTTGACAGTTACGAGCGTACGTTTTCTGTTCTGCACTTAGCACTATCCGGCTATTCCATAACTAACGTCAAAAAGAGCATTTCAGGGCAGTTTGAATACCGAGAAAAGAAAAGCATGAATTGTTGCGCGCTCATCCTTGGAGGTGGCCGCTCCGGCCGTATCTAGGAATGGAATACACATTTCGGATCATGGGAGCTGCACTAAACTGATAGCGTTAAAGGCCACCTAGCGCAAAACAAAAAGTCCAGTGCTGCCGGCGATATCGTCGTTGTCGGTATTGTGGGCGAAAAATCACGAGCTTGGCTTTGACAGGAGTCAGCTAGCTGGCAGGTTACGTGGCCGGATATTGATTGTCGGCGGGTTTTGTGAATACACGAGGCATTGTGATATGACAGAAGCTGCTAAATCAGGCTTCATTTTTTTAGATCGCTGCAGGAGATCGAACATCGAGCCTTCCAAGGCCCTAGGGGCGATCAGTAAGGACGCGCAGGCTTTTTTTTTTTATTTGATTAAAACGGAGCTTTACAGATGTCTATGTCAGTTTGTCCTTCACATAACTTGGTGGCTATAACTGTATGCTGGTTAATAACAGCGAGATAATACGGGTAGAAATTAAGGAATTTGTGATTAAGGCAGTGGTAAAGTTGATTTAAGGAGACGAGGAGCGAACATCGCCGACATCTCCGACAGCGCTGGATTTTTATCACTAGGCGCCTTTAACGCTACCAGGTTCATGCATTTCGCATGAACAGAAATGTATATTCCATTTCCCGGTACGGTCGTAGTGGTCACCTCCAAACATGAGTGCGTAACAATGCATACTTTTCTTCTCTTTTTTTTTTTTTTTTCAGATTAGCTTCTACCGTGTCGTGAAGTTTCCCGCCCAATTTTAGATTTTATCAGACTCGATAGTGTTTGGTTATGAGACCTCATGTAATGAATTATTTTGACAACTTTTGTTTAGCGCGGAGACTAGTGCCTGAATATTTATTACCAAAATACATTGCGCTACCTGATAATATATACACCAACGAATGACGTGCCCTGCAGGTGAACTTCGCAGATGTAGTGAACATATTACAAAAAAATTACAGGGTTTCTTAGATTGGCTTGGTTTGTGGGGTTTAACTTCCCAAAGCGACTCAGGCTATGAGAGACGCCTTAGTGGAGGACTCCGGAAATTTCGACCACATGGGGTTCTTTAACGTGCACTCACATCGCACAGCACACGGGCGCCTTGCCTTTGGCCGCCATCGAAAAGCGGCCGCCGAGGCCGGGATTCGATCGATCCCACATCTTTATGGTCTCTCAGATGTCTCCTAAGAGGAGAATGGTGAAAGACTTCCCTTCCTCTTTTATCATTTACCTCTCATCGTCTGCCTCTTATCGGCGTTCGTTGCAGTGCTACATATGATTGTAATTGGTTCACAGGAAAGGAAAGGAGCAGTATCTGTCACACTCTCCGGTAATGTGAGTTTAGACGGCATAGACCATCGCTCCTGTGGCGTGGCGTTCTTTGGCGCGCATTCAAGTGTGGGATTGTAGATGGCAGAAATTTCGCTAAGCAAGAAGACACTTCACAGAATCTCGCGGAATATCACAGATCTCGCGCACAGATCTCAAGCACAACTCTCGCGCACGAGATTTCGTTCCATGAGCGTAGAAAGGCTTTCGCTTTATTAATAAGATCCTTCGCGCAAACTTCTATTAGCACGTAAATAACACTTAACAACTGAAAAATAAATGTTTTAGCAAGCAAATAGCACTGCGCGGAGGTAACTATTCTAAAGTACAATTTTTAATGATTCGATTATTCGAAAGGAAAAAAAAAAACGTTATGCTTAAAGCGCTTGTTTCATGCAGTGTTTTGCTACACTTTGTTCTCTTCATTATCTTGTTTAAAAGAAGTTTTCTTAACATCTCGTTGTTGAGTGTAGGTACAAGCATGAAATGCATTATTGAAGATGTGTTTCGCCTTAGAAGGTTCGACATTTTTACGACGTAAACGACCAACAGCAAATAACAAGGAGGAGGCGAAGAAGGAAGAAAGGCGAGGAGGCTCACCGGCAAAAGAAGCCAGTTTGCTTCCCTGCAATGGGAGAAAGGGGATGAAAGGAGCTATCAAAGAGAAGGAGAAATAAAAAGTAAAAGGGCAAAAGAAGTCACTAGGCGAAACACGCACTGTAAAGTCGCAGCCTGTCGCGCAGGACCGACACTAGAAATAGAAGAGTGCCTAGCAGGCTTTCACTGCAGATTATCGTCGCTGCCACCGTTTCAAGATGTTTTAACAAACGACACACATGAACACACATGTATACGCAGACGTACGCATTTTACTCAGCTCAACCTCACAAATATTTTGGTGACCTCACTCAAACTGAACCTCATCAATTAGGGTTAATATACCCTCAGGCGCTTTCACCTCACTTTTCCAAATTCCACTGCCGATCTAACTCAACCTCACCTGAAACTCAAATTTCGAGGTTAAGATCGGGTACTCAGCCAAAAAAAAAAAAAAAAGTAACGACTTATTCAATTACTCTAAAAGTACCAACATCGATAATCCTGTCAAATTGGGAAGCGAAAGAGATTTTACATGGGAAGGTTGTAGTTGCCAAATAATTTTATACTCCAAGAAACATCGGGTCGACAAAGAGCATACAAAAAAGAAACTTCCAGTCTTTATGCCCAACTCTGCGCTCCACATGCAAATTAGCTGCCCCCTCTCTCCTTTTTTTTTCGATCTCATACTAAACCCCTACCATTTGTTGCGTGCTGTGTGTAACGACACATGTTGTGCCTCCATATGATGGCGATGATAATTGTGCATCTTTCTGAGCCCGAGAGAGAAATAACTTATGGTTGCCAAGTTTTTTTTATTAGCTTCACATTTTTCCCGTGACCGAAGACATTAACTAGATCGAGAAAAAATAGAAATATTCTCAGAAAAAAAAAAGCACGAAAAAGAATATTGCCAATGTAGGGCCTGAACAGGTTAAGCTTCTCCCCAGTTAAGGCGACTTCCCTCCATGTGGGGATGGTGGTGGCTGCCAAGTTGCGGGAGTTCTTCGACAGCTCAGTGATTCCGTGGAGCATTGCAAGAAATGGATGCATTGTCGATTTCGAACATGATGTTTTTAGTCAAACACACTAGTCATAACTAGCTGGGCAAGAATTTTACGCCCTGACATAGGCGTAAAATTACGTCAGGGTAAAATTCTCGTTCGGGTTTGACCTGGGTGCAAAACTAAAAGACGGCTGAACGAGTCCCAAATTTGAACACAGTTGTGGATACCATTTAGTCAACAAGTCTAATAGGGGCTTCATTGAGGCATTCAATTGCTTGCCTTCAAAAGTGAACTAATAAATCGCCTTCGAAGTTCCTTAGCTACGACTTACGCAAATACGCATAACATAGGCAAGAGTAACACAGAAAGGAGCCAAACGTGCAATCCAGGCACCACGTTCCCTGTTGAGGACGCACTCTGCTGTTTGCAATTTGTTTCTAGGCATGTTGTTATGTGGAAGTGGAGAGCTGTCGAACTGTGACCAATGCTCCCCACGTACAGTGGCGCCGTGTGTCAGTGTTTGCTACAAAAAAAAAGTAAAGCAAAATGGCCTTGCCGACGGGTGGAGGGAAGGACTCAACGATGGATCTCAATAAAGCAGCCAAAGCAATGCTTGAATATATTAGCTTGGCATTTGACGTTTAAATTCTCGACCACTGATCTGTAAGTCTAGATGCAAATATAGAGACAAAAATATCTTCTCATGAAATTTCAGCGCATAAAAGCATGCTGGGCGAGATAGCACCTGAAATCTAATTTTCTTTTCCCGTGCTTAAACAGAAGTCCCAAACTCGAATGGCCGCCAGGAGACCAGGCAATACGAAGTAACCTATAAGCCCCCCCCCCCCCCCCCTTTTGCATTGCCCGGTTTCGCTCGAATTCGGTAAACTAATATTGCGGTTTAGCGGAGCGACCGCGCTTTTTCACCTGGCTGCCCCGAATAAGATTTTTGCATAATACAACGTTTTGGGCGAGTTGGTTACATACATTCATTGCTGGTCTCGACCCTACTGGTCTTGAATAAAATTTAGTTGACAGTCAGCGCTGTTGTGTTCTCCTCTTGTTCTGTGCCGTCTTTGCTCTGTAATAATGAATGAAAGGAAGATTTTTTGCCTCTTCTTCCTTTCTAAAAGCTTGTCAGCGGATAAAATCTACATACAGCCAGCTTTCTTGCTCATCAACAAACCCTTTTTTCTTATGCCTGCTGCGTGTTATATGCTCCAGCATCTCATTCTTCACAGTAGTTTACCGCTATACCGGTTATGTAAAAAAAAAATAATTCTAGGGGGCACTTTGCGCCACTAAAGTGCAATGAGGAGAAAGCGTCTATTGCGCTGTATAGTCCGAAGCCCTCCACTGCGACACCTCTTTCTCTTTTTTCACCCCCACCTTCCACTTTTTCCTTACGACTCGGTTAAGGTGTCCGCAGAGAATTACGATAGATACTGAGCCTTTTCTTTATGTAAAACAATTTGAAATGCCGCTGATGCCTGTTGCGTACTGCGACTGCCTTTGCATGCTGCGTGGTGCGGCGCTCGAGGAAACGCCGAATGAAAGGCGCCGCACGGACAACTGGACGGAATGCCGGGCGGGGTCAGCTTTGTGTATGCGTGAATTGTCTGGTGATGTCATCACCAGTCGTGACGTCATAGTCAGTCATCTCTGTCATTATGACTAATTAGTACTAGTTAGTGTCTAGTAGGTCATTAATTAGTACTGGTTAGTGACTACTCAGCCATTAGTTAGTACTGTTTAGTGACTAGTTAGCTATTACTCATTAACCATTTGTACTAGTTAAGGTGTGACGATCGTGGCTGGACGGACAGGGTCATGGCCGCGAGTATGAGCCATTAAAGGCTTTCTCCTTAAAACGCTAGTATGTTGATCACGTGCTACGGTGTTTTAACCACACAGAAAGCCCAGCGCAATAAACGAGGCGAGCACAGGATAAGCGCTTGTCCTGTCCTTCCCTCGTCATTTGCGTTTATTGGGCTATATTCTGTGTGACGACGAACCTACACGGCCAATCTCATTCCCTTCTGAGGTGTTTCAGCCTTGCTGTTGCTCAGGATTTCGTTGAATGATTGAGAACGAATAATGAACACGAGACCAAAAATAAGCTATTATGAAGATAATATAAAGATACATATTTACGGAATCTGAATGTGCTAACATAGCAAACGATTCTTAAAGGGAAGACAGATTCTGAAAGGGAGGGCTGTTCCATGCAGCTTACCATGGTTTCTTCATGCTTTCTTAGTCCTGTCAGAATCGCATTGTACGCGACTCCGTTACCCCAGGTTCTGCTACGTCGACGCGTAATATGTAGCGATATCTTTTTTTAATCTTTTAATCCAATGCAAGGCAACAACCACTACGACAGCGCATGGCAATAGCCACGAATACAACAAAGCAGTCGATCTTTGCGCCATAACCTTGCAACGACGAATTTCATGGCTGACTTTGTACTGAACATTTGCTTCCAGCATCAGACAAAGCTACAAAGGCAGTGTGTGTGTGTGTGTGTGTGTGTGTGTGTGTGTGTGTGTGTGTGTGTGTGTGTGTGTGTGTGTGTGTGTGTGTGTGTGTGTGTGTGTGTGTGTGTGTGTGTGTGTGTGTGTGTGTGTGTGTGTGTGTGTGTGTGTGTGTGTGTGTGTGTGTGTGTGTGTGCGTGTGCGTGTGCGTGTGCGTGTGCGTGTGCGTGTGCGTGTGCGTGTGTGTGTGTGTGTGTGTGTGTGTGTGTGTGTGTGTGTGTGTGTGTGTGAGAGAGAGAGAGAGAGAGAGAGAGAGAGAGAGAGAGAGAGAGAGGTAGTCAGGGTATGAGCAGCCTCAGTGTTGTGGAAAAATAAACACTCAACCTAAGAACACCAAAGGAAGCGTCTTATTGTAGGCTCGGGCTGAACGGAGATCATGGTCCAGAGCTGAAAAACTGGGAGTGGGCTGTGTCTGCCGGTCGTCTAAACAGGCTATTCGAACAAGCGTCACCGCATGCACACCGCTGCGACAGTCTCGAACTACGCGCCAGAATGGGCTCTCCTTGGAGTAAACGGCGGGAACTGTACAAAGCCTTTATTTCATATGTTCGACCTCGCTTAATCACGACCTACCTCAGTTAACCTCAAACTGACGCGTGAGATTGAGGCCCGATTTTTGACCTCACTCAAAAAACTACGAGCTGTCGCCAAACTAGCCTCACTTCGTGATGCTGAGGTCATTTTGACGTTCAGGTTGACCTCATGATGTTGCCCACCTCTGCACGTAGGTGCCTTCTCTTGCGTCTTGTGCGTTCTGTTCCATCTGGCATTTATTTCTGGCGTTCTTTCCGTTCAAAAGGAGAGGCATAGCACATTCTACGACGGCTCCCTCCCGAAGAAGTTCACTTCAAAGGTGGCGCGCGTTTCTCAGCTGGTTCTACGCGCGTTGAGTTGTCCACAGCGGTGAACTTGGGAACCGCACAGTAGCGTTCGTTCGAAAGCGAGCAAAGATAGAACTACAATACTGGCTACTTAGCGGCGCAAAAAAAGCTGCTTACCACGGAGGCCTATCACATACACACAACGTCATTTCGTGTTTTAGCTACACGTTGTAGCGCATATAAACGCAAGCTAGAGGATGGTAACGTCTTATCCCTTCCCGCCAAAATGTGCGTCTTTTGGATGTCATGCCTGCTCAGCAAATAAAGCGCTGACCCGCGGAATCAGCTCGCTATCACAAGATAGCCTGCGATGTCCTTCACTGCGCGCTTCCGTTCGCAGTGTGTCGGCGGAAAGTACTGGACAGGTCGGGGCAATTCATGCTTTGGACGAGCAGCCGTGGCCGGTTACACATGCATTTCACCAAGAAGAGCGCAGGACTTGGCCTGGCTGCGTTTACACCATTATAAAATCGGAGAGTGCCCGGCGGCACCAGGAAACGAACCTAGCCCCTATCGCGTGCAAGGAGGATAATTGGCGTGCGAACTTTGCTTTGCACTTTCCACCGGAAATGATGTCA